>NC_036847.1:12305814-12543044 GCF_002910315.2 Salvelinus sp. IW2-2015
GGACATCTACTTTGTGCATGACACAAGTAATTTTTACAACAATTGTTTACACAGGATTACTTCACTTATAATTCACTGTATCACAATTCCAGTGGGTCAGACGTTTACATCACTAAGTTGACTGTGCCTTTTAAACAGGTTGAAAATTAAAAGAAAATGTGTCCATGGCTTTAGAAGCTTCTGATAGGTTAATTTACATCATTTGAGTCAATTGGAGGTGCACCTGTGGATGTATTTCAAGGCCTACTTCACACTCAGTGCCTTCTTTGCTTGACATCATGGGAAATCAAAAGAAATAGCCAAGATCTCAGAAAAAAAATTGTACACCTTCACAAGTCTGGTTCATCCTTGGGAGCAATTTCCAAATGCCTGAAGGTACCACGTTCATCTGTACAAACAATAGTACCCAAGTATAAACACATGGGACCACGCAGCCGTCATACCGCTCAGGAAGGAGATGCGTTCTGTCTCCTAGAGATGAACGTACTTTGGTGCAAAAAGTGCAAATCAATCCTGAACAACAGCAAAGGAGCTTGTGAAGATGCTGGAGGAAACAGGTACAAAAGTATCTATATCCACAGTAAAACAAGTCCTATATCGACATAACCTGAAAGGCCAGCTCGCTTTTCCCCCAGCATTGTCCCAGCCATATCCGCGGCAGCAGGAAGAATTAAGTCCTCCACAATAGCATGGGGCTTGCCTGTCCTAGTCACTCGGTAGCTCACAATACAAGACGCTTCTAGCCCCTTCTTATTAAATAGTATCTGTTGCTTTTATAKATGTCTTACTACTCGAAAGTCGCCTTAATTCTCGCTCAAAAAACTCCTGTGGCTTATTTTTCAAATTGACATGTTTTGTTTCTAAATGTCTGCGCAAGAGTGAAGGTTTCATAGAGTTGTGAGATAGTACTTTTGCACATATAACACACTGTGGCTGAGGAAAGGCACTACTCCCAATATAAGTGAACCCCAAATCAATGTAGTTCTCATCATATTGCGCCTCTTCGATGGTCCAACGTCCCTGTCTGTTGTTCGGTGCTTTCCCGGGTAAGGGGGCAGTAGATCTTCGGCTGCATCAGATTCACAACTGTCAGTGTCCATGCTAGCTGGGCTAACAACAAATGTAGATTTACTGATGCTAGCATTGGATGTGCTCGTGGAAGCAGGGCAATTTGTGTCGTCGACAGGTGCAGGTATAGTACTGCCCCAACGAGGCGAGGCTGTGTCTCATTAAGCCAGGGAGTGCTTGGGGATAAAAGAGGAAGCGGACTGCACAAAGGGGCCGAGAATGGAGAGAAAAATGTGTGTTATGAGAGTGGGAGAAGAGAGAACAATATCTGTGAGATTACCCGTTGTGACCTGGACTGTCAGATTTACCCCCCTGGTGTACCGAACCGGATTGGCTGAGGACCCGAGTTTTAGGATTACCCCTGGAGAATGGAATGGACAACGAGAACAGCTTGTGGACTGAAGTAATTGGTGAATTCTCCCTTCTTCCCCAGTGTACAAAAATCCCTAAAACTCCCCATTCGCATTCTAATTGTGCTACTGGTGCATGTTTTGTTACTGAACTTGGTGATGTGGAAACCCTACACCCTTGAGCCTGCTACAACTTTTACTCAAGTATGACAATTTAGTACTTCCACCACTGGATGTGGCTGGGGGTTAAAGCATTTKTTTCACATGACCCATCAATTTAGACAAGTGTGTATGGGTAAGCGTCATCTAATATTTTTATCTGGATACTTTCTGTTTACCTGGAAATGTTCCTTATTGTAGGTTACTACCACTTTTTTAGTCTTAATCTTTACTACACTACTCACTGTTTAGCACATGGCCTCATGTGAACCCTGAAAGAGATGGGTGGGGCTGGCTTAAGAGGGTGTGAACAATGCRGAATGGGTGTAGACAAAGGAGAGCTCCCTAGTAGGTACCAAAACATTTAAAGGCCCTGAGTGAGTTTACAAGTGTATCAACTTTCATGGTAGAAATACTTTCCCATTGATCCTCAAATGCCGTGTATGATATACCATTTCGTAGCTCTGAGTCTCTACTTTTATCAAATAAAAAATAAAAAAAATTCAAATGTTGCTACATAAGACTGAATCCAGATGGTGAGTCACATTTATACATTTTTGAGCAAACGGAATGAGCAGCAGCGACGTTTGGCTACATACATTAGTGGAATTCCCGTGAGAGAGTAACTGTTAATGTGACTGGATGTTAATTATTTGACTAGGCACCTGTTTTTGACATTTGTGTTATTTCGCTGAACACTAGATGGTTTAATTTTATTTTAGGCAGTGAAACGAGGCTACTCAGGCGAGCAAAAAAAACTCACCCAAATGAATCACATTTTTATTTGGCGTACCCCCGACAACATTGTGCGTACCCCAGTTGAGAAWACCTGATCTAATCAACGCAACATTATCCTTGGTTTAAAAATTACAAACCTAAAACAATATCTGCCAATTAATTTCCAGCAATATTGCCCCCGTCTGTCTTTGTGGTGTGCATGTTTGTCTATCAATCCGTGTGTACCCAGTTGGTGTGATAACCGTCTTGTGGGTTGACAGAAATAATTTCCCTAAAACCTCAATTAAATGTTAACTGCAAAGTACACTTACCTGGCAGAAGTATATCATGAGTAAGTATATCATTTGTATCTATTTGCAATGAAATTAGCAGCAGCAGAACCATCGCTAGACCAGCAGATTAGACGGCACATTCCTCACTAGCTAGATGTGTAATTAAAGTGTTAGTTTTCTTCCAGACCCCACCCCCAAAAAAGGTATTCTGATGRGATTTAAGCTTTGACATGGACTCAGAACATCCSATTTTGTAGTTTCTCTATGAACCATTGTAATTGAAAAACTAAAAAATATATAAAACCAGTTAAAATAAAACTGAGAACAATAAGTTTGGAAAATATAAAACATTATTTGGGGTAAAYAATAATCAGTTTTTATAGAGCCCCCTTGGAGTTGTTTATTAACCATTATTTTACCAGATATATCTTGTACACTAAAGATCCAGGGGAGAGAAGAATGTACCTATTTGAAAGCTTGYYAAAAAAAWMTGAAGCTTGCGACATGTTTTATTTAAAAGAAATAGCTCTCATGCTAGAAAAGGTTGGAGACCCCTGACCTAGCTAGCAAGCAATCTGCTACCTATGTGTGAACACTCATCCTTGATCCAAAAATTACACTGTTACAGTATGGGCTTATTATGTTAGTGAGTTTATTTAGTTAGTTTTCCGACGTGTGCAATCTGCATAAAGCAAGACACTTGGCGCAGACATATCATTCAGGCCATGTGCTTGCATTCATAAGATAGATTGTTAGCTAGCTAAATTAGAACGTGTGACTAAAACCAGTGTGGCAAGCATTTTCAGTCAACAGCGCATGCCATTTGCAGTTGAACTATATAGCGAATAGATTTTGTATTGAATAACAGTGTAATTTACATGATGCTTTCAGCAAAAAAACATTGTCTTAACGAACAGCTAGCACATGCTTGTCATAACCATTGAGCTATAAAAGAACATAACACACTTTAATTGCAAGGTTGCCATAAGGTATTTGTTTTCGTAAAGCACTGTAGTGAATCCATTCAATAAAAATGCTGACGCTGACACCTATTTGGTGACATTACAAACTGTATTTCACTGAATTGGTTGTGAACTTGTGACTAGCGACGTTTCAGATTTACTTTGAGAATAAGTTTAATTCATTCAGCCCATGTTTATTAGTGTGCMTGTGGTGCTWCAGCACAAACACTAATGCATTCTTATCCACTGCCATAGACAGATGTTTAAATTGTACCTATACAAATGTAAACTGAACAAGTGGTTTAAATTTAGTTTGATATTTATAGAGGATATAGCTTTTTGGTGGTCATCATGTAAACCCCCACAAATATCTTAAATAAGATGAACTGTAATATTTAGAAATCATAATTTTGAGTGTCTTAATCCTCTACAGCAGGGTTTTCCAACAGGTGGTTTTACTTGGCCCCCTACGTTTTCTGTGCAAAAAATTATAATATTCATTATTGGAAATAACACCAGGAAATCAGTTTCAAGTGATTTGAATTTTGGAAATCTGTTTCCAAGTTTTCCCACGCATAAGAGACACACGTGATCGTATACAAATGTAAGCAAGTTTTGAAACTATGTTTTAGTAAAATATTATATCCGTTTGGGCTTATTGCGGTCAATTTGCAGTGTAAATTTGTAATTATGTTCCGGCCTCGAGGCCATCCGCTGAAGAGAAAGTCGGCCTGTGGCTGAATCTAGTTGATGATCCCTGCTTTAGAGCACAATTTGTGCCTACATTTTTTTTCCATTCCAACTCTAAAAAAACAATATATTGGCAGATATATAGGTAATTGTTAACTTTTGCCTCCATAAAATCATTATCGGACCCAAAAATCCCAAATTGATCGGGCTGTAATAAACCAGCCCAGACCATATGATGCTAGATTACAAGATCAGCTGAATCAACAATTTCTCCACATTATTACCACCTATCTTTCTCTTTGTGGACACTGGTGTTAATGAGAGCATTTTCTTTCAGGGCGTTACAGCTGTGGTCTTTTACCTGACAGGTGAAAGCTGCGTTGATCCAGCTTGTGCCTTCGCTCGGAGTATGGGGTTTTCTAGGGGAAACACAGTCATACATTAACCCAGAACTTTGCGTTAGAAATATGGTGTTGGTCCACTCCTTTTGACCAGATCCCTATGGTCATAAATTGTGCACTACATAGGGAAAAGGGTGCTATTTCAGACACAGCCCTACAGTTATTTCCTGGTTATGAAGTGCTTGGGCA
Source organism: Salvelinus sp. IW2-2015 (assembly GCF_002910315.2). Taxonomy (NCBI): domain Eukaryota; kingdom Metazoa; phylum Chordata; class Actinopteri; order Salmoniformes; family Salmonidae; genus Salvelinus; species Salvelinus sp. IW2-2015. The sequence continues at coordinate 12,310,644 of NC_036847.1, forward strand.
GACACTGCAAATTAGTGCCTACTACCCATAAACCCTGTTTCCCGGACACAGATTAAGCCGAGTACTGGGTGACAATGCATGCTCAATGGAGAATCTGCATTGAAATAACTTTTTATTCTGGGACTAGGCTTAATTCTCTCAAACTGGCCCTTAGTATCCGTACCTCCAGTGCGGTTGTCAGGGCTGCCGGGTTGACCACCTCCACTCGGGTCGATGACATCTCTGACCTGGACGAGGACTGGCTCAGCTTCACTCTGGAGTCCAGAAAYTCCTTGTCGAAGGACTCGGGCAGGCCCAGTTGGCCCGGGGAGCCAAAATGGAGGGTGAATTGTTCAGTCTCTCCTGGAGAGGGCTGTGATTGGAGTAGAGGGGAGGGAAGCACTGACTTCTGGAGGGCCGTGGAGGTCAAGAGGAGCTGGGAGGGAGGGCAGAGGGGAGACTGGGCCAGGGAGAGAGCCGGCTGGATTGGGCTCAGCTGGGGTGGCAGAGAGGAAGAGAGAGAGATATGTACAGTATGTGGGAAGCCAATAGAGTTGGTCCTACAAATCATAATAAATAAATAAATAATACTGTTAACTTAAGGATCGTACCCTTTCTTTAAATTTCTGCCTAAAATTACATACTCAAATCTAACTGCCTGTAGCTCAGGACCTGAAGCAAGGATATGCATATTATTGATACCATTTTAAAGGAAACACTTTGAAGTTTATGAAAATGTAAAATTAATGTAGGAGAATATAACACATTAGATGAAGTTTACATACACCTTAGCCAAATACATACACCTTAAACTCAGTTTTTCACAATTTAATCTTAGTAAAAATTCCCAGTCTTAGGTCAGTTAGGATCACCACTTTATTTTAAGAATGCGAAATGTCAAATGCCAAACGATTATGTTAGGTCAGTACCTAGTCACAGAAAAACACAGCCATTTTGCCAGCCAAAGAGAGGAGTCACGAAAAGCAGAAAGAGATAAAATTAATCACTTACCTTTGATCTTCATCAGATGACACTCATAGGACTTCATGTTACACAATACATGTTTTGTTCGATTAAAGTTCATATTTATATCCAAAAACCTCGGTTTACATTGGCGCGTTATGTTCAGTAGTTCCAAAACATCCGGTGATTTTGCAGAGAGCCACATTTTACAGAAATACTCATAATAAACATTGCTAAAATATACAACTGTTATGCTTGGAATTTTAGATCCACTTCTTCTTAATGCAACCGCTGTGTCAGATTTCAAAAAAACTTTACGGAAAAAGCACACCATGCAATAATCTGAGTACAGCGCTCAGACACAAAGTCAAGCCATACAGATATCCGTCATGTTGTGGAGTCAACAGAAGTCAGTAATAGCATTATAAATATTCACTTACCTTTGATCTTCATCAGAATGCACTTCCAGGAATCCCAGTTCCACAATAAATGTTTTGTTCGATGAAGTCCATCATTTATGTCCAAATACCTCCCTTTTTGTTCGCGCGTTTAGCCCAGTAATCCAAATTCATGAGGCGCGTTCACTAGGTCCAGACAAAGTCAAAAAGTTCCGTTACAGTCCGTAGAAACATGTCAAACGATGTATAGAATCAATCTTTAGGATGTTTTTAACATAAATCTTCAATAATGTTCCAACCGGAGAATTCCTTTGTCTTCAGAAATGCAATGGAACGCAGGTCGCTCTCACGCGTGRGCGCTTGACCAGCTCATGCCACTCTGGCAGACCTGTTACTCAATCAGCTCTCATTCCCCCCTCCTTCACAGTAGAAGCCTCAAACAAGGTTCTAAAGACTGTTGACATCTAGTGGAAGCCTTAGGAAGTGCAATATGACCCCATTTCTACTGTATCTTGGATAGGCAAAGAGTTGAAAACCTACAAACCTCAGATTTCCCACTTCCTGGTTGGATTTTTTCTCAGGTATTTGCCTGCCATATGAGTTATGTTATACTCACAGATATCATTCAAACAGTTTTAGAAACTTCAGAGTGTTTTCTATCCAAATCTACWAATAATATGCATATCCTAGCATCTGGGCCTGAGTAGCAGGCAGTTTACTCTGGGCACGCTTTTCATCCGGACGTGAAAATACTGCCCCCTACCCCAAAGAAGTTAATGACCTAAGAGTATGTAAACTTCCGACTTCAAATGTAAGTACATTATTTACCTTCAGAGGTGAATGTATCAAACCAGTTGCCGTGATAAGTTTTTTGTTGTTGCGCATACTCCTCAAACAAGTGTCCACTGGGATTGAGTCGTACCAGGAGGAGGGAGACAAGCCCGCGCCGGGAAGCGAGCCATCGTCCAAGGAGGACCTCAAGCTCCCCTTTATGGAGGTGGAGGCACCAGACGGACCACCCGACACGGGAATCCTCACATGCCAGTTCGGGATGGCCCAGTTAGAAGACCCCAACCTCCAGAATGCAAGGGGCCAGGTAGTCACGGTGGATGGCGCGCTATCACCCGGGGTAAATGAGTGGCCCTTGCCCATTATAGGGGTGCCATTTTGAGCAGGTGGCGATGGATCTGCTGGGTCCGTTGGTGAAAACCGCAAGGGGACACCAATAGATCCTGGTAATCGTGGATTAAACCACCTGGTATCCGGAGGTGATCCTGCTACGCATGGCGGCAGCGAAAGGTATCGCACYGGAGCTCTTCCATTTATTCAGCCGGGTGGGTATTCCGCGGGAAATCCTGACGGGCCAGGGTACTGCGTTCATGTCTCATGTCTTATGTAATGAAAGATATGTAATGAAAGATATCTGCAATCTTTTACGAATCAAACAGGTGAGGACCACAAACAGACAGGCTAGTTGAACGCTTCAATAAGACCCTAAAGCAGATGTTGAAGAAGGTCACCGAGAGAAACGGGAGGAACTGGGACCAGCTGCTGCCCCACATGATGTTGCAAGGTACCCCAAGTGTACACTGGTTCTCCCCCTTTGAGCTCCTGTATGGCCGTTGGCCCTGCGGACTGCTGGGCCTAGCCAAGGAGGTCTGCGAGGACCAACCAACCCCCCCCCCCCTTCACAGCGTGGATTACATGCAGAATGAAGGCGATGTGGCCAGTGGTGAGGGAGCACATGGCCTAGGCGCGTCGTGTATACAACCGGGGGGCCCAACCACAAGAGTTCCACCTGGGTGAGAAGGTCTTGGTGCTGATCCCCACAACGGAGAGCAAATTCCTGGCTACGTGGCATCGTCAATTATAAGGTACGCCAACCGGGGAGAAATCCCCTCCAGCTTTARCATGTGAACCTATTGAAGTGGCACGCATGAGAAGCGCTGTGAGCAACATGGACCTGGCCACAGCAGAACCCGCTCTCTGTCGAAATTTCAATGGGGGAAGACCTCAGCCCGACCCAACAACAAGCGCTCAGAGTTGATCCAGCAGAATACGGCCGTGTTTTCTGAGGTGCCGGGGTGCACGGATCTCGTGGAACATCATATCCARACACGTCCTGGAGAAAAAGTGCGTAAACAGACATATCGGATACCAGAAGCCCAGAGGGCGGCGGTCCAGCAGGAACAGGGCCCCAGCGACCTTTCAGTGACTCATGGGCCGCATCCTGTGCCCGCACTGTGTACGCTGCTGCTTATTGGGATGATATAATCATGCACAGTGAGTTGGGAGTCCCATCTCTGTAGGTTACAGGCGGTGGTGGATGCGCTAAGGGATGCGGGACTGACCGCGAACCCCCACAAGTGCAAGCTGGACTACGCCGAGGTGGAGTACCTGGGCTATCGAATAGGGCGGGGTAATGTGAAAATTGGGAATGGCCAGTACCCAGAGGCAGGTGAAGTCGTTCCTGGGGTTACCAGGCTACTACAGTCGATTTGTACCTAACTTTGCCCCAATAACTTCTCCCCTCACTGACATAACGAAGGCACGCCTACCCCAGAGGGTGCGYTGGACGGATGACACAGAGGCGGCTTTATAGGCCGTGAAGGATGCGCGTTGTTAGCACCCGGTACTCGTCACCCCGGACTTCTCAAAAAACCTCCTGGTCCAGACAGACGCGTCTGACACAGGGGTAGGGGCCGTCTTGTCCCAAGAGCAGGAAGGCGAGGAGTACCCCATCATGTATGTCAGCAGGAAGCTCCTCCRGAGGGAGAACTACTCGATTGTCAAGGAGTGCCTRGCTGTGAAGTGGGCGCTGGACACCGTCAAGTATTACCACCGCGGGAGGAAGTTCACCCTAAACACTGACCATATCCCCCTAGCGTGGACGGTATGAGGTAAGGGCACAAATGACCGCGACACAAGCTGGTTCCTGTCAGTCAAGTCATGCAGTCTATGGACTGAAAGTTACAGCAACGCTAGTAGCCTTGCACTTATGTCTTTTCATGTTTTTTTATTTTTTTAAAGTTGCTTTCAAGTGCAATTGTAAAGAGAAACCGGGCATTAAGATTAATAGGCATTTGTGAATAACTCCAGTTATCTGTGACACTTGAAATACTMTCAGATTGTAGCTTAATTCTGCTCGTTCACGTTTCCACAGCATGTTTAGCACGTTTTGTGTCTGAAATGTGGTAGCCTATTATAAATGTAAGTTGAATGAAACCAAATGCTTTGCTTCGCTACTCTRTCAATTGGACAATTTTTGTGAAAGTGACCTACATGCTACTGAGCAAAAATATAAATGCAACATGTATTTAAGCAGATATTCACACCTCAGTAGGTTTTATATATTTTTTGAATTACTTTTTGCTAGGTATTACTGCACTGTTGAAGCTACAAACACAAGTATTTCGCTGCACCTGCATAATACATCTGTAAATCTGTGTACAGTTGTGGCCAAAAGTTGAGAATGACACAAATATTAATTTCCACAAAGTTTGCTACTTCAGTGTCTTTAGATATTTTTGCCAGATGTTACTATGGAATACTGAAGTATAATTACAAGCATTTCAAAAGTGTCAAAGGCTTTTATTGACAATGACATGAAGTTGATGCAAGGAGTCAATATTTGTAGTGTTGACCCTTCCTTTTCAAGACCTCTGCAATCCYCCCTGGCATGCTGTCAATTAACTTCTGGGCCACATCCTGACTGATGGCAGCCCATTCTTGCATAATCAATGCTTGGAGTTTGTCAGAATTTGTGCGTTTTTGTTTGTCCACCTGRCTCTTGAAGATTGACCACAAGTTCTCAATGGGATTAAGGTCTGGGGAGTTTCCTGGGCTTGTACCCAAAATATCGATGTTTTGTTCCCCGAGCCACTTAGTCATCACTTTTMCCGTATGGCAAGGTGCTCCATCATGCTGGAAAAGGCATTGTTCATCACCCAACTGTTCCTGGATGGTTGGGAGAAGTTGCTCTCMGAAGATGTGTTGAACCATTCTTTATTCAWGGCTGTGTTTTTAGGCAAAATTGTGAGTGAGCGCACTCCCTTGGCTGAGAAGCAACCCCACACATGAATGGTCTCAGGATGCTTTACTGTTGGCATGACACAGGACTGATGGTAGCGCTCACCTTGTCTTCTCCGGACAAGCTTTTTTTCCGGATGCCCCAAACAATCAGAAAGGGGATTCATCAGAGAAAATGACTATACCCCAGTCCAATCCCTGTACCTTTTGCATAATATCAGTCTGTCCCTAATGTTTTTCCTGGAGAGAAGTGGCTTCTTTGCTGCCCTTCATGACACCAGGCCATCCTCCAAAAGTCTTCCGCCTACTGTGCGTGCAGATGCACTCACACTTGCCTGCTGCCATTCCTGAGCAAGCTCTGTACTGGTGGTGCCCTATCCCGCAGCTGAATCAACTTTAGGAGATGTCCTGGCGCTTGCTGGACTTCCTTGGGTGCCCTGAAGCCTTCTTCACAACAATTGAACCGCTCTCCTTGAAATTCTTGATGATCCGATAAATGGTTGATTTAGGTGCAATCTTACTGGCAGCAATATCCTTGCCTGTGAAGCCCTTTTTGTGCAAAGCAATGATGATGGCACGTGTTTCCTTGCAGGTAACCATGCTTGACAGAGGAAGAACAATGATTCCAAGCACCACCCTCCTTTTGAAGCTTCCAGTCTGTTATTCGAACTCAATCAGCCTGACCAAATGATCGCCAGCCTTGTCCTCGTCAACACTCACACCTGTGTTAACGAGAGAATCACTGACATGATGTCAGCTGGTCCTTTTGTGGAGGGCTGAAATGCAGTGGAAATGTTTTTGGGGATTCAGTTCATTTTCATGGCAAAGAGGGACTTTGCAATTAATTGCAATCACTCTTCATAACATTCTGGAGTACATGCAAATTGCCATCATACAAACTGAGGCAGCAGACTTTGAAAATGTATATTTGTGTCATTCTCAAAACTTTTGGCCGCGACTGTACAGTACCAGCAAAAGTTTGGACACACCTCATTCAAGAGTTTTGTCTTTATTTAAAAAATGTAATACATTGTAGAATAATAGTGAAGACATCAAAACAATAAAATTACACATATGGAWTAATGTCGTAACCAAAAGTGTTTGAAGAATCTCAAATATATTTTGATTTGTTAAAGTAGGCAKCCTTTGCCTTGACAGCTTTACACACTCTTGGCATTCTCTCAACCAGCTTCATGAGGTAGTCACCTGAAATGCATTTCAATTAACAGGTGTGCCTTGTCAAGTTAATTTGTGGAATTTATTTCCTTAATGCGTTTGAGCCAATCAGTTGTGTTGTGACAAGGTAGGGGTGGTATACAGAAGATTTYGTAAAAGACCAAGTCCATATTATGGCAAGAACAGCTCAAAGAGAAACAACAGTKAATTCGGAAAATTTCAAGAACTTTGAAAGTTTCTTCAAGTGCAGTTGCAAAAACCATCAAACACTATGAAACTGMCTCTCATGAGGACCGCCACAGGAAATGAAGACCCAGTTACCTCTGCTGCAGAGGATAAGTTCATTAGAGTTACCAGCCTCAGAAATCCTTAATTAACTGCACCTCCGATTGCAGGCCAAATAAATGCTTCACAGAGTTCAAGTAACTGGCACATCTCAACATCAACTGTTCAGAGGAGACTCCGTGAATCTGGCCTCCATGGTCGAATTCCTGCAAAGAAACCACTAGTAAAGGACACCAATAAGAAGTGACTTGCTTGGGCCAAGAAACACGACGCAYTGGACATTAAACCGGTGGAAATTTGTCCTATGGTCTGATGAGTCCAAATTTGAGATTTGTGGTTGCAACCGCCGTGTCTTCGAGATGCAGACTAAGTGAAAGGATGATCTCCGCATGTGTGGTTCCCACCGTGAAGCATGGAGGAGAAGGTGTGGGGGTGCTTTGCTGGTGACACTGTCAGTGATTTATTTAGAATTCAAGGCAAACTTTACCAGCATGGCTACCACAGCATTCTGCAGCGATACGCCATCCCATCTGTTTTTTGCGCCTTAGTGGAACTATCATTTGTTTTTCAACAGGACAATAACCCAACACCTCCAGGCTGTGTAAGGACTATTTGACCAAGAAGGAGAGTGATGGGAGTGCTGCATCAGATGACCTGGTCTCCACAATCACCCAACCTCAACCCAATTGAGATGGTTTGGGATGAGTTGGGCCGCAGAGTGAAGAAAAGCAGCCAACAAGTGCTCAGCATACATGGGAACTCCTTCAAGACTGTTGGAAAAGCATTCTAGGTGAAGCTGGATGAGAGAATGCCAAGAGTGTGCAAAGCTGTCATCAAGGCAAAGGGTGCCTACTTTGAAGAATCTCAAATAGAAAATATATTTAACACTTTTTTGTTTTGGTCACTAAATGAGTCCATGTGTTATTTCACAGTTTTGATGTCTTCACTATTATTCTACAATGTCTTTTTTTTTTATTTTATTACAAATAAAGACAAACCCTGGAATGAGTAGCTGTGTCCAAACTTCTGACTGGTACTGTATATATTATTTTTRGAAAATATGTCAGAAGGCCCATTGGTGCAGTATCAACCCTGTATCTTACCTCTAAGGCACTGGGTCTCTGGGCGCGAAGGCCAGGAGTCTTGCCAGTAGGAGTAAGGGATGGGAGAGAGGGTAGAGGGGGATCCTTAGCTTTGCGGTCACTCTTCCTCCCAGGGACGCTGTAGAAGGAGGAGGGCTGGAAGCCCGCGCTGCTGCGAGGGTGTTCGGGGGGCAGCTCCAGGGCAAGGGGTGAAGTGGGGCCGCTGGCAGGGGAGGCGGACAGGGAGCCCAGCGGGGTGAGGGGCGACCGGGGTAAGGCTATCAGCGACCTCTCGGATGCAGCTATGTGGGGGTCAAAACACAACCACAGATGCTCAGACAGCTGGCCAAGGTATTCGAGGTCAATAGTACAGAGATACTTTTTCTCATATCCACTTACAGTAAATATGTTTTATATCTACTACACCCCTCAAATTCACATCTGGACCTTGAAGCCAGTTCCACTTCTTTTTATTATTATTCCCCTCTAATCAGGAACTGATTTAGACCTGGGATACCAGCTCBGTGCAATTAATTATCAGGTAGAACAGAAAATGTGCATTTCTTCGGACTTCGTAGGGTAAGATTTGAATACCCCTGTACTACACTGAAGTTAGGGTTCGATTCAATCCGTAGCGCTGAAGACCTGCACTACTGTCAGATAYAAATMTAAAGGTCAATGTTCCCACGTTGGCGGAAACTGCATTCACAGTAAACGCTGCATATGTCGGCACAATSGCAAATTACCTTTAAATTGCACTACAGAGCTGATCTTCAGCGCAACAGATTGAATTAAGCCCTTAGGTTTCTTAGACAGAGTGATTGCACCAGGGATAACTAAGGGGTGAATCCTAACTAAGTCCAATTTTCACTCAGTCATGCATTGATATCAATGAATAGAAGAATAAGTTAACATTTTCCAGCGATTGCGTAGTGCCAACAAAAAAAATTTTTTTTCAAAGATTGTAGACAGAACCACAGAATTTGAATCATTGTATGGATAGAATACACAGGTGAAAACCAGGTTCAACTGGTCCTTGGTTGGTGTAGGTGTGCTGGGTTTGCCTCACCTCTCATCCTCTCGATTGCAGGAGGGGAAGGATTGAAAGAGGCCAGCCGYGCAGCCCAAGAAGACTCTTTCGGTACATTCGTCTGTTCCTTGGCCGGGGTGGTTGCCTTTTTCTTCTTCACCTCGACAGCCTCTTGGCAAACCTTCTCGCTCTTTTGCGCTGGTCCGATGGAGCGCTTCTGTTGGGAGAAAATAATCCCATAACATACTTTTATTACAAGTTGGTCATGTAAAAAGTGGTAAAAAACCCCAACTATCCATGATTTATTCCACTGCAATTAAATGTATTGTGATCTGATTGATTTTTGTCTGCCATCTAAACAACTAAAATATAACAATGTAACTGATTTCACCTTTATTACTTACCAACCAAAAAAGTATTATATGTCTAGGAGAAGCATAACGTGAACTTAGATGCATTACCTATATTATTTAATGAATACTTTATTTCATTCTATTTAAATCAGTGATAGAGCCTAATCATGAGGAAAGGGCATATGTGTGAGGGAAGAAAGCAGGACCTTAGGAGCGGGCGGCTCTTCAGTCTCTGATTGGCTGGCGCTGTCGGGCTCCCTGTAGCTCTTGGCGTTGGTGGCGGCGGCTCTCTGGGGCCTCCTGGCTGCTTGACTGGTCCCTGCTGCCACCAGTGCCGCTCCATTGTTCTCCTTCTGCTCTACACTTCTCTCCTTCACCCTCTGTCTCTTCTGAAAGGCGAGCATGACACACTGTGGCCGACAGAGGCAATGCTGACTGATGCAACCATACAAGTACAATTCCACCCATCACTCACCCATTGATTTGGATGGGGAAGCCCATTTTAGGAATCATATTTCTAGGTTGCAACAGAGCAGTAGTAAGGATGAAAAGTTGATTAACTCACTTTGGATTCTAAGGTTTCAAGATACAAGGCTGGTTCCGATTCCCCATCCCTTCTACCCGAAGTGTGCACTAGCTCATTGAGATTCCCCCTCACTGATTTAAAACCATTGGATTGTCAGTCTCACCTTCTTTGGCTTGGCTTTCTCCTTCCCAGGCTTGGGTGAGCTAGGTGGTAAGTCTGGGGACTCATCTAAAACAGAAAAGAGAGAGAGAGAGATAAGGTAGCGGCAGGTCGCCTAGTGGTTAGAGCGTTGGGCCAGTAACCGAAAGGTTTCTGGYTTGAATTCCCGAGCTAACAAGGTAAAAWTACGTAGTTCTGACCCTGAACAGGGCAGTTAACTCACTGTTCAACAGTAGGCCGTCATTGTAAATACGAATTTGTTCTTAACTGACTTGCCTAGTCAKAWWWWTTTAAATATTAAAAAGGTGTAGGCTATGTTTGACTAGTGAGTTCACTCAACACAACAGATACAGACTGATTAAAACTATAAGACCAAACCATACAGTGCTGGCTTGGATTTATTCTTTTCACATTGTCCTTAAATTTCCAGCATGGTTCCAGCAACTACGCTGGATGCTTAACCAGGCCAGCCCAATACAGTTTGGCTCGGTTAGGTTTGGCTCAGTAGTGTGGAAAGGTTAAGTGACGTATAGCGTGAGCGTACATGTGGTGTTGGGGGTAGGGAGGTGGAGCCGGGGCTGACGGCTATAGTCGATCACTTTGGGCTTGGGCTTCCTGCTGGACTCTTTGAGCCAGCTGATCTCCATCATGGTGTCTGTGTCTGTGTCGCTGAACAGGTGCTTCTTCACGTGGCGCCGCGGAGCTGCTACCTGGGACTGCAGTGACAATTCAGTGAGGTGCACACACACACATGGGTACACATACGCAGGTTTACAAATGTATACATACGCACACACAGTCTCACACACACAGAGACAGGTATGTACACACACACGACAAGAGTACAGACACCTTCACACACCGAGATAAGAGAACCACACACACACACAAAAGGAGGCAATCTCCATCTCTCCATTCAAAAGTTCTCCCATCATATTGTGTCAATTACAGTGTTTGCCTCCATACCTTGACTGCTTGGCCCTTCTTGGCAGTGCTGGGGAATGCCCAGGAGTTGTGAATAGCACTGGGAAGAAAAACAGCACTGAATCACATTGACTTAATGGATTATTTACCGCAACACTAGAAGACACTATTACAACACAGATGAGACCCAGGGTCTTTCTCAATTAATCTGTCCTTGATTCCTAACATCCTATCTCCTTGCCTCCATCTCAACCATATTGTAAGAGAATCTCCCCAAGGTCCCTCCCCATGTCTTCTCCAATGAGTTTTGAGAAGAAGGTGAGAAGAAAGGATACAAGGAATCAAGGAAAGACTAATTGAGAGAGCCCCAGTCAGATGCAACCAAATGAGTACTGCCTTCAAACAGCTCCTACCTGCTATCAATGGCAGAGGTGTCCGAGGACATTTTCCCCTCCCCCTAAAGAGAGCAGAGAATTAGAAACCATCATCCACCGGTGCATGAGAATACTATATGGAATAATTTCAAATACCTAAACTGTGCTTGATTGAGCTTGCTTGTTGCGATGGAACCAATTGAAAAGGCCTGGGTTCAAATGCTATTTTAAATCTTTCAAATACTTCAAGTATTTGCTGTAGCCGGCCTGGAGTGCTAGGTGGGATTGCAACAMGCAAGCTCAAACCAGCACAGCTTAGGTATTTAAACCCAAGTCTGCTAACAAATAGTAGGCCTAATTCATTAATTGGATTTACATAGATCAAATGTATATTTATTTACCCCAGTGGTCATAGATGTATCCACTTTGAACGCAAAGACATCATCTCTACACAAAGAAACAATGAATGAAATCAACAATACCATGCATAAACAGGAAATAAAAATCAACATTTTAGGCATGGGATCAGGACAAAATAATAAAACAATTATTATTTTGTCTAAAGAATAGGTCAGTTTCTATATTTGAACGGAGGATGTCCTGATTAAAATTCCTGATTATTCAAATCCCCTGAAATTTAGATTTAGCTAAATTCATTTCAGACAAGTTGTCGTGGGTTATTATCAGATATAAGATGCACTGGTTGTGTTGCAGCATGGGGAGAATTTGAATGAAACTGGACAAAAAGAAATACCCTTGTTGTTTTGCAGAGGGCTTCTTGGAGTTAGTGTAGGACTTCATATATCCTGGAGCTTTTGCCGTTCCCACCTATGAGGGAGAGAATTCAGGCACTAGCTTGTGAATGCATGAGGGGAAAACACGTCTTATGCAACCCTAACAAATCCTCCAAATCAAATTGTATTTGTCACTTGCACCGAATACAACAGGTGTAGACCGTACTGTGAAATGCTTACTTACAAGCCCTTAACCAACAATGCAGTTTTTATTTTATTTTTTATTATTGTTAAGAAAATATTTAATAAATAAACTAAAGTCAATGTGCGGGGGTACAGACTAGTTGAGGTAATGTAGGTAGTGTCACGTTCCTGACCTGTTTTCTGTTGTTTTGTATGTGTTTAGTTGGTCAGGACGTGAGCTGGGTGGGAATTCTATGTTGTGTGTCTAGTTTGTCTGTTTCTATGTCCAGCCTAATATGGTTCTCAATCAGAGGCAGATGGTAATCGTTGTCCCTGATTGAGAATCATATATAGGAGGCTTGTTTTGTGTTGGGATTTTGTGGGTGTTTGTTTCCTGTCTCTGTGGTTGTCTGCACCAGATAGGTCTGTCTCGGTTTTTGCACATTTTGTTATTTTGTATGTTGTTTGTAGTGTTTCACTTGTTCTTTTATTAAACATGTTGAACACTAGCCGCGCTGCACTTTGGTCCAATCCTTGCTACTCCTCTTCGGATGAAGAGATGGAGGAAAGCCGTTACAGGTAGGGGTAAAGTGACTATGCATAGATAATAAACAGCGAGTAGCAGCAGTGTAAAAATAAAGGGGGGTGGGGTGTCAATGCAAATAGTCCAGGTGGCCATTTGATTAATTGTTCAGTAGTCTTATGGCTTGGGGGTAGAAGCTGTTAAGGAGCCTTTTGGACATAGACTTGGCGCAACGATTCCGCTTGTCGTGCAGTAGCAGAAAGAACAGTCTATTACTTGGGTGACAGGAGTCTTTGACKATTTTTTGGGGCCTTCCTCTGACACCGCCTAGTATAGAGGTCCTGGATGGCAGGAAGCTTGGCCCCAGTGATGTACTGGGCCATATGCACTACCCTCTGTAGCGCCTTACGGTCGGATGCCGAGCAGTTACCATACCAGGCAGTGATGCAACCGGTCAGAATGCTCTCGATGGTGCAGCTGTAGAACTTTTTGAGGATATGGGGACCCATGCCAAATCTTTTCAGTCTCCRGAGGGGGAATAGGCGTTTTCATGCCCTCTTCACAACTGTCTTGGTGTCCTTGGACCATAGTTTGCTGGTGATGTGGACACCAAGGAACTTGAAGCTCTTGACCGCTCCACTACAGCCCCGTCGATGTGAATAGGGGCGTGTTCGGCCCGCCTTTTCCTTTGTCTTGCTCACGTTGAGGGAGAGGTTGTTGTCCMGGCACCACACTGACAGGTCTCTGACCTCCTCCCTATAGGCTGTGTCATCGTTGTCTGTGATCAAGCCTACCGCCGTTGTATCGTCAGCAAACTTAATGATGGTGTTGGGAGTCGTGCTTGGCCACTCAGTCGTGGGTGAACAGGGAGAACAGGAGGGGACCAAGCCTTGTGTTGAGGATCTGCGGGGTAGCAAAACAGTCCTCTAGCGTAGCATCTGTATCATCTCACCACTTCCGTATTGAGCAAGTCACTAGTACTTCCTGCTTTAGTTTTTGCTTGTAATCGGGAGGATACAATTATGGTCACATTTGCCAAATGGATGCAGAGCTTTGTACGTGTCTCTGTGTGTGGAGTAAATGTGCTCTAGAGTTTGTTTCCCCCCCCCCCCCCTCTGGGTGCACATGTGACATGCTGGTAGAAATGAGGTAAAACGGATTTAAGTTTGCCTGCATTAAAGTCCCCGGCCACTAGGAGCGCTGCTTCTGGATGAGCATTTTCTTGTTTCCTTATGGCCTTATGCAGCTCGTTGAGTGTGGTCTTAGMGCCAGCATRGGTTTGTGGTGGTAAATAGACCGCTACAAAGAATATAGATAAASTCTCTTYGTAGATGGTGTGGTCTACAGCTTATTATGAGGTACTCTACCTCAGGCGATCAATACTTCGAGAATTCCTTAATATTAGACATTGCGCACCAGCTGTTATTGACAAATAGACACACACCACCACCCCACTTCTTACCGGAGGTAGCTGTTCGGTCTGCTACCATGTCCTGCTACCTAAATTTATACAATTAAAATTAATATTACTTATTCTGTTTATCAATCAGAAAACAGCTCAGGCACTCACCATCGATGGTGGCAACCAACTCTTCTCCAAAACAGATCTACCACAAAGGAAAGAAAATTGTAATTATTACACTATTGCCAGGGATTGAACCCCGGTCTCCGGGGGAAGGGAGTGTGTAGTCCTCTTCACAATGCAAATTGTTTAACCATCTGTAATAATAGGCATTTTATTACATTCTCTGATGAAACTGACTCTACATTTTTTGTTAAAAGATTTACACGAATTTGCAAATGGTGGTCCTCAAGAGCTTTTGACAGTGATTTGGTGGTACCCGGAAAGGAAATGTTTGGGTACCGCTGCGCTAGACCAAACTTCTGCACATCATTCTACCATGTTATATGTTCATTTGGTTTTGTTTCCTGCAGTACCTGTTGCTGCAGTACCTGTTGGTGGGTGGAAGGGGCCAGCGAGGAACAGACTCTACAGGGGATTTAATGGTGGTGGATGATGTGCTATTCTCGTAGTGGCTGGAGATTAACCTCATCATGGTGCCCGTCACCTCCTCCTCTCTCTGCAGAGGATGAGGGGAACACGTGAGAAAGGGTGTTTATTGTTATTATAACTCCAATATACTACTACTATTACTACTACTAAACTTGAGACACTGATAGACAGACAGTGCTATGAATGGTTATACTACTGTGCCATTGTCCAAAAGCAAGGTGCAACCCATTGGCTACAGTTCACTGCCTCCATTTAATAAGGAAGCTCCAACTCGGACTGGGACGGGGTATTCAAACAGCTTTGCGCCAAGCTAAATTTCCTATTCAATTGCTCTTAACACTCTATATCCTCACCTTGTCTTTACTGGAGTTTGACCCAGTGGCCTTAACCTTGGAGTTGGGTGTTGCCCTCTCCTGTATATCTTTAGCTGGGGTGGGTTTGACAGGGGCTTTCCCTGGGGTGGCTTCAGTTTCCTGAGACTTCTGGCTCTTAGGTTTCCCCTTGGTCTGACCAGGCCTTCCTGCATCCTGCCGTGACTCTTTGGCACCTCTCCCAGTGGGCTCACCTCGCTCCTCAGGCCCTCTTCCTCCCTGGGCTCCATCTTGCTCATCAGGCCCTCTTCCTCCCTGGGCTCCACTTTGCTCCTCAGGCCCGCTTCCTCCCTGGGCTGCATCTCGCTCTTCAGGCCCTCTTCTTCCCTGGGCTCTAGCTTGCTCTCGGGACCCTCGGTCCTGTGGCCCACCTCGCTCCTCAGGCACTCTGATCTGGGCTCCAGCTCGCTCCTCGGGCCCAGTACCCCGGTCCCTCTTGCGGAGGACCTCCTCCAGGCGCTGGGTGAGCTGGGCGTGGAGCTGCTTGTGGCTGACTGCTGACCCAGGGACCGACCCAGAACCTCTCTGGGCAGACGACGGACGCTCCTGTTGCTCTACGTTCTCATGTTCTGGACACCGGAGGGAAACACTTTCAGTAAAACCTCAATGTAGACCTTATTCACAGATGAACGCTCTAACATAGACGGCTAGTGCAGGTAGCTAATGAACGGTCGTCTTTTAAAACCATGGCAGACGGCAATGAAAATGAGCAATGTTCTTCAAATCGAATGATATTGTCTGTGTCCGAATACCCATGCCAGCGTTCTACATAGTTAAACTGCATACTATGTACTTATCGTAGCACACAATTTAGCATGTGCCATTTAGTAAAAAGTATGCCACGGCCGCAATGTGGTAGCAGCTCCTGACTGGGTGAGTAGGTAGGGCGGGGCCGAGGCGGGTGGATTTTATCAAATTCAACAGACATGTATCACATTAACCAGCCTGATAATGGCTCATTTCCAATTAGATTGATTTCTCTAAACTCTGAATAGGAATGGAGTTATAGGCCTACTCAGGCTGGTTATAGGCAGACTACCACATTCAACCTATACCATAGCCCATCTATCCTATTTAAAAAGTACTGAAGACAGAAACAGAATTTGGATCCATTTCAACATATTTATTACTGAAGACATGGTCAGTCAATCTGGTAAGTTTCTTCAAGTGCAGTCGCAAACACCATCAAGTGCTATGATGAAGCTGGCTCTCATGAGGACCGCCATAAGGAAAGGAAGAACCAGAGTTACCTCTGCTGCAAAAGGATAAGTTCATTAGAGTTACCAGCCTCATAAATTACAGGCCAAAWAAATGCTTCAGAGTTCAAGTAACAGACACATCCCAACACTGTTCAGAGGAGACTGCGTGAATCAGGCCTTCATGGTTGAATTGCTGCACAGAAACCGCTACTAAATGACACCAATAACAAAAAGAGACTTGCTTGGGCCAAGAAACACGAGCAATGGACATCCTAAATTGAGATTGAAGAGTGAAGGAAAAGCAGCCAACAAGTGCTCAGGATACGTGGGAATTCCTTCAAGACTGTTGGAAAAGTATTCCTCATGAAGTTGATTGAGAGAATGCCAAGAGTGTGCAAAGCTGTCATCAAGGCAAAGGGTACCTACTTCGAAGAATCTAACATCTAAAATATATTTCTATTTTGATTTAACACTTTTTTTGGTTACTACATGATTCCATATGTGTTATTTCATAGTTTTGATGTCTTCACTATTATTTTACAATGTAGAAAATAGTAAAAATAAAGAGAACCCCTTGAATGAGTAGCTGTGTCCAAACTTTTTCTGGTACTGTATATACATTACAGTGGTTCTGCCTTTAAAAGTTGTGTCGTACTGCAGCACACCTTTCGGGCTGCCGCAGAATCCTATGGCAAGTTATTTAAGTGTCAGCCATTGCTGCCATTACTGCTAGTTTGACCACCAGAGGGCATCTTTGAGAAGCATTTGACATTTATTTTTATTTTTTTAATATTGGCTGTACTTGAGAATTTAAAACCTTTTTTTGAAAGAACATAGTATATGGGATGATTTTAAGAAATGCATCTTAATTAATTAGATTAATATTATGGTGTTTATATTCCAAGAAAAACAAAAAATGAAACCCTCAGGGTTTCTGTTAGGAAAATATCGCGCTGTACAACGTCACCGGTCGGGAGTAGGCTACTAAGTGACTGCGAGTGAAGAGAAAAATAATCCTAACATTTCCACACACTAATTGTAGGCTAACCAAAACCCTAAATGGAGATTCAGTGAAAATAAAAATCTCATTGATTTATCAAGACCAGTCCCCATGCTTGTCTCAGAGCAGTGCAAAACGGTGCTGAAATAGTTGACCATACGCGAGTAGACTATTGCTTCAAATCCTATTATAACAATTGGATGACTTTGGGAGTTTCAGTAAGTAACAATTTGTTGCCTTCATTAGCCTACTTTATTCAATGATATTTATTCCCWTAGTAATTCCATCCAGATGTGGTTAGAAAACAGTGCATTTAGTGGACTTGGTAAGAGTCTATTGTCATGCTCAAACTCCATGTGTGGGGGGTAATTTCTCGCCAGGGACCAGGCCAAATTTGATTTGATGGTAAATTTAGCAATTTACAAAGCAAAAGATACATAAAATATTGTAGCCTACACCTTATGGACTGCTATGTGTTCCACAATAATTCACCACCATTTCTTTCAAGGTAGGATTATAGCAATATTTTGTTATGTATAAGCCTATTTACATGTATATTTCTAGTATTGTACCTAATGTTGGCTGTTAGGCTACATTTCTTTTTTTCTTCTCCAATTGCAGACAATGACCCAAAACACACTGCCGCCCGGGTTTGCATTACAAATGAGGGCATAAACTGGGTCAAGACACCAGCAGAGTAAGTAGACCTTTATGTAGTAAAATAAAGATTAAATAAATGCATAAAAGACCTACAACACTTACAGCACATTACTAAACACTAGTGAGACTCATGTCGCCTACAGTATATCTAAAAAATATATTTTTCATCTCTACATGTAGGTCTCCTGATTTTAAAACCGATCAAACCTGTTTGGCAATAACTGAAAACATGAATCCGTAACTCTGCCAAGCCRACAAGCAAAGATGAACTGGCGAAGGCCATCAAGACGTTTTGGCTTGAGAAATTGACGATACAACAATGCAACCAATACATTGATCATCTCAGCAAGGTTTAACCTGTGGTCATGGAGCTGGGGGGGGAAGTGCAACTAAAATGTAGTTGAAATAAACATCTGCATTTTGAAAGTATTTGTTCTCGTTATTTTATTAACGAAAGCATAAAGATGTTGATAAACAGATACTGTACAGTATACAGTAACACTGTTCAGAATGAGGGTAGAGGGAAGTGTACTCTTTGTTAGAGGCGCGTGACCTGAACGCTAGCTACACATTGTTTTCCTCCGGTATTGAACACAGTATATCCTGTCTTCAATTTTATCGATTATTTACGTTAAAAATACCTAAAGTTGTATTACAAAAGTAGTTTGAAATGTTTGGACAAAGCTTACAGGTAACTTCTGAGATATTTTGTAGTCACGTTGCGCAAGTTGGAACCAGTGATTTTTCTGGATCAAACGAGCCAAATAAATTGACATTTTGGATATATATCGAAGGAATTAATTGAACAAAAAGACCATTTGTGATGTTTATGGGACATATTGGAGTGCCAACAGAAGAAGCTCGTCAAAGGTAAGGCATGAATTATATCTTTATTTATGCGTTTTGTGTCGCGCCTGGAGGGTTGAAATATGATGGTCTGTGTTTGTTTGCTTGGGTACTATCCTCAGATAATAGCATCATTTGCTTTCGCCGTAAAGCATTTTTTAAATCTGACACGTTGGCTGGATTCACAATAAGTGTAGCTTTAATTTGGTATATTGAATGTGTGATTTCATCAAAGTTACATTTTCATAGTAATTTATTTGAATTTGGCGCTCTGCATTTTCACTGGACAATTGCCAGTTGGGACGCTAGCGTCCCACATATCCCACAGAGGTTAACTTCTTATGGCTGAAGGGGCAGTATTGAGTAGCTTGGATGAAAGGTGCACAGAGGTGCCCATATTAAACGGCCTGCTCCTCATTCCCAGTTGCTAATATATGCATATTATTATTAGAAAACACTCTGAAGTTTCTAAAACTGTTTGAATTATGTCTGTGAGTATAACAGAACTCACATGGCAGGCAAAAACCTGAAGTTCCACTTTCTGTTTGTATTTTTTCTGGGGGTGCCAATTTTCAACCAAGCTCTCATTGAAATCACAGAGATATTGATGAGTTTTCACTTCCTACGGCTTCCACTAGATGTCAACAGTCAATAGAACTTTGCCTGATGAATCTAATGTGAAGGGGGGCCGAAGGAGACAGGAATGAGTAATCACTTCCACGGGCTGATCACGCATTCACCATGCGCCTTCACATGAGGACCTCCGTTCCACCGCTCTTCTGAAGTCAATTTAATTTTCCGGTTGGAACGTTATTCAAGATGTATGTTAACAACATTCTAAAGATTGATTCAGTACATCGTTTGACATGTTTCTACTGACTGTTACGGAACTTTTGGACATTTCGTCACGTTATAGTGGAGGCGCTTTCTGACTTTGGAATTGTTTACCGAAGCCGCGAACCAAAGTAGCTAATTTGACATAAATAACGGACATTAACGAACAAATCAAGCATTTATTGTGGACCTGGGATTCCTAGGACTGCATTCTGATGAATTCATCAAAGGTAAGGAAACATTTATCATGTATTTTCTGGTTTCTGTTGAGTCCAACATGGCGGCTAATTTGGCTATTGTTCTGAGCTCCGTCTCAGATTATTGCATGGTTTATTTTTCCGTAAAGTTTTTTTTAAATCTGACACAGCGGTTGCATTAAGGAGAGGTATATCTATAATTCCATGTGTATAACTTGTATTATCATCTATATTTATGATGAGTATTTCTGTTGAAACGATGTGGCTATGCAAAGTCACTTGATGTTTTTGCAACTAGTGAATCTAACGCGTCAATGTAAACTCAGATTTTTTTTWATATAAATATGAACTTAATCAAACAAAATATGCATGTATTGTGTAACATGAAGTCCTATGAGTGTCATCTGATGACAATAATCAAAGGTTAGTGATTAATTTTATCTCTATTTCTGGTTTTTGTGAAAGCTATCTTTCGCTGGAAGAAATGGCTGTGCTTATTGTGGTTTTGTGGTGACCTAACATAATCGTTTGTAGTGCTTTCGCTGAAAAGCCTATTTGAAATCGGACACTTTGGTGGGATTAACAACAAGATTACCTTTTAAAATGATATAAGACACATGAATGTCTGAGGAATTTTAATTATGAGATTTCTGTTTTTTGAATATAGCGCCCTGCACGTTTTTTTGTTTTTGTCATATCGATCCCATTACCGGGATTGCAGCCATAAGAAGTTAAGCATCGAATACATTGCAAGTTGGGCGGATTTTCACACCTACAGTAGCCGGGCTATGAAGAGTCTATATTCCTGCTAATAGCCCATCATGGAAACATTGTTTGCATGATGGGCTACACCTTGCTACAGTAATACATGCCTCCAACTGTCCATCACTACTGTAAATAAAAACAGAATATCAAAGTTTTTTTTTAATTWAAAAAATATATATATAATTATAATGCAGGGTTAATAATAATAACATTTTATAATCGTTGGATAACAAATCGTCTCTCTGAACTTATTAAGAGGAGGCTTCTATCATTAATTCAGAAGGTTAAACCCACATGTTTTAGGCCTGCAGTAGGTTATATAAACTTGCATATAAAAAATATTGTGTACAAGACACCTGTCTGATTCGCGTTGAGGAGACTGATCCATTGTGGAGGCRGTGAGAATGGCACAGTCCACCTGTCTAGGACAGGTGCTACTGAAATTGTATATGGTTATATTACATAAGAACAATGGTGCAACACTAATAAAAATAATATTATAACAAATGCACATTCTCCCTCGTTGGATAGCAGTTMCTCAAATCCCAACTTAATTAGGTCTATAATCAACAGCTTAACTTAAATGTGCCTGGCTTTATAAATCATCAATATATCTGTTGCCTGTTTGAGTGTTTGTTTATTAGCCTACTGATTCCGTGAGCACCAAGCCTCACGCAATCACATGACAAGTAAACAATTTCACAAATATGGCTGTTTTTAATCTTTGCTTTGTTGTAATAAAGGCTAAGGCTTTTTTCTCGTTCGAACAGCCTCTCTGGTATTGTTGATTACTTATTTTGTGTTTACACTATTCCAAATTGTCAGAAATTATATTTATAATAACATTCCTTTTTCTTGATCGCCTTATTGTTATTATTATAATAATAAGTAATGTCATTATAATTAGCAGGCTTATTATACCAGCTTAGTATACCAAGTTGTAGGCCTAAGAGCACATCTAGTCATAGTCTTTTCTCTCCGCTACCGCACGGCAAGCGGTACCGGAGCGCCAAGTCTAGGTCCAAGAGGCTTCTAAACAGCTTCTACCCCCAAGCCATAAGACTCCTGAACATCTAATCAAATGGATACCCAGACTATTTCCATTGCCACCACCTCTTTTACACCGCTGCTACTCTGTTATTATCTATGCATAGTCACTTTAATAACTCTACCTACATGTACATATTACCTCAACTAACCGGTGCCCCCGCACATTCTTATTCATATTTTTTAAACTGCATTGTTGGTTAGGGGCCTGTAAGTAAGCATTTCACTGTAAGGTCGACACCTATTTGTATTCGGCGCATGTGACTAATACAATTTGATTTGTTTAGTCTTAATACCTTAACTAACTTAGGCCTATATTTCAATACTTCTATAGGCTACTGTATCAATCACTCATTCATTAATTTGTTCATGTCATCACACGGTGTTCAGAGTTTGTTATAACCAATTTATTGATGTGATTATGATACGCTATAGGTCAGGCCCTATTGTGCCCTATTCAGACAGGATTAGTTTTACTGGGGGAGGTTGGGTAATGTAATTATGTGCACAAGCACAAAACACCACATCTGTCATTTAAGTCCTGTCCGAGTCTGCCATGTCAGTCATTTTTACATGGCAGGAGAGTAACAATTCCAGCCGAAAAACCTACAGTTTTTTTGGGCTAACTCCAAGGTCCTCTGATAATACTAGTCTAGTGTGAATCGACATCCCTGTGTTTTGAGAGAAATGTCTGAGTACGTCAGGTGTTGCTCGCGGTTTGCGCAAGAAACCAATAACTGATTTGATAAATTGAACTAGTGCTGCGCATAGGCTACATGTAGGCCATTCATATATAGCTTATCAACTTTCACAGTGAATGATTTTGTTTATATGTTTTGTGTGTATGTTGAATATTGCCAAATGCATCAGTAAAAAATATTGAGCCTATTTAATGCAACCCTTGCTGTTAACTTTTTCTCAATATAGGCGGGTGCTGTTTCAACATTAGATTTATCGTCTCCAAATTAAACTGCCTCATACTCAATTCTTGCTCGTACAATATGCATATATGTTATTATTGGATAGAAAACACTAGTTTCTATAGCGTTTGATTATGTCTGCAGTGAAACAGAACTCATTCTACAGCACCTTCCTGATATGGGAGGAGATTTCAGACATTTTGCGCTCTCGGTCCCAGGTCAGTTTTAAAGTCCCTGTAAATCCTATGAGGATACAAACACTGCCCATGCTTCCTCTAGATGTCAGTAAGAGGTGACAATTGAATGGAATCGATTGCGCAATCAGGGCCAGTATAAAACAGAAAAGACCGGATGTACCGTTCTTTCCTGCTGCGCCTCACGCAAGATGGACGTCGGACTCTCTCTCTTTCCAAGCGTTGGTTTAGCCACTTATATATGCCGTCATGCTCTTTAGGTCATATTTACGTTATAGCAATTTATATCCGTTAGTACGATTTTGAGGCATTGCTTTGTTGCAATTGAAGCACCGGCACGTTTCGGGGTCCCGGTCGAACGTTAGTGGCATTTCGACGGACAAGAGACAGCTTTCGACCAAAAGAAGATTAGACCCAAGAAAGGATACATTGCCCAAGATACTGATGGGAGACAGCTCACAGTAAGAACATTTATGATGATAAATCGCTTTCTGTTGAAATTTTAAACGCATATGTCGCCATTTTGTTATGTGTAGCTTCGCTTGGCGGACCCGGTATTGCACAGTAGGATAATTTTTAAATGTAAGTCAGCGATTGCATTAAGAACTAATTTGTCTTTCGATTCCTGTCACCCTGTATTTTTTTGTCAAGTTATTGATTAGCTATCGTTACTAGGTCACTCTCAATATAGCGCCCGACATTTTCAGGGCAGTTTTGCTAGTATCTCATTGTATAACCACGTTTTTTTGTGGCTAAATATGCACATTTTCGAACAAACTCTATATGATTTTGTATATATGATGTACAGGAGTGTCATCGGAAGAATTCTGAGAAGGTTAGTGAAAAAATTTATATTTTGGTGATCATAACGTTATCGCTCCCCTTGCCTTTGATTCATGCTGGGGTAACGTTGCACATGTGGTATGCTAATATACGATTTATTGTGTTTCGCTGTCTTAAAATCTGAATTTGTCTGAATTCACAAGATCTGTGTCTTTCCATTGCTATGCTTTGTCTATTTTATGAAATGTTTTATGATGAGTAAATTGGTAATACACGTTGCTCTCTGTATTTATTCTAGTCGAGTTGTGATGGTGGGTGCAATTGTAAACTATGATTTCTACCTGAATATGCACATTTTTCTAACAAAAACTATCCTATACAATAAATTGTTATCAGACTTTCTGATGAGGTTTTCTTTTGTTGTGGCTATCAATATCTTTATTTGGCCGAATTGGTGATAGCTACTGGTGGAGAGAAAAAATGGTGGACAAAGAAAAATGGTGTCTTTTGCTAACGTGGTTAGCTAATAGATTTACATATTGTGTCTTCCTGTAAAAACATTATAAAATATCAGAAATGAGTTGCTGGATTCACAAGAAGTGGATCTATATCTCCGGTATTCCTTTGACTTGTGATTGAATGATATTTAGATGCTACTATTTACTTGTGACGCTATGCTAGCTATGCTATTCAGCTTTTTTACTGGTGGGGGGTGGGGGGTGCTCCCGGATCCGGGTTTCTGACTCGTTAGAAGTTAATAGATCGCAAAGAAGCATACAACTGACCTAAACGTTTGGAAATAATAAGTAAACTTTCTCATCCATAGCCTTAAAATGCATCTCAAGTGCAATTGCACTGTTCAGCTCACATCTGAAGTCTGCGTGAGAAATTAGGACGTACTGTGGATCGCTAAAATATCCTCCACACTTCCTCAATTCAAATATTATGGCGACACTATAGGAAAGATGGTTTTGTATGGTTTAGAAACTTGGGAACCAAGCTCGAGTTATCAATGTGGCTCTATCACCTGGACATGTTGAAATACAGTATCTTCACGCCTAGAATAAAAAGCTTCCGTCATAACTGTCAATTTATTGGGGGGAAAAATTACAGGGGGCAGTTTGGGAAAAAACGAATCCTGTCTGAATCGTTGGACATTCTGGAGTAATAATTACATAAAACGTTCTCTAGTAATACTAGTTCTGTGCGAATAGGTCTTTGGTCACGTGCATGCGATCCATGTATATATAGGGAATGTTTTTCCTATATATAAATAAGGGATTTCGGTAATAGAACTTTTCAGTCAGAAATTAAAACACACAGGATGTGTCAATATATGGAAAAATACAAGTTTAAAAATGTTGACCAATCGATTGGTTGAAAGAACAGATGACTCTTGGTTGATCAAGATTAATTTTAGTCGGGGACAACCCTACACTATTTGTTTGTGTTTCTTACATCTGCAAACAGCTAGGTTGTTTTTTCTGAGAAAGTTGAGCCTAAATCTTATTAGCCACTAATTCTAATCGTTAGTACTTTTATTAGCTAGCAAGCCAACTAACTGAGTCAGAACAAACATAATTAGCTATACAGCCTGATAATACCAGTGATGGTGTAGGCTCTAAATCGCAAGTCAAATTGCAACATTTGGTTAAAAATAAGGCCTAGATTGTTTGCCCATATTGTGCAACCCTACGTGGCAGTGTGGAAATGATCTCAAATGAGTGCAGGAAATGCAGAAATMTATAAATGCTGCATTTTCGGGGGGCTTGATGTTGAATTGAACAGTATAAAACAATCAGAATGGAGAAAGACCCATTGAAATCACTTAGAATGTATGTGTTACCACCCTAGGGTCACGCACTACTCATTTTTATGCATTCTTTTTTACATTGTTAGACCAGAAATGTTTTTGTTATTACATACAGAAATAACTATTGGATATCAGAGCAGCGGTAACACATGTTTCATGATTAACGATCATGTTTCATGATTAACGACTCATGGTGTAATTGTGATAACATACAGGAACTCAAGTACTTTTGTTCACCCAATCTAGAATACCTCACAATCAAATGCCGACCGTATTATATCCCAAGAGAATTCTCTTCGGTTATAGTTACAGCCGTGTATATCCCCCCTCAAGCTGATACCACGACAGCCCTCAAAGAACTCCACTGGACTTTATGCAAACTGGAAACAACATATCCTGAGGCTGCATTTATTGTAGCTGGGGATTTAAACAAAGCACATTTGAGAAAAGGGATGCCATAGTTCTATCAACATATCGACTGTAGTACTCTCGCTGCCAAAACACTTGACCACTGTTACTCCAACTTCCAGGATGCCTATAAAGCCCTCCCCAGCCCTCCTTTCGGCAAATCTGACCACGACTCCATTTTGCTCCTCCCTTCCTATAGGCAGAAAATRAAACAGGAAGTACCCGTGCTAAGGACTATTCAACGCTGGTCTAACCAATCGGAATCCACGCTTCAAGATTGTTTTGATCACACGGACTAGGATATGTTCCCGGGTAGCTTCCGAGAATAACATTGACGAATACACTGATTTGGTGACTGAGTTTATCAGGAAGTGTATAGGAGAGGTTGTACCCACTGTGACTATTAAAACCTACCCTTACCAGAAACCGTGGATAGATGGCAGCATTTGTGCAAAACTAAAAGCGTGAACCACCACATTTAACCATGGAAAGGTGACTGGGAATATGGCAGAATACAAACAGTGTAGTTATTCCCTCCGCAAGGCAATCAAACAGGCAAAACATCAGTATAGAGACAAAGTGGAGTCGCAATTCAACAGCTCAGACACGAGACGTATGTGGCAGGGTCTACAGACAATCATGGACTACAAAAGGAAAACAAAAGGAAAACTAGCCGCGGACACAAGTCTTGCTTCCAGACAAGCTAAACACCTTCTTTGCCCGCTTTGAGGATAACATAGTGCCACCGACGCGGCACACTACCAAGGACTGTGGGCTCGCCTTCTCCGTGGCCGACGTGAGTAAGACATTTAAGTGCGTTAACCCTCACCAGGCTAACGGCCCAGACGGCATCCCTAGCTGCCTCAGACATATTCAATCTCTCCCTATCCCAGTCTGCTGTCCCCACATGCTTCAAGATGTTCCTGTACCCAAGAAAGCAAAGGTCACTGAACTAAATGACTATCGCCGCGTAGCACTCACTTTTGTCATCATGAAGTACTTTGAGAGACTAGTCAAGGATCATATCACCTCTACCTTACTGTCACCCTAGACCCACTTCAATTTGCTTACTGCCCCAATAGATCCACAGACGATGCAATCGCCATCACACTGCCCTATCCCATCTAGACAAGAGGAATACATATGTAAGAATGCTGTTCATTGACTATAGCTCAGCGTTCAACACCATAGTACCCTCCAAGCTCATCATTAAGGTCAAGGCCCTGGGTCTGAACCTCGCCCTATGCAACTGGGTCTTGGACTTCCTGACGCGAAGTCCAGGTGGTGAAGGTAGGTGGTGAAGGTAGGAAACTACACCTCCACTTCGCTGAGTGCGTGCTCAGTCCCCTCCTGTAGTCCCTGTTCACCCATGACCTATGTGGCCAAGCACACCTCCAACTCAAATCATCAAGTTTGCAGATGACACAACAGTAGTAGAATTGATTACCAACAATGACGAGACAGCCTACAGGGAGGAGGTGAGGGCTCTGTGAGTGTGGTGCTAGGAAAATAAACTCTCACTCAACGTCAACAAAGGAGATGATTGTGGACTTCAGGAAACAGCAGAGGGAGCACCTCCCTATCCACATCGACGAGACTACAGTGCAGAAAGTGGAATGCTCCAAGTTCCTCGGCATACACATCACTGACAAACTGAAACGGTCCACTCACAGACAGTATGGTGAAGAAGGCATAACAGCGCCTCTTCAACCTCAGGAGGCTGAAGAAATTTGGCTTGTCACCTAAAACCCTCAAACTTTTACAGATGCACAATCGAGACTATCCTGTCAGGCTGTATCACCGCTTGGTACGGCAACTGCACCAGCCGCAATCCAGAGGGTGGTGCGGTCTGCCCAACGCATCACTGGGGGCAAACTACCTGCCRCTCAGGTCACCAACAGCACCCAATGTCACAGGAAGGCCAGAAAGATCATCAAGGACAACAACCACCTGAGCCACTGCCTGTTCACCCTGCTATCAACCAGAAGGTGAGGTCAGTACAGATGCATCAAAGCTGGACCGAGAAGCTGTTTTTCAGTCTCTATCTCAAGGCCATTAGAATGTTAAATAGCCATCACCAGCACATAGAGGCTGCTGCCTATATACATAGACTTGAAATCACTGGCCACTTTAATAAATGGAACACTAGTCACTTTAATAATGTTTACATATCTTGCATTACCCTTATCCATTACCATTCATCTTCATAGTACTCATTATGCTATACAGTTGGTGGGCCGTCAGGGCCTGCAAGGCCTTCTGCTGCTGGCTAAACATCATCAGAATATATATATTTTTTAAATATATTTTCCACAAATATGTATTAAATTATTCCCCAGAGTAAGAGTTATACTCTTCATTTCATAGCTTCCTCTTGGTGCACTGCTTCCAGCCCAGGTTGAGATTTGGAGGGCTGGTCTTTATGTTAGATCTTTTATCCAATCATATTCAGCCATCATGTGTTGCAGGGGTCTAAAATCTGCCCTCAGGCCTTCAGAATCAACAGTGCGGGCGCTTGTAGCTTAAAGTGAATGGAAATTAAATTTTGTGTCAACCAATCAGCTTTAGAGTTGGCTATTGTACGCCTGCTGGCTGGCTCCAGTGTTACACAGGAGCCAGCTAGCAGGCGTAGTGCGTCCACGTCTTTTGATTGGATTACCAATATTGAGAGGCAGGTCCTATGGGCAGGTCTATGCAGATCTAGGAAACTGAATTTGATAAACGAATTAATTCGCGTTCTACTAAGCTGTTTTTTCAACCCACAATGGCGGAAGGAGGAAGATATCGATTTGGTCGAGGATATAATTTATACGCCATTCTCAAGACGAACTTTTCAAGAAAAGTTAGACATTGTAGAAGAGATCGCCCGACGCCACAAGCCTGTCACAGGCGGAAAGGGGTTCGTTCGCTCGCCACTTTCAAAGTTTCACTACGAGCCTTCGAATTGCTCACAGGCTCCGAGAAGCACTGCAAACTGTACTGCTGGGAATGCCTATTATTTGCAAGTGATCGATTTGGTGTTTGGAGCCACACTGGCTTTGCAAACTTGAGTTGTCTGTTAAACACTGTTTACCCAAAAATGTCAATTTGTCAATTTCAAGGTGACGCAACGCCTGGTTATACTGCGTTTCTGTCTAAATGTATAGTGTCTAGAGCCATGGCATAATGATGGTAATAAGAGGTGGATTAATTCGGGTGGGACTGTGTAGTACCTCACTGAAGGCCTAGGCCCCAGGCCCACGGCACGCCACTGCTGTATACTATTCTACTGTATCTTATTCTATGCCGCTCTAACATTGCTCGTCCATATATTTTTATATTCTTAATTCCACTCCTGTACTAGATTTGTGTGTATTAGGTATATGTTGTGTAATTGTTAGATATTACTGCACTTTGGAGCTAGAAGCACAAGCATRTCGCTACACTCGCAATAACATCTGCTAAACACGTGTATGTGYCCAATAAAATTTATTTGATTTGATAAAGCAAATATGTAACTTTTATTATTAAAAAACATTAAATACTGTAATATATTTGGGCTATATCGCCCAGCCCTAGTTCAAATCAAAAGACCTGATTAACATGACATCAATAACGCAGCCACATCCAGAGTCCCCTGTGCTGACACATGCAGAAATATATATATATTTTAATTTAGTTTAAAAGCTCTGACGAAGACCAAGAGAACAATAAACACTTTTCAATGAAAAAACAGAAATCCATTTTGGGTTTWWAAAAAAAATGGTTAAGWAGACTTCTGTTTTCAAAGATGTAGCCTACGTACGATGCAATACTTGTGATCATTTTAAGAAGAACAAAAACYACTTYGCCTACATTTGAACACCACCGCAAAAGCTGAACATGGTCGGTCAATCAACAATGGCCGCAGCGTGAATAAGGTCTATTGGAGACACTGTGCATGCATGGTTCTCATGAGACATTTCAGTAATAGCAGCAGCTGTTATGAGTCTTTTGATGAGTGTGGATTTAGTAAGGCGATTACTAAAGCTTTTAACTACCTACTCATAAATGCTCATAAATCTAAATTCAGTTACATACTGTATTCCTACCAACATTTTTATAATTCTAAAAGTAACTCTTTTTTTTTTAAACTAAATAGGTCCTGTACATGTTGTGAAAATAACTGTAGGATACTGTAGGGGATTGGGAGGAGGAAGTTCTTGGGGAAGATTACCTGGTTTGGGCAGTGCCTTCTGGAAGCATCTCTGTACCGGCAGCAGCATCTCAGATACAGACACTTTCCTCCAGTGGGAGAATCTGTACGCACACACACACACACACACACACACACACACACACACACACGGTCTAAAAGCTCCTCCATGAGTAAACATGTCTGATTCAAAATCAGATTTTAAATCAATTGTAATTTGAATGACAGACCATGTACTTACATAGTTCTCTCTGTTTTCATGGTAGGCTGGGAGTCAGGGACAATGCTGCTGTCTGTTAGATGGAATGAGGGTAAAGGGAAATAAACGGTGTGTTTACAGTCATTACATTTATGTTACATTTATGGGAGATGTATTACAGAGAAAATGTGAATGCCCAAGTGACTGTCACAACCAATCTACATTTGTTTTTAAATTACATGTCATTAAGCAGACACGTATCTATAGTGACTAAATAGTCAGTGCATTCAATTGAGTTAGGACAACCAGATATCACAGTCATTGTATACAGTATATAAAGTGTGAAGGAACTGTACCAAGAAGCTTCTCTTCCTCCCCCTGGTCAGTTTGGACCATCTCCACCACTTTGTCCACTGGGATGTGCTGCAAGACGAGTACCGGTACAATAATTAAACTACTGCTACTACCTCCTGCTACTGCTCCTTGTTAGTCAGCTACAACTAATAATGATAGACTATATAATTACCACTACATATGCTACTACTACAACCATAGCTATATATCAGGGTTTTCGTTAGGGAAATGTGGCACCGGACAACTTGAACGGGAAGATTTTAATTTACCGGCCATTTGAGGAATTTACTGAACCCATATGCATTGGGTGCATAACTCATTATGGCGTCCACCCACGGTGCTCAGCATGACAAATCTGATTTAGATGATGATAATGCATATTTTTTCCCCCTTTTRTTCTCCTTTTTAAAAATGTTATCCCCTTTTCTCCCCAATTTTCGTGGTATCCAATCGCTAGTAATTACTATCTTGTCTCATCGCTACAACTCCCGTACGGGCTCGGGAGAGACGAAGGTCGAAAGCCATGCGTCCTCCGAAGCACAACCCAACCAAGCCGCACTGCTTCTTAACACAGCGCGCCTCCAACCCGGAAGCCAGCTGCACCAATGTGTCGGAGGAAACACCGTGCACCRGCCCCCCTCGGTTAGCGCGCACTGCGCCCGGCCCGCCACAGGAGTCGCTGGAGCGCGATGAGACAAGGATATCCCTACCGGCCAAACCCTCCCTAACCCGGACGACGCTATGCCAATTGTGCGTCGCCCCACGGACCTCCCTGGTCGCGGCAGGCTGCGACAGAGCCTGGGCGCGAACCCAGAGACTCAAGTGGCGCAGCTAGCACTGCGATGCAGTGCTCTAGACCACTGCGCCACCCGGGAGGCCCCCTGTGATAATGCATCTTAACAGAACAAGTAAGGAAGCAGCCAATAAATGCAATTTGCGGGAAAACAGCGCACCTGATAGCYGTTCCATATGTGAGAGATGCAAATCTCTGTTAAACTTAGAGGGGGGTGTGAGTATAATTTTTCTTGAGTAGAATTTAAAATGTTAAGACAAGAAGGGGTGGCAAGTRTCTCCAGAATGGCTCAGCTGTCTTCCGCCAATTCTTGCGCATTCATTGTTTCATTGTGTGAATCGCTTACCCTTAGATATCAATTCCCCATTACATGTCACCAGTAGTAAATGTACCCATCATTTGGTTATATACATTTCTGTTAGTGCATATATTAATTACAGTCATGTATCGTTCTCATTCTCTGAGTGGAAACGTTGTTTGCAGAGTTCACAACCTGCTACACTTGTGAGAAAGACGTTTTAGTTTATTTCATAACCATAATTTACGAGATTTGTTTTTTGTTTGTTTGGAGTGCTCCATGTAAGCAATGAGCATGTGTCTTGTTTCTCTGTCCTGATTATTTCGAGGGAGCGCAAGCGCCTGAGCACGCATAGAAGTGTAGGATTTAGTATTTTATTTTTTACATCCACTGCAAATGAGAATATAAAAAAAATTATATATACATAGTATATTTTGGGGGGGCATTTTACCCCCTTTTCTCCCCAATTTTGTGATATCCAATTGCGATCTGGTCTTATCGCTGCAACTCCCCAACGAGCTCGGGAGAGGCGATGGTCGAGTCATGCGTCCTCCGAAACATGACCCGCCAAACTGCGCTTCTTAACACCCGCCKGCTTAACACAGAAGCCAGCCGCACCAATGAGGAAACACCGTTCAACTGACTACCGAGGTCAGCCTGAAGGCGCACAGCCCYCCACAAGGAGTCACTAGAGCACGATGAACCAGGTAAAGCCCCCCCCCTGCTAAACCTTCCCCTAATGACGCTGCGCGCAGCCCTACGGGACTACCGGTCACGGCCAGTTGTGACACAGCCTGGGATCGAACCCAGGGCTGTAGTGACGCCTCAAGCACTGCAATGCAGTGCCTTAGACCGCTGCGCCAGTTGTGAGGCAAATTATAATATATTAAATCTATAGTCTCTCACCGTAATCTATTTGAAAAAYAAATCCAACAATCTCCCTTTTGATAATCACCAATCCTCAGTATGAAAGAGCAATTAAAGTTACAGAACTAATGCTCCATTGGTCTATAGGCTATGACTTCCATGCGCTCATTTCTTTAGCATCCAATGGATCACGGTGTATCGATTTCCATTAATGAATAAAAAGCATTATTTTGCAATGGGATTTTCTTCCTCCCAGTCATTTTGGCCGGCAACAGTTCTATTTGTCGGCTTTTCATTTATTTTTTGGGGGCCAAAAGCCGGTTATTGCCGGCTAACTAATAATTACTCCAATATTATTATTGTTGGAATAGCGCAATGTCACTACTATTAGGAGCGTACTGTCCAGGCGGTGTACTTGTACATAAAGCTGATGCYCGCTACAGAAACAGGAGATTGGCCCAGAGGACAGGAGCCTTTCTGGCACAGAGAAGGCTACCTAGAACTTACTTACTACTACTATTGCTACAGCTACTAGTACGATTATAAATGAAAAACTGCTATCCGTTGTACTAC
This sequence comes from Salvelinus sp. IW2-2015, assembly GCF_002910315.2. NCBI lineage: Eukaryota > Metazoa > Chordata > Actinopteri > Salmoniformes > Salmonidae > Salvelinus > Salvelinus sp. IW2-2015. The sequence goes on from NC_036847.1 coordinate 12,343,671, forward strand.
CACAACTATCAGTTAGGAGAAAAACCAGACCAACCCTGCGGTATTTCTCTGCCACAGGTCCAGCTCTGGTGTCCTGCTTGGTAGCTTTGCTCTGTGATAGAGCAACCACCGCATCCATCTGGGGAAAAAAATAAGTAACTCTAAGGAGCAAATCCTAACTTCCACTCTGTCATATACGAGAGATATTTCAACTGGCGTTGAAGTTAGGACTTCCCCCTCAGTGCTGCTGCCTATGCTACAGGAGGGTTTAGCTTCCATCTAGTCTCAAGTACATTACTCTAAGGGACAAATCCTTGCTTAAATTTAAGTAGAATTTTCACTTAGTCTCCCCATTGGTATCGATGTGTTAGGGTTAGTCCCGAAATGAGAATTGCAGTATCTATGTAATGACAAAGTGCATCTGTAATTTTCACTCAAATCTCCCATTGACAGTGAGAGATTGACTGTCAGTTACACAAAATAGTTACACACATCTCCAGTTAGGATTGGGCCACTACTGAGTAGTACAGTAAATACAATTAAATAAAAAGCATACAGTGCATTCGGAAAGTATTCAGACCCCTTGACTTTTTCCACATTTTGTTACGTTACAGCCTTATAAAATTGATTAAATTGTTATTTTTCCACATCAATCTACACAAAATACCCCATAATGACAAAGTAAAAATATGAAATATCACATTTACATAAGTATTCAAACCTTTTACTCAGCACTTTGTTGCATTACCTTTGGCAGCGATTACAGCCTTGAGTCTTCTTGGGAATGACCCTACAAGCTTGGCACACCTGTCGTTGGGGAGTTTCTCCCATTGCTGTTTGCGGATCCTCTCAAGCTCTGTCAGGTTGGATGGGGAGCATTGCTACAAGGCTATTTTCAGGTCGCTCCAGAGATGCTCGATCAGCAGGCTCTGGCTGGGCCACTCAAGGACATTCAGAGACTTGTCCCAAAGCCCCTCCTGCGATGTCTTGGCTGTATGCTTAGGGTTGTTGTCCTGTTGGAAGGTGAACCTTCGCCCCAGTCTGAGGTCCTGAGCAATCTGGAGCAGATTATCAAGGATCTCTTCGTACTTTGCTCTGTTCATCTTTGCCTCGATCCTGACAAGTCTCCCAGTCCATGCTGCTGAAAAACATCCTCACAGCATGATGCTGCCACCACGATTCACCGTAGGGATGGTGCAAGGTTTCAACGTAGGGATGTGACGCTTGGCATTCAAGCCAAAGAGTTCAATCTTGGTTTCATCAGACCAGAAAATCTTGTTTCCCATGGTCTGAGAGTCTTTTGGTYCTTTTGGCAAACTCCAAGCGGAATGTCATGTACCTTTTACTGAGGAGTGGCTTCCGTCTGGCCTCTCTACCATAAAGTGCTGCAGAGATGGTTGTCCTTCTGGAAGGTTCTCCCATATCCACAGAGGAACTCTAGAGCTCTGTCAGGGTGACCATCGGMTTCTTGGTCACCTCTCTGACCAAGGCCCTTCTCCCCCGATTGCTCAGTTTGACCGGGCGGCCAGCTCTACGAAGAGTCTTGCTAGTTCCAAACTTCWTCCATTTAAGAATGATGGAGACCACTGTGTTCTTGGGAACCTTCAATGCTACAGATATTTTTTAGTACCCTTCCCCAGATCTGTGCCTCGACACAATCCTGTCTCCGAACTCTATAGAGAATGGAGTTGACTTGGTCAACTGTGGGACCTTATATAGACAGGTGTGTGCCTTTCCAAATCATGTCCAATCAATTGAATTTACCACAGATGGACTCCAATCAAGCTGTAAACACATCTAAAGAATGATCAATGGAAACAGGACGCACCTGAGCTCAATTTCGAGTCTCATAGCAAAGGGTCTGAATACTTATGTAAATAAGGTATTTCTCCTAAAATGTCTAAAAGCCTGTTTTTGCTTTGCCATTATGGGGTATTGTGTGTAGATTGCTGAGGAAAAACATATATTAATCCATTTTAAAATAAGGCTGTAACGTAACAATGTGGAAAAAGTCAAGGGGTCTGAATACTTTCCTAAGGCACTGTATATCTGTAATGAATGCATGAATGTAAATGTAACTCCATTTCTATGGTAAGTCCTTCTGCACCTGCTCCCTCCTGCTGTTGTAGTAGGGTTTGGCCGTCCTCAGCTCCCCCAAGTCCGACTGGCCTTGCCTCTCACACGACCTGACCAGCTCCAGAGCCGGCTTCACTTTGGGCCTGCTGCCTCCGGGAGTGGCTAAAGTAGGAGGGAAATCCATCGAAGAGCAACATTTAAAAACACACAGACACACACACCATTCAACAAAGAGAAAGCAAAAAGACAAATCGCTTTCAACAAAACTAAATAACAAAGTAGTGTTCCATTGTACTCTATTCCACTCTATTTAGGTTGAGGCAGATATACACTACAGGCCAAAAGTATGTGGACATATTATCGTCAAACATCTCATTCCAAAATCATGGGCATTAATATGGAGTTGGTCCTCCTTTGCTGCTATAACATCCTCCACTCTTCTGGGAAGGCTTTCCACTAGATGTTGGAARATTGCTGCTGGGACTTGCTTCCATTCAGCCACAAGAGCATTAGTGAGGTCGGGAAATTAGGCTAGCTCGCAGTCGGCGTTCCAATTCATACCAAAGGTGTTCGATGGGGTTGAGGTCAGAGCTCTGTGCAGGCCAGTCAAGTTCTTCCAAACCAATCTTGACAAACCATTTCTGTATGGACCTTGCTTTGTGCTGGGGGGCATTGTCATGCTAAAACAGGAAAGGGCCTTCCCCAAACTTTTGCCACAAAGTTGGAAGCACAGAATTGTCTAGAATATCATTGTATGCTGTAGCGTTAAGATTTCCCTTCACTGGAACTAAGGGGCCTAGCCCGAACCATGAAAAACAGCCSCAGACCAWTATTCCTCCTCCACCAAACCTTACAGTTGGCAGAATGCATTCGTGGAGGTAGCATTCTCCTGGCATCCACCAAGATAGCATGGCTGTGTGCTCGATTTTATACACCTGTCAGCTACGGGTGTGGCTGAAATAATCTAATCCACTAATTTGAAGGAGTGTCTACATACTTTTGTGGGGGGTACCCACATGCTGCCATAACAACGCTAAAGGGGCTGGCTCCTGTCCCCCTCCCTCCTCCGCTGCTGGTGATGAACGTGCTGGACTCAGACACCCTCCGCTTGGCTGGAGTCACCATCTGGGATAACAAACAGTGTGTGTATGTGTGCATTTCATTATAAGACCATACTCAGTTAGTAAATATCATTGGTGGCTTGTGTGATATTCTAACTGGTGTTCTGCAGTCTTTGTCCACTTACAGTACACTGTGCCAAGCTTTACATGGCATTAAATACTCCACACCAGCAATGATTTCTTGCTAACTCAGATAACTAGCTAGTTACTTCCCAGTGGTTATCAGTCACCTGTAAGGGTCCAGAGGGCCGAGGGGGTAGCAGACAGGGGACACTGTCCCTCTCTCTCTCCACGTCAGCGTCGGGGGACATCTGACTCTCGGGAACAAGAGCCTGTTTGGATATGACATTCTGTCAGTCTCACTTCCTAACATTTCCCAGGCAATGCAAATACATTGGTATTCATGGTGGTTGGAAGACATTTGCTGTCTGTTGGAACACCAATACTGTTTTATATTCAGGGAATAACTCACTCAAAACCACTAATTCCTCTGATTTACATTGTTAAATAACGCAAATATGCGATTTGTTTCTGCATTTCGCCGTTATAAGTTAGGGAGCAACACAAAAATTGTTGTGGAAATCCGCAAAGCTCAAGTGGAATACAAAACCCACAATGCAATGCTCTCTCTAGAAAGGCTGGCTGGCCAGGTAGTTTTTAAACACCTGTAACTGCTATTTCCTGCAATCTAGAGCTAAAACAAATACCCCATTAGGCTGTGGTGCTTAGCAAYGTAAAAGAATATATACAGCACCAGTCAAAAGTTTGGACACACCTACTTGTTAATTTTTTACTATTTTCTACATTGTAGAATAATAGTGAAGACATCAAAACTATGAAATAACACATATGGAATCATGTAGTAACCAAAAAAGTGTTCAAGAAATCAAAATATATTTGATGACAGCTTTGCACACTCTTGGCATTTTCTCAACCAGCTTCACCTGGAATGCTTTTCCAATAGTCTTGAAGGACTTCTCACATATGCTGAGCACTTGTTGGTTGTTTTTCATTCACTCTGTGGTCCAACTCATCCCAAACCATCTTAATTGGGTTGAGGTCAGGTGATTGTGGAGGCCAGGTCATCTGATGCAGCACTCCATCACTCTCCTTCTTGGTTAAATAGCCCTTACACAGGCTGTGTTGCGTCATTGTCCTGTTGAAAAACAAATGATAGTCCCACTAAGCGCCAACCAGATGGGATGGCGTATRGCTCCAGAATGCTGTGGTAGCCATGCTGGTTAAGTGTGCCTTGAATTCTAAATAAATCACTGACAGTGTCACCAGCAAAGRACCCCCACACCATCACACCTCCATGCTTCACGGTGGGAACCACACATGCGGACATCATCCGTTCACCTAATTTACGTCTCACAAAGACACGGCGGTTACAACCAAAAATCTCAAATTTGGACTCATCAGACCAAAGGACAGATTTTCACCGGTCTAATATCCATTGCTCGTGTTTCTTWGCCCAAGCAAGTCTCTTCTTCTTCTTATTGGTGTCCTGTAGTAATGGTTTTCTTGCAGCAATTTGACCATGAAGGCCTGATTCACACAGTCTCCTCTGAACAGTTGATGATGAGATGTGTCTGTTACTTGAACTCTGAAGCATTTATTTGGCCTGCAATTTCTGAGGCCGGTAACTCTAATGAACTTATTCTCTGCAGCAGAGGTAACTCTGGGTCTTCCTTTCCAGTGGCGGTCTTCATGAGAGCCAGTTTCATRATAGCGCTTGATGGTTTTTGCGACTGCACTTGAAGAAACGTTCTAAGTTCTTGAAATTATCTGGATTGACTGACCTTCATGTCTTAAAGTAATGATGGACTGTCGTTTCTCTTTGCTTACTTGAGCTGTCCTTGCCATAATATGGACTTGGTCTATTATCAAATAGGGCTATCTCTGTACACCACCCCTACCTTGTCACTACACAACTGATTGGCTCAAACGCAAATTAACTTTTAACAAGGCACACCAGCTAATTGAAATGCATTCCAGGTGACTACCTCATGAAGCTGGTTGAGAGAATGCCTAGAGTGGAAAAATCTCAAATATAAAATATATTTTGATTTGTTTCACACTTTTTTGGTTACTACATGATTCCATATGTGTTATTTCATAGTTTTGATGTCTTCACTATTATTCTACAATGCAAAAAATAGTAAAAATAAAGAAAAACCCTTGAATGAGTAGGTGTGTACTAACGTTTGACTGGTACTATATATATATATATATATATATATACTCATTTTTTGTAACAAAATTTTTTTGGGGGGGTTTACATAGTGGCGCAGCCAGTCCACATGGTAGGACAGCGCCAATCTTACAGTTTTTGGGGACAACCCCGTATGAACTATCATTACAATCCGAGAGCGCAGATTTTTTTGCTTTTCCACTGTAAAATTTCTGTCTGATTGTAAGATGAACAGGGAGTAGACACAGGATGCAAATGCTTACCTGGGAGCAGTTGTCATCCATAACAATCTTGACTGTGGTCTTCACGACAGAGGTTCTTCTCTTGCCCACAAACGACTGACAGGAAACAAGGAAACAGGCCTTTGTATCAGTATATCGCCCCCAAGATATGCAGTCCATTTGGAAAGTATTCAAATCCCTTGACTTTTTCCACTTTGTGTTACGTTACAGCCTTATTCTAAAATGGATTAAATACGTTTTCCCTCTTCGATCTACAGACAACACCCCATAACGACGAAGTGGAAACTGTTTTAGATTTTTTTTCACATTTATTAAAAATAAAAAACTGACACTATTTCCTTAAGTATTCAGACCCTTTGCTATGAGACTCGAAATTGAGCTCAGGTGCATCCTGTTTCCATTCACCATCCTTGAGATGTTTCTACAACTTGATTGGAGTCCACCTTTTGTGGTAAATTCAATTGATTAGACATGATTTGGAAAGGCACACAAGGTCCCATAGTCGACAGTACATGTCAGAGCAAAAACCAAGCCAAGAGGTCGAAGGAATTGTCCATAGAGCTCCGAGACAGGATTTATTCGAGGCACAGATCTGGGGAAGAGTACCAAAACAATGCTGCAGCATTGAAAGTCCACAAGAACACAGTGGGCTKKATCATTCTTAAATGGAAGAAGTTTGGTGGTCACTCTGACAAAGTTCCTCTGGAGTTCCTCTGTGGAGATGGGAGAGTCTTCCAGAAGGACAACTATCAATTCAGCACTCCACCAGTAAAAGGTACATGACAGCKTGCTTGGAATTTGCCAAAAGSCACCTCTGGTCTGATGAAACCAATATTTAACTCCTTGGCCTGAATGCCAAAAGTCATGTCTGGAGGAAACCTGGCACCATCCCTATGGTGAAACATGGCGGTGGCAGCATCATGCTGTGGGGATGTTTTCAGCGGCAGGGACTGGGAGACTAGTCAGGATCGAGGGAAAGATGAACGGAGCAAAGTACAGAGAGATCCTTGATGAAAACCTGCTCTAGAGTGCTCAGGACTTCAGACTGGGGCGAAGGTTCACCTTCCAACAGGAGAAAGGCCCTAAGCACACAACCAAGACAACGCAGGAGTCTTTGAATGTCCTTGAGTGGCCCAGCCAGAGCCTGGACTTGAACCGGATCAAACATCTCTGGAGAGACCTGAAAATAGCTGTGCAACGACGCTCCCCATCCAACCTGACAGAGCTTGAGAGGATCTGCAGAAAAGAATGGGGAAAACTCCCCAAATACAGGTGTGCCAAGCTTGTAGGGTCATACCCAAGAAGACTCAAGGCTGTAATCGCTGCCAAAGGTGCTTCAACAAAGTACTGAGTAAAGGGTCTGAATACTTACATAAATGTGATATTTCAGTTTTTTTATTTGTAATAAATTTGCAAAAATTTCAAAAAATGTTTTGCTTTGTTATTAGGGGGTATTGTGTGTAGAGTGATGGAAAAAAACTTTTACAAATGATCTATTTTAGAATAAAGCTGTAACATAACAAAATGTGGAAAAAGTCAAAGGGTCTGAATACTTTCCGAATGCACTTTAAGCCTCAGCCTTATGATCAGTTTTGCCTTGTAGTTTACAAAGAATAATATTACATGGACAGGCTGATCCTAGACCTGCACCTCTACTGCGAGACATTACATAGGGCCACAGTTCTCAGTTGGGGGCCATCTTGTCTCCTGTTAGCAGGGTAGTATTCACTAGAAACCAAACAGAACAAAACCTGCCGAACCGGAGAAGGACATACCTGAACTTGTCCAATAAGAAACTTTCATTTGTGTTGGAAAACGTTCTTTGTTGCAAAATGTTTTCCTATGGTGCGCACTAATGAATACACTGCGGTAGATATAAACGCTACCCACTTTGTTCTTGTTTCCGTAGACGCTCCTGGCTGCCTGCATGATGTCCAGGGAGGAGCTGAAGTGGATGGTGAGGTAGGAGCCCTCCACCCCGCTCACACACAGCGGCTCTGTCAGCTTTAGCTTCAGCACCTTCCTCCTACCCTCCTCTGGACAGAGAGCACACACGTGAAAGTACACAGCAGGGTGTTTTCCCGAACACACACAAGGGTGTTTTCAGTGCACACACACCAGGGCGTTTTTAGTAATATGAAATGTGCAGAAACTTTGCAGATATAAATGTATTGAATAGAGTTGACGCCATGGCAGACAATCATATCTGTTCTATGCAACACATTCTTTCCACCCTACTAGATGGGCATTATACGGCTAGCTTTGACTTGTGGGCTGAGCGAAAAGGTGAGTGTATGTCCATATACGTTTGGTTACCTGTGACCGTGTAACTGTGGACTTCATTCTCAGGGATACAGGCTGTGTCCCACTGACCCTCCTGTGGAAAAATTCCAATACAAATGTTTTGCTGACCTGCAAGGGTAACCAGTCCTACCACTGATCCCCCTAATTCTGAATCTATCCTATCCACCTAACACGAACTCTAGACTCTGAGGGAAAGTCAATTCCAAATATAGCATGTAATGCTGCCAATGGTAGAGTGAAGAATTGATGCATATATTATACAGATTATACAAAATAGAAAAAGTAAGCCATGTGGCTATGGCAAGAGATTTGATCAACATTCAGATTAGGACTCATTTCACTTTGTGCATTACTGTACGTCAAATAAACCTTGGTGATGGTCAGTAAGGGGTGGTTTCCTGGATRCAGATGAAGCATAGCTCTGGACTTTAATGGAGATTCTCCATTGAGAATGATTTAAAATCCAGGACTAGGCTTAATCTAGGTCCGGGAAACCACCCCTTAYTGTTCACAGTCATGTCAAGTGTCAGCGGTACCTGTGCATCCTCATCGGCGAGAGAGAAGTAGAAGGAGACGCTCTGACTTCCCAGGTTGAAGTCGATCCAGAACTCCTCCAGTTTCTCATCAGAGGGCATCAGCAACTGGGGGCACACATCACAGTTGACTCAATCGGCCAAATTGAACATCTCTTAAGCAACTGAAAAACATTTGGTTTGCATGCATTAACTGTGTGTGTGTAGGGACTGACCTCATGTTTGTCCAGAAACACCTCCAGACAAGGGTAGGAGAACACTCTGGGGGCATAAAAACAACAGGCATATGTTGTGATATAGTCGTAGAGCCGTGTGAGTTTTACAGTGTGATCACTAATCAAATGTGTGTCTGTGTACCTTCTCCCATCTCCCTGCATCCCATTCAAAAGGTTTAGAAACCTGCGGCAGTCCTGCAAAAAGACACGTTGCACATTGTCCCATTAAGCATTATAGAATAAAACGTACATAACAGGCCAAATTCATACAACAACATGGATGGCATTGGCAAACACTGGGGCCTGGATTTAAACCATCTATCAGGCAGCGGCAAATTGCTTTGCGTTGCTGTCAATTACTGCTCAATCATATTTTTGTTCTTGAATTAAAATTTTAAGTTGCTGTTCAATGAGTAGACCAAACATTAGGAACACCTTCCTAATATTGAGTTGCACCCCCCCTTTTGCTCTCAGAACAGCCTCAATTTGTTAGGGCATTTAAAAATAAAAATAAATTTAACTAGGCAAGTCAGTTAAGAACAAATTCTTATTTTCAATGATGGCCTAGGAACAGTGGGGTAACAGCCTTGTTCAGGGACAGAACGACTGATTTTTTAGCTTGTCAGCTCAGGGATTCGATCTTGCAACCTTTGGGTTACTAGTCCAACGCTCTAACCACTAGGCTACCCTGCCACCCCAGGACTCTACAAGGTGTCGAAAGCGTTCCACAGGGATGCTGGTCATGTTGACTCCAACGCTTCCCACAGTTGTGTCAAGTTGGCTGGACCATTCTTGATACACACAGGAAACTGGCAAGTGTTCTTAATGTTTTGTATACTCAGTGTATATGGTCATTTCAATCATATGGCATTGTCTTTCACTAATTTAGACTCATTCTACCTAGTAACAAGCCTGTGGTTAAACTGCCGAATCACAGCGGCACAATTCAAAGTCAATTCAAGTGCAATCGAACTTGGCACAGATGTCAATTGCAGTAGTTGTGTAAATTACTTAAGTAAAAATACTTTCAAGTACTACTTAAGTCGTTTTTTTGAGTATCTGTACTTTACTATTTATATTTTGGACAACTTTTACATTTACTTCACTACATTCCTTATGAAAAGAATGTAATTTTTACTCCATACATTTTCACTGACACCCAAAAGTACTAGTTACATTTTGAATACTTAGCAGGACATGAAAATGGTCCAATTCACACAATCCCTACTGCCTCTGATCTGGCGGACTCACTAAACACAAATGCTTAGTTTGTAAATGATGTCTGAGTGTTGGAGTGTGCCCCTGGCTATCCGTAAATTAAAAAATAAAATGGTGCCGTCTGATTTGCTTAATATAAGGAATTTGAAATGATTTATACTTTTTTACTTTTGATACCTAAGTATATTTTAGTAATGAAATGTACTTTTGATACTTAAGTACATTGAAAACCAAATACGTTTAGACTTTTAGTCTAAAAGTAGTATTTTACTGGGTGACTCACTTTTACTTGAGTCATTTTCTATTAAGGTATTTTTACTTTTACATAAGTATGCCAATTGTGTACTTTTCCCTCCATTGAATTCAACGTCTATTCCACGTTGGTTCAATGTAATTTCATTGAAATGACGTGGAAACAACGTTGATTCAACCAGTGTGGCCAGGTGGGATGTTGTTTGAATCCCGACTTGGGTTTTGCTATAACGGCCAGGCTTTACCGTCTCAAACTCAGAGTCCTGAATTTTACTGAAGGTGCTAGCAACAAACTCCATGGAGAACCAGTCGTCAGCCAGCTCCTTCCTCTGGGCACGGGTGGTCATCCTGCACAGGGCTTCCATCAAGGCTATCTGCAGGTCATAATCTACAGAGAAGAAAGAGAAAGAGAGAGAAAGGGGGGTGGGTGGGTAGAGAAAGAGAGCGAGAAAAAGAGAGAGTGGGCGAGAGAAAGTGTTTGTATATGTATGTGGCCTCTAATGTAAGCATCCCACTGGGCAAAAACTGGTTGAATCAATGTTTCAATGTCATTTCAACAAAATAATTCAATGTGATGACGTTAAATCAGCYTGGGAAACTGATTGGATTTGCAAAAAGTAATCAACGTAAAGGAATTTTGTATTTTTTTCACCCAACTTTTAAACTAAATGTATTTAATGGTTTTATTTAATTTAACCTTTAACTAGGCAAGTCAATTATAAACAAATTCTTATTTACAATGACGGCCTATGCTGGCAAAATCCTCCCCTAACCCGGACGACGCTGGGCCAATTGTGCGCCTCCTTATCACAACCGGTTGTGATACAGCCCGGGATCGAACCAGGGTGTGTAGTGACGCCTCTAGCATCGTGCCTTAGAACGCTGCGCCACTCGGGAGCCCGAAATGACATGGCCCAATGACACGGTGAAATGTTTTGCTGATTTCACATTGAATTTACATTGAATTGCTCAACATAGACTATGGTTGAAATCTAACGCATGCCATAACAGGGCAATGGAGGGGCAATTACCTCCACCATCTACAATTCGACTGGCCAGGTTGTTCCTGTGGAATGAAGCAGACAAACCAGTCAACCAATCAACCAACAAACCAATCAATAGAATTCAATGGTCACGACATGCCTCGCTATATCAATATCATATTGAATTATTGATATAGGTACCCACCACTAGTTATCACCTACTGTGGGGTTCTGTTGACACAGGGCATTACAGATGGCCACAGTGAAATGATAAATAGAATACACCCATCATTTTAAGTAAAGAATTGAATGTATCAGGATACAGCCCTCTGCGTCACATACATTACATCCGAGGCCTCTTGAGACGATAAGATCTTCTTCTCCTTTTTGAGCTCCGCTGGGATCTTATCCAGAATGATGTTCAGTTTCCGAATAGCCTGTGAAAAATGACATGAACTCAAGTCAATGTACCTGAAAAGCACGTTTTAAATGTCATTCAAAAACGATCTTGAAGTGTAAAACCATGTCATTGAGCTACACTATCCTGTTCAGAGACTTGGGCAATGAGACCCAAGTTGGTTKATTTGCCTCAATAATGCAAAAAATMATATAATCCATTATAGTAGTAACTTATGCAGCTGAACCCATGTAGATCACTTTATAGGACATATTCTTTATACACTTCAGAAATGTGGCATTATTTTGGTCTCCATTGAAATAACTCTCCCTCACCTCTTTTTGGATCATTATGTGGACTCTTGGATCTGCAGCCAGCTGGCCAATGAGATGTAGAAAGCATTCAGTGACCTGATATGTTCCTAAAAAAAAAGAATCAGTCATAAATGTAGTTAATTTAATGTATTGGACAAGTTATCAGTTAACCCCGGACATGCTTGTGTCCTAGCATGCTTTATGATAAGACAATAGGAGCAAAAACTTCAGAATAAGTTTTTAAAAAGTGCACACATACCCTCTTGACTTGATTCATGAACAACCTATTGGAGGAAAAACAAAGCTGCATATAATGGTAGCTAAAGTGCAAATTTAGAAGAAGAAAAATAGCTAGAAAATAAACTACTTAAGTTTAACTATTTTATAAACAGCAATTGTCTGGTCAAGCACATTTGACTATTTCCACATTCAATGCTCACCATTACAGAGTCAAATAAGTCTTCAGCTAGGTTCAGCAAGGTCTCYTTCCTCTGTGTGCATGCCTCGATCCACAACAGCCTTGCTTTCTCAAACCACTGCACCATGTGCACACAGACAGATACTCACTCAATCCACCACTCAATATAAATAMATTCACATAATGTATAGTTCATACAACAAGCATAAGCCTGATATAATATGGTTATAAATGTAGGGTGGCKATATACGCAGTGGCCAGTTTATTAGGTACACCTACCTAGTACCGGGTCAGACCCCCTCTTTGCATCCAAAACAGTCTAAATTCTTCAGGGCGTGGAAATATTGTTCAATTGGTATCAAGGGACCTAACGTGTGCCAGGAAAACATTCCCCACACCTCTACACCACCACTAGCCTGTACCGTTGACACCAGGCAGGATGGGGCCATGGACTCATGCTACTTACGCCAAATCCTGACTCTGCCATCAGCATGACTCAACAGAAACCGTGATTAGTCGGACCAGGCTATGTTTTTCCACTCCTATATTGTCTAGTGTTGGTGATCACGTGCCCACTGGAGCCGCTTCTTCTTGTTTTTAGCTGATAGGAGGTGAACCCCACTCCTGGCGTGGTCGTCTGCTGCAATAGCCCATCTGTGACAAGGACTGACGAGTTGCTGTTCTAGACAACCACTGTTGTACTGTGACGTTATTTGCATGTTTGTGGCCCGCCCATTATTTGCACGATTCTTGCCATTCTCCTTCGACCTCTAATCAACAAGCTGTTTTTCGCTCYCAGTACTGCCGCTGACTGGATGTTTGTTGCACTATTCTCGGTAAACCCTAGACACTGTCGTGCGTGAAAAGCCAAGGAGGCTGGCTGTTTTTTAGATACTGGAACCAGCACGTCTGGCACTAACGATCATACCACGCTCAACGTTGCTTAGGTCCCTCGTTTTGCCCATTCTAATGTTAAATRGAACAGTAACTGAATGCCTCGATGCCTATCTGCCTGCGTTATATAGCAAGCAACTGCCACGTGACTCACTGTCTGTAGGAAAAAACTGTTTTCATGAACGGGATGGTAAACCTAATATACTGGCAACTGGGTGTATAATAGGGTTGAAATACTTATCTTTTTGACAAGACCTTGGAGTACCATCCCAGATAAGCCTTGACCTCCAGGTAAAGCCAGGTTTTTCCCAAATTTGTGCAGGATTGCGAGTCCCAAACAAGCATGCTTGACATTTCTGTGATCTAATTCCTAAACAAGGTAAGAAAATATGAACCACATAAAACACTAAACCAAAACAGGGAAGAATGTGAATAGACTGTCCTTAGCTAGCTACTTGCAAATAAAGTAAATTTATTCACATGTAACAAGTGGGATTACTCCTGGGCAAAAGCATCCAAAGACATATAGAACTTGTGAGTTGAGCAGAAGAATGTAAAGTTACAGTCCATCCTTACCCTACTAACAAGTTTGTCCAATTTGGCGAGGAATTGTTTGGAACATTTCCAAGTTGTTCCCTCATCATCTTGCAAGAAGTCACCCAATGCCTGAAAATTGCTGTTCTTAAGCACCTCATCAACCAGCTTCTCCAACTGCAAGAACAGGGTTAGCAGATACATGTCATAGCTAGCTAGCAGATACCACGTTTAAATTAATAGAACTAACGTTACAATTTTCACATACTAGACATACTTAACAGTTTTTTTTTTACCTGTGGGTCCTGAGGAGGTGCCATCATACATTCACCCACTGTGAAAGATCATTAAATGAAAGTGGATCTTCTTTAGATAAGTGTAATCCTTAGCTAAAGCTGGCTAGCTTACAATAAGTGMCATGCTGTGTTGTCACTAGAGACGTAAAAAGCAGGTTGTCACTCAGATATAAGATAGCTAACCTTAGCTGGCGACGTTAGCTACCTAACGTTAACAGTTAACGTTACAGTCGCTAGCTAAAGTTAACAATTCAGAACATAACGTTAGCGTGTTCATTTTCCTGTACATTGAACATAACAACATTACACACTCCATTCTGTAAATACACAATGGTGATCGTAAATAGTGTGACTGAATACATTTAGTTTTTGACAAAATAGATGTTATTCTAGCTTGCAAACTATCAACATTGCTAGCTACCTGTCAGTTTTCCTCAGTGAAGTTGTGAGTCGAGTGATGGATGCTGGAGCGCGCGAAAATACTGGTAAACCAGCATGCGCACGGTGTGTCTAGTGCGCAGATACTGCACACAAAGTGTGTCTCCTTTCTCTCGAAGTGTACACTCGTTCACTACTTCACACAAATCTAAAAGCACTGGATTAGTTGGAGGCATTGGCTAGCTAGACGGAGTTTCCAACATCACTATACCAGTCAAATCAGTTAAGTATCAAAAGTAAATGTAATTGCAAAAATATACTTAAGTATCAAAAGTAAAAGTGTAATTCATTTTAAATTGCTTATATTAAGAAAACCAGACGGCCCAATTTTCCTGTCTTTATTTTATTTAAGGATAGCCAGGGGCACACTCCAACACTCAGACATAACAAACAAAACATTTGGGTTTAGTGAGTCTGTCAGATCAGAGGCAGTAGGGATGACAAGGGATGTTCTCTTGATAAGTGCTGAATTTGACKATTTTCCTGTCCTGCTAAGTATTCAAAATGTAACAGGTACTTTTGSGTGTCAATGAAAATGTATGGAGTAGAAATTACATTATTTTCTTTGGGAATGTAGTAAAGTAAAAGTTGTAATAAATATAAATAGTAAAGTAAAGTACAGATGCCTCCAAAAACCACTTAAGTAGTACTTTAAAGTATTTTTACTTAAGTACTTTATACCACTGGTGAGCAGCTTGCTCTGGCCAGTCATAGTCTGGAAGTTTTGWAGTTGTTTTGGTGTTGGTAGCATTTACMGTTTTGGCGCTACAGGTGTCAGCGCAGTAGAATAATAATAATAATAATAATAAGTATCAACAGTTTCTAAAGTTGTGCTTTGCTTCCCGCAAGATCACCTAAATATTGTATGCTGACGACTCCAGGTGAGCAATCAGAGCTTTTGAGGATGACTGGGTGAGAGATAGTTATATGGGTAGTTGAGTGAGAGGGGTCATTCCACCATTTCGGTGCATTTTGAGAAGTGTAACTTGGTCAAAGAATACTTTTTATTTCACCAAATGTTAACAGTCTGTCATAAAGAGCACATGTTCACCTTGATTTAAAAAAAAAAAAAACTTGTTACAGGGGGATGGAAGCTTGTTGTGTGCATCAGGAAGTGGCAATTGAATGCAAGCTTCACCCCKAAAAAATGTATTCTTAAAACATGTATTGCCTGTCTACCTATGGGTAYCAGGGTTGACCTGTTATGCTCAACCGTTCAGTTTTCCACCACAAAACACCGGAAAATGGCCAAAAAGAGTATAACCAGTCTTTGAAATGTTCTGAGAACAGAAGAGAACATTTTGCCTGTTCTAAGAACATTCATTTTTAGGTTGCAGGGAGGATCTGAGAAGGTTTTTCTGTGGTTCCCTGAATGMTTTCTGGGAGTTTTTATTAATGTTCAGAGAATGGAAATTATAGGTTATTAAATAATGTTCTGAGAACATTTCAATAAGACTGCTAGCTTAGCTGTTTTGAACTCTAAGCAAAGGTTGGACACATGGAATTTCATTTGCTTAGGCYTTAATTATCCAAACACATTGGTACAGCATCAGTGAGATTTGAACCTATAATCTTCTGTTCTCTTTCCCATGGAATTAGTCCACTCCGCCACCAGGACGGAACTAGCATACCATGTTTTTTAATTTTAGTCTATTATAACCAGACCACATTTCAAAGGAAACAAGCACTCAGTGTGCACGGCCAACACACCTYAACACACTTAACAGGGGCACACGCAATGCCATCGGGGGTACGACAAATAAAATGTGATTCACATTAGAAAAAATATATATTTTATTTTTCCAACGGGGCTATACATTTGGGTTAGTTTTTTTTCTTGCCTGAGTTGCCTCGTTTCACTGCCAAAAATTAAATTAAACCCTCTAGTGTTCAGCGAAATAACAACACAATGTCAAATACAAGTAGCCTAGTCAAATAATTAACATCAAATCAAATTAACTGTTCCACGAATGGTCCGTATGTAGCCAAACGTAGCTGCTGATCATGTTGGAATCTTTACTGATGGCGCAAAAGCCATGACAGGGAGACGTAGTGGAGTGGTAACGCGCGTGCAAGCAGTTGCTCCCGACGCCACTTGGGTACACTGCAGCATCCATCGAGAGGCTCTTGCTGCCAAGGGAATGCKAGACAGCTTGAAAGACYTTTTAGACACTACAGTGAAAATTGTTAACTTTGTTAAAGCAAGGCCCCTGAACTCTTGTGTATTTTCTGCACTATACAATGATATGGGCAGCGACCATGTACCACTTTTACAACATAAATATGTGCGCTGGTTTTCAAGGGCCAAAGTATTGACACGTTTTTTTAAATTGAGAGACTAGCTTAAAGTTTTCTTTACTGACCATTTTCACTTGTCTGACTGCTTGCATGATGARGAGTTTCTSACACAACTGGCCTATCTTGGTGATATTTTTTTCGCCTGAATGATCTGAATCTAGGATTACAGGGACTCTCCGCAACTATATTCAATGTGCGGAACAAAATTGAGGCTATGATTAAGAAGTTGGAGCMCTTCTCTGTCTGCATTAACAATGACAACACACAGGTCTTTCCATCATTGTATGATTTTTTTGTGTGCAAATTAACTCAAGCTTCCGGACAATGTCAAATGWGATATAGCGAAGCGCCTGAGTGAGAAGGGTGCACAATTACGCAGGTACTTTCCCGAAACAGATGACACAAACAACTGGATTCGTTATCACTTTCATGCCCTGCCTCCAGTCCCCTTACAGATATCTGAACAAGAGAGACTCCTCGAAATTTCAACAAGCGGTTCTGTGAAAATTTAATTTAATCAGAAGCCACTGCCAGATTTCTGGATTGGGCTGTGCTCATAGTATCCTGCTTTGGTAAATCACACTGTTAAGACACTGATGGTCTTTGCAACCACATACCTACAGTATGTGAGAGTGGATTCTCAGCCCTCACTAGCATGAAACCTAAATGCAGGTACAGACTGTGTGTGGAAAATTATTTGAGACTGAGACTCTCTCCAATACAACCCAACATTGCAGAGTTATGTGCATCCTTTCAAGCACATCCTTCTCATTAAATTAACCAGTGGTGAGCTATTCACAATTTTTGATGAACAAATAAGGTTTTATATGTAAGATGGTTAAATAAAGAGCAAAATTATTGATTATTATTATATGTTCCCTGGTCCTATAACAAGCCGGGTTGTGACAAAAATGCACTCGTTCTTATGTTTAATAAATGTATCGTATAGTGTGTGTGTGGCAGGCTTACAATGATGGCAAAAAACAACATTTGAGAGTGCGCTGACCCTGGTGCTAGAGGGGGTACGCAGCTGGAGGTTGAATGTTTGAAGGGGTACGAGCAGTGGCGTGCCGTGGGCCTGGGGCCTAGGCCTTCAGTGAGGTACTACACAGTCCCACCCGAATTAATCCACCTCTTATTACCATCATTATGCCATGGCTCTAGACACTATACATTTAGACAGAAACGCAGTATAACCAGGCGTTGCGTCACCTTGAAATTGACAAATTGACATTTTTGGGTAAACAGTGTTTAACAGACAACTCAAGTTTGCAAAGCCAGTGTGGCTCCAAACACCAAATCGATCACTTGCAAATAATAGGCATTCCCAGCAGTACAGTTTGCAGTGCTTCTCGGAGCCTGTGAGCAATTGACAGCGCTCGTAGTTGAAACTTTGAAAGTGGCGAGCGAACGAACCCCTTTCCCGCCTGTGACAGGCTTTGTGGCGTCGGGCGACCTCTCCTTACAATGTCTAACTTTTCTTGAAAAGTTCGTCTTGAGAATGGCGTTATAATTATATCCTCGACCAAATCGATATCTTCTCCTCCTTCCGCCATTGTGGGTTGAAAAAACAGCTTAGTAGAACGCYAATTAATTCGTTTATCAAATTCAGTTTCCTAGATCTGCATAGACCTGCCCATAGGACCTGCCTCTCAATATTGGTAATCCAATCAAAAGACGTGGACGCACTACGCCTGCTAGCTGGCTCCTGTGTAACACTGGAGCCAGCCAGCAGGCGTACAATAGCCAACTCTAAAGCTGATTGGTTGACACAATTTTAATTTCCATTCACTTTAAGCTACAAGCGCCCGCACTGTTGATTCTGAAGGCCTGAGGGCAGATTTTAGACCCCTGGCAACACATGATGGCTGAATATGATTGGATAAAAGATCTAACATAAAGACCAGCCCTCCAAATCTCAACCTGGGGCTGGAAGCAGTGCAACCAAGAGGAAAGCTATGAAATGAAGAGTATAACTCTTACTCTGGGGAATAATTTAATACATATTTGTGGGAAAATATATTTAAAAAATATATATATTCTGATGATGTTTAGCCCAGCAGAGAAGGCCTTGCAGGCCCTGACGGCCCACCACTGGGTACGAGACTATAAAAAGTTTGGGAACCACCGAGATAGAGGAGAACAGAATGTATATGTTTTAAAATAACATCCGTAGAACATTCTCTGAACGTTAAAGTTTTCTTGTCGTTTTTAAGGAACGTTTTCTTAATGTTCCGTCCGTGAACAATTTAAGAACATGGCTTTAAATAGAACCATGAAAAAACCTGTAGGAAACATTATGCCAAAGTACTGAAATTTCCACAGAAGAATTGTCAGAGTCGTGTGTATAGGTGGCAGGGAAGTCAGGCGCAGGAGAATCAAACGTAAGGTAATGGAGTTGTTTAATAACATTAAATAAAACATAACTCCAAAACTATAATAACAATAAAACAAAGTGGGTACGAGGACCCGTCGCGCACCAATACAAACAACACGAATCTGAACATCAAACAATCTATGACAAAGACATGAGGGGAAACAGAGGGTTAAATACACAACAGGTAATGAGTCGGATTGAAACCAGGTGTGTAGAAAGACAAGACAAAACCAATGGAAAATGAAAAATGGATCAATGATGGCTAGAAGACCGGTGACGTCGGCCGCCGAGCACCGCTCGAACATGGAGAGGCTTCGACTTCGGTAGAAGTCGTGACAAGAATTCTGTTTCACAACATTCTCTGAACTATTTGAGAACATCCCAAAAGTCAAACCAGTTGGAGAATGTTCCTAGAACATTAACACAATTGAAATGAAATGTAACTATGTTTGAACTTTTAGGAAACATTATGTTAAAGTAATGAAATACCTAGAAGATTACTTTAGCAAGTCTTTATATTCAGATTGATTCAATTCTCCATCTGGTCTTTTTTAAAGGGCACTTCATTTAATATAACAGGCTTTTAAAATTCAGTATTGGTGCACAATTTCTACTTAAAATATCAAAAGGGCACTCTTTTCGTGGAACGACCCAGAGATAGTTCTATGGATAGTTGGAGAAAGCCTAATCTACAACTATAAGTCGTCCTTTCCATCATATAAGGAAAAATATTAGACAGTTCCCATTCCGAAGGTCTCGTGGGTAGCTCTGCATTCACCAAACATAATAAGAACCAAACCTCTTTACTTTCACCAAAATAATTTGATTCGTAGGCCTACACCTCCTTCAGTTAATTTCATAATTACAGGAACATTTCGTTCAGTTTAATTTAGCTCATATAGACAAAAATAGTTGCTGACTACAATTTGACAGAAACATTTGTGACCTAGGCTACGGTTGTGAACAATGTCCACAACACTGTGTAATAAAACATACACAAAGACCACAAACATCTAAGTCTAGGGAAATAACACCCCTTAACAAAAGTCACATTAACGGATAACAGTTTTTATTCCACTTTTATGCAAAACACAATAAAGGTTAAGGCACAAATTAAAACTGAACACATAGAAAAACYTTAATGTATTTAAAGAGAGGCAATTTGGATAGAACCATAAACAGATGTAAAGGGGAAAAAAACTATTTCTGATTTTCAAATTAATATATTTTTTGCAATCAGTGTGTGATGATTCACTCTTGATTAATTAAGTCTAGTTTACAATGTTTGTGAACCAGTTTAGGAATATTCCATCAATATTTACATAATCATGTACATGACTAGAGTGTATCAATGTCACAGTGTTCATTGTGTGTGTCTTGTGGCACACACCCAGAAGCTAGCTCCACAGTACAAGCCACCCTCACAGCAGCTGTGAAAACATACAGCAGAATGAAGGCCTGTCTGTTAACATCCCAAAAACAGAGATCCTATGTCAGTAGTCATCTGATCCAACACCTGYATCACCCGCTTTCTCCATTGCAGGCTCCTCACTGGCCATTGCACCTTCAAATACCTTGGAAGCATTCTCTTGGAAGACTGCAACATCGACCAGAATATCCAAGAACCGTTTCTAACAGGCCTCATCCTCCTTTGGATGGCTAAGGAAGAGTTTTCAACAACAGAAACCTGCACCTGTACACCAAAGTGAAGTCTTAGTCTATAATCCACACTCCTCTATGGATGTGAAACATGGACAGTCTACAGCTGCCACTTAAAACAACTGGAGTCCTTTCAATGCCTCCAACGCATTTTCAAAGTGACCTGGCAGAACCGTGTACCACACTCAAAGATCCTGAAGAGATCCAACTGCAGGAGCATTGAGACAACCATCATTCACCACAAACTCAGATGGCTCAGCCTTGCCATCCGGATCGATGCCAGAGGACCGCCTGCTGCAAAATATCTTGTACAGACAGCTGCAACTGGGCCGTCGCTAGGCAGGTGGACAGAAAAGGTGTGTAAAGAACCACTTGAAGATCCCACATAAGGCAGTGTGGGATAAACCCTGCCTCCCTTGAGACTTGCTGTGGACCGTTCCGCCTGGCACGGGCTCTGCGACCAAGGAGTGCAGTTGGCTGAGGCGAAAAGGACTCAACGTCACCTGACGAAACAACAAAGACGAAACATGACCATGGCTGCGCCAGGCCTCAACAGGACAGGGTTTTGTGTGCTCTGTCTGTGGCAGACAGCGCGCATCCCATATCGGATTATACAGCCATCAGCGGACCCACAAGCGGTGGTGGAAGTCATCATCATAGTTTAAAACATCCAATCATGTCACACAGTTGTCTTCATAGGAGAGTGATTTATTTGAAGCCTCAAGGTTTTCCTCCAGGACAGTAGGAGGCTAGCTGTTACAGGGACAATGAGGTGACATCACCAGTATTTAGTTTCAACGTTTAACCTTGCATAAAGATACAGAGGTGCAATAATCCCAAACCCCAAACCCTGGGTAGAGAGGCTCAGTGAATGTGGTGTTAAATGTGTGCCGTTGGGTCAGACTGCCAGAGGAGATAGATGGCCATGGGTAGATGGCCATGCAGACAGTCCAGATACACTCTTACTCTGTTGGAGCGGGAGGAGCAGACAGGTACGATAGCGCTCTTATTGTTGTGCCAGGCAGTGTAATTGTCATTGGAGCACTCCAGACTCCATGACTTGTCATTGAATCCCATTACACAAGAATTAGCCTCTCCATGTTTGTTTATTCCTCTATATGCCACTCCTATATAAGCTTTTCCACTCCACTCGGTCTCCCAGTAACATTGCCCAGTCAGACCCTCTCTACATAGCACCTGGGGGCAGTCCCTGAATCTTTCTGGGTGATCAGAACACAGCTGCTTCACCCACACCCGTGTCACCCTTCTGTTCCCCTCAGACAGAGAGAGCTCTCTGTGTGCTGTGTTTGGGTTCCATGTGAGCTCACATGCATCTGTTGGAGGAGAACACAATACAATGTATTACAAACCAATCATCATCCTGTAATGTATAACTTTTCACCTCAGCAAGTTTGGGTGTGTAGATTAAATGCTCCTTACAATCTATTAATGAAGACAATATTTTTTGACAAAATTGATGAAAGGCAGTAATCGAAGAGCTCATATTATGTTGTTTTGACAATAAATAACATGCATAAACCTGAATAAATATATATTAGTCCTATGTTTCATGAGCTGAAATAAAAGATCCAAGAAATGTTCCATAAGCACAAAAAGCTTATTTCTCTCCAATTTTGTGCACAAATTTGTTTACATTCCTGTTAGTGAGCATTTGTCCTTTGTCAAGATAATCCATCTASATGACAGGTGTGACATTTCAAGATGCTGATTAAACAGCATGATCATTACACAGGTGCACCTTGTGCTGGGGACAATAAAAGACCACTCTAAAATGTGCAGTTTTGTCACACAACACAATGCCATAGATGTCTCAAGTTTTGAGGGAGCGTACAATTGGCATGCTGACTGCAGGAATATCCACCAGAGCTGTTGCCAGAGAATTGAATGTTCATTTCTCTACCATAAGCCCCCTCCAACGTCATTTTAGAGAATTTGGCAGAACGTCCAACCAGCCTCACAACTGCAGACCACGTGTAACCACGCCAGCCCAGGACCTCCACATCTGGCTTCTTCACCTGCGGGGTTGTCTGAGATCAGCCACCCGGACAGTTGATGAAACTGAGGAGTATTTCTGTCTGTAATAAAGCCCTTTTGTGACAAAAAACTCATTCTGATTCGCTGGGCCTGGCTCCCCAGTGGGTGGGCCTATGCCCTCCCAGGCCCACCCATGGCTGCACCACTGCACAGTCATGTGAAATTCATAGTTTAGGGCCTAATGAATTTATTTCAATTAACTGATTTCATTATATGACCTGTAATTCAGTAAAATCATTGAAATTGTTGCATGTTACATTTATATTTTTGTTCAGTATATACTATATGCCTTTTTAATGTCTGGGTCAAGGTATTTGAAGCTGCAAGACATCAGGACTGTAGATGGTAATAGTGAAGGATTAGCTAGTTTAGTCTTGTTACGGTAACTAGCTAGTAGTCCACTGTAGTTACACCTCGGCTGCTAATGCTAGCTCTGATTATGATTCCAACTGCTTTGCCTAGTTCCAATTATAAATATGGTGGATATAACAATACAAGAAAACCAATTAATTAATCATTCTTCTAGGCATTTTTGTAGGATGTGGGTTGCCCCGCTTTCTGCTTTAATTTGATAGTGATAGTGTCAAAATAATGTTAGAATTGTATTGTGTGATGTCTTTTAAATTACAGACTTATTCTTCACAGCAGCCAACACTCACATCTCTTTTTCCAAGTATGATAATGTACACTATATATACCCAACTATGTGGATTCTGCTATTTCAGCCACAACTGTTGTTGACAAATCAAGCACACAGCCATGCAATCTCCGTAGACAAACATTGGCAGTAGAATGGCCTTACTGAAGAGTTCAGTGATATTCAACGTGGCACTGTCATAGGAATATGTTTGTCAAATGTCTTCCCTGCTAGAGCTGCCCCTGTCGACTGTAAGTGCTGTTATTGTGAAGTGGAAATGACTAGAAGCAACAACTGCTCAGCCGCAAAGTGGTAGGCAACACAAGCTCACAGAACGGGACCGCCGAGTGCTGTCTGTCCTCGGTTTTAACACTCACTACCGAGTTCCAAACTGCCTAAGGAAGCAGCGTCAGCACAATAACTGTTCATCGCGAGCTTCATGAAATGGGTTTCCATGGCCGAGCAGCTGCACACAAGCCTAAGATCACTAGACCCCTTAGTTCCAGTGAAGGGAAATATTAAAGCTACAGCATACAATGACAATTCTGTGCTTCCAACTTTGTGGCAACAGTTTGGGGAAGGCCCTTTCCTGTTTCAGCATGACAATGCCCCCGTGCACAAAGCGAGATCCATACAGAAATGGTTAGTCGAGATCAGTGTGGAAGAACTTGACTGGCCTACACCAAGCCCTGACCTCAACTCCATCGAACACCTTTGGGATGAAATGGAACGCTGCCTAATCGCCCAACATCAGTGCCCGACCTCACTACTGRTCTTGTGGCTGAATGGAAGCAAGTCCCAGCAGCAATGTTACAGCATATAGTGGAAAGCCTTCCCAGAAGAGTGGAGGCTGTTATACTGTAGCAGCAAAGGGGTGACAAACTCCCTATTAATGCCCATGATTTTGGAATGAGWTGTTCGACGAGCATGTGTCCACATACCTTTGTTGTGTCATGTTGTGTACGTAGTCTTTATTCTCGTCACCAGACACCGTAAATGTATGGCTGAAAAAGCTGAAAAACATACACTGTTTGATTAATACACAGGCACACGCACAAGCAACAAAACAAATACAATAAAGCACAAATGTATCAAGTGCATATTTAGTTTCCCCGAGAGCTGAAAAATATAAGTCCAGTCCAGAAGGGATGGGTGTGAGAAGGGGGTTGGATACATGTTTTGCTCATGAATACTGTGTGTTTAATATGAATATTGTGTCTGTACTTCAGTTTCTCCAGTCTCCAGAGAGGATTGGCCAGTTGATCAGAGAGCAGCTTCACTGCTGAATAATGCAGGTCATTCCGACTCAGGTCCAGCTCTCTCAGGTGTGAGGGGTTTAAGATTAGAGCAGAGGCCAGAGAAGCACAGCCTTTATCTCCGATTTTACATGATGAAAGCCTGCAGAGTTTATCATGATTTCATTAATACTTCTACCCTTGTGAAAATGAACAATGGCAGCGGTATAATTCTGCCTTTGTCAGGAACAATGTGAACTACACTATGAATTATATTTTGAAACTTGGTAAGTATCATTGAATTTTATAAATATAAATTCTATGGGTGGTGTTAATTTATTATGTTAATAATGAAAGTTCTACAGGTTTACAGCATATTAAAAATAATGTAGATCTGATTAACAACTTATTCAACAATGATAAGAATACTGACCTCAGTGTCTCCAGTTTACAGTGTGGACTCCCCAGTCCATCAGAGAGCAGCTTCAGTCCTGAGTCTTCTAGGTCATTGACACTCAGGTCCAGCTCTCTCAGGGCTGAGGGGGTTAACATCAGAGCTGAGGCCAGAGAAGCACAGCCTTCATCTCTGACTCCACACCATCGCAGCCTGCACAGAATTGAATATGATTTTGGTAAACACACTATTACCCTCCAGGGGTGAAATAGTTCTCCACTTCTCAGAAAGTATGGGATGTACTCAGTGCTTGACTTGGGCAGGAGCTACTGCTACTGCTTGAGTTACTCCACCACTTATAGAATATTAGCTTAGAAGTATTGCAGAGTTCCAAATAAACAGTACCGGCACCTATTTCTGACCAAGTACTACACTGGATGTACTACACTGTACCAATTATATKTTTTTTTACTTATACCAGTAACATAATCCCCATTAGCTGCTGCCAATGCAACAGCTACTCTTCCTGGGGTCCTGCAACATTAAGGCAATTACATAGAATTCAAAATATTACATGACATTACATTTCARAACACTTTACCCAATACATTTAGTGTGTTCCCTCAGGCCACTACTCCACTATCACATATTTACAATACAACCTCCATGTGTACGTGTGTGTAGAGTGCGTGTCTTATCAGGTGTATGTGTACAGTACATTATGTGTGTCTGTGCCTGTGTGTGTCTTTCCACAGTCCCCGTTGTTCCATAAGGTGTATTTCTATCTGTTTTTTAATTCTGATTCTACTGCTTGCATCAGTTATTTGATGTGGAATAGACTTCCATGTAGCCATGGCTCTATGTAGTACTGTGKGCATCCCATAGTCTGTTCTTGACTTGGGGATTGTGAAGAGACCTTTGGTGGCATGTCTTGTGGGGTATGCATGTGTGTCCGAGCTGTGTGCTAGTAGTTTTAACAGACACCTCGGTGCATCCAGCATGTCAACACGTCTTACAAATACAAGTTGTGATGAAGTCAATCTCTCTTCCACTATGAGCCATGCATATTATCAATGTTATCTCTCTGTTTACATTTAACGGCCAGCCGTACTGCCCTGCTCTGAGCCTATTGTAATTTTCGGCGGTCTTTCTTTGTGGCACCTGACAACACGATTGAACAGTAGTCCAGMTGCGACAAAACTAGAGCCTGTAGGACCTGCCTTGTTGATAGTGTTGTTAAAAAGTCAGAGCAACGTTATATTATGGACAGACTTCTCCCCATCTTAGCTACTGTGGTATCAACATGTTTTGACATTGACAGTTTACAATCCAGGGTTACTCCAAGCAGTTTAGTCACCTCAATTTGCTCAATTTCKACATTACTTATTACAATATTTAGTTTAAGTTTATGGTTTCGTGAATAATTTGTCCCAAATACAATGTTTTTAGTTTTTGTAATATTTAGGACTAACTTATTCCTTGCCACCCATTCTGAAACTAACTGCAGCTCTTTGTGAAGTGTTGCAGTGATTTCACTCGCTGTAGTAGCTGGCGTGTATAGTGTTGTMTCATCCGTATACATAGACACACTGGCTTTACTCAATACCAGTGGCATATCATTAGTAAAAAATATAATAKATAAATAAATAAGGGGCCTAGACAGCTGCCCTGYGGAATTCCTGATTCTACCTGGATTATGTTGGAGAGGCTTCCATTAAAGAACACCCTCTGTGTTTTGTTAGACAGGTAACTCTTTATCCACAATATAGCAGGGGGTGTAATGCAATAACACATGTTTTGTTCCATCAGCAGACTATGATCGATAATGTCAAAAGTCACACTGAAGTCTAACAAAACAGTTCCCACAATRTTATCATCAATTTCTCTCAGCCAATCATCAGTCATTTGTGTAAGTGTGTAAGCTTGTTGAATATCCTTCCCTATAAGCGTGATGAAAGTCTGTTGTCAATTTGTTTACAGTAAAATAGCATTGTATCTGGTCAAACACCATTTTTTCCAAAAGTTTACTAAAGGCTGGTAACAGGCTGATTGTTTACCGGATATTTGAGCCAGTAAAAGGGGACTTTATTATTCTTGGGTAGCAGAATTACTTTTGCTTCCCTCCAGGCCTGAGGGCACACCCTTTCTAGTAGGCTTAGATTGAAGATATGGCAAATCGGAGTAGCAATATCGTCCGCTATTATCCTCAGTCATTTTCCATCCAAGTTGTCAGACCCAGGTGGCTTGTCATTGTTGATAGACAACAACAAAAAATTCACTTCTTCCACTTCTTTGAATTTCTTTACGGAATTCAAAATGACAATGCTTGTCTTTCATAATTTGATCAGTTATACTTGGATGTGTAGTGTCAACGTTTGTTGCTGGCATGTCATGCCTAAGTTTGCTAATTATGCCAATAAAAAAAAATATTAAAMAAATTGGCAAAATCTGTGGGTTGTGTGATGAGTGAGCAATCTGATTCAATGAATGATGGAGCTCAGTTTGCCTTCTTGCCCAAAATTTCATTTAAGGTGCTCCAAAGCTTTTTACTATCAGTCTTTATCTAATTTATCTATGTTTCATAGCATAGTTTCTTATTCTTTTTATTCAGTTCAGTCATATGATTTCTCAATTTGTGGTACATTTGCCAATTGGTTTTGCAGCCAGACTTTTGTCTCATCCCTGTCAACCATATAATTGTTCAATTCCTCATCAAGCCACGGGGATTTAACTGTTTTTAGAGTCATTTTCTTAATGGGTGCATGCTTATTAGTAACTGGAATAAGTGTCTGGTTGCTCCTCATTACATACCACAGACCAACAAATATTATTTAMATCAACAACATAGGAATCACTACACTACTTCTTGTATGACCTCTTACACACTACATTAGGCCCAGCCTTTGGAACTTTGGTTTTCCTAGTTATGGCTACTATATTGTGATCACTACATCCGATGGATTTTGATACTGCTCTAAAYCTAATTTCTGCAGCATTAGTAAATATGTGATCAATACATGTTGATGATTTAATTCCTGTGCTGTTTGTAACTACTCTGGTAGATTAACTGATGGTAGGCAATGGTTAAAGTTTGAAGCTTTTTTTCTTTTCTTGAGTGGGCAGCTTGATGAAAGCCAGTCAATATTTAAATCATCCAGAAAATATACCTCTGTTGAGATCACATACAGTATCAGTCAAAGGTTTGGACACGCCTACTCATTCAAGGGTTTTTCCTTTAGTTTTACTATTTTCTATATTGTAGAAAATAGTAAAAATATCAAAACTATGAAATAACACATGGAATCATGTAGCAACTAAAAAAGTGTTAGACAAATCAAAATATATTTTCGATTTGAGATTCTTCAAAGTAGCCAGCCTTTGCCTTGATGACAGCTTTGCACACCTCTTGGCATTCTCTCAACCAGCTTCACGAGGAATGCTTGTCCAACAGTCTTGAATGACTTCCCACATATGGTGAGCACTTGTTGGCTGCTTTTCCTTCACGCTGAGGTCCAAATCATCCCAAACAATCTCAATTYGGTTGAGGTCYGGCGATTGTGGAGGCCAGGTCATCTYATGTAGCACTCCATCACTCTCCTTTATCAAATAGCCCTTACAAAGCCTGGAGGTTTGTTTTGGGTCATTGTCTTGTTGAAAAACAAATGATAGTCCCACTAAGCGCAAACCAGATGGGATGGTGTATCGCTGCAGAATGCTGTGGTAGCCATGCTGGTTAAGTGTGCATTGAATTCTAAATAAGCACCCCCACACCATCACACCTCCTCTTCCATGCTTCACGGTTGGAACCACACATGCGGAGATCATCCGTTCACATACTGTGCATCTCACAAAGACACTGRGGTTGGAACCAAAAATCWAAAATTTTGACAAATCAGACAAAAGGACAGATTTCCACCAGTCTAATGCCCACTGCTCATGTTTCTCGGCCCAAGCAAGTATCTTCTTCTTATTGGTGTCCTTTAGTAGTGGTTGCTTTGCAGCAATTCGACCAGGAAGGCTTGATTCACGTTGATGTTGAGATGCGTCAGTTACTTCAACTCTGTGAAGCATTTATTTGGGCTGCAATCTCTGAGGCTGGTAACTCTAATGAACTTATCCTCTGCGGCAGAGGTAACTCTGGGTCTTCCGTTCCTGTGGCGGTCCTCATGAGAGCCAGTTTCATCAAAGCACTTGATGGTTTTTGCGACTGCACTTGAAGAAACTTTCAAAGTTCTTGAAATGTTCTGGATTGAGAGACCTTAATGTCTTAAAGTAATGATGGACTGTCATTTCTCTTTGCTTATTTGAGCTGTTCTTGCAATAATATGGACTTGGTCTTTTACCAAATAGGGCTATCTTCTGTGTACCACCCCTACCTTGTCACAACACAACGTATTGGCTCAAACGCATTAAGAAGGAAATAAATTCCACAAATTAACTTTTAACAAGGCACTCCTGGTAATTGAAATACATTCTAGGTGACTAACTCATGAATCTGGTTGAGAGAATGCCAAAAGTGTGCAAAGCTGTCATCATGGCAAAGGGTGGCTACTTTGAAGAATCTCAAATATAAAATAGATTCTGATTTGTTTAACACTTTTTGAGTTACTACAAGATTCCATATGTGTTATTTCATAGTTGTGATGTCTTCAACAGCTATACAACAGCTATAGGATCAGCAGAGACATTCAGGGCAGTTCGAGGGACTTACATTAGGTTACTTACATTGTGTCTTCCAACACCCCTGGGATAATGTACATTTGCTGAAGCATTATGGAAACTCAGTGACACAATGGTAGGGATTAACTGAGCTGGGTTTGGGTCAATGATAAGTTATTGTCTCAACACAGCCTTATAATGCTGTGAAAGGATCCAGGAACCCAAATGATTTGGTTGGATCCCATCCACCTTATAAATCGAGGTTTGTTTCCAGAAGTTATCAAAAATGTTATACTGACAGAACTACAATAGTCTTGTAMCCAGTTATGGAGGGCTAAAAGTCCGCTGAAACGTTCAATGCCACGATTTAGGAAGGGTATAGGGCCAGATATTATGGGGCATTTGTTGGTGTCAAGCAGAGACCCAATCAGTTCTTTAAAATCCATCTTCAGCTGTTCTGAGCTGCCGTTCATAATGTCATTGAATCCCACATGAACTATGATGGACAACATTTCCTAATGCAGGTTTTTGCTCCTGGGACTGAGACTTTCTCACCATTGAACTGCCCAATACAATGGCCGGAGAAAGGGATGGAGAAATCCGCCCATCCCTACCCCTCACACAATTTGTTGAACCTTTCATGGGCCCACGAGAACATGACATTTTCATTATATGGATAGTGTTTATTAATACTGACCTCAGTGTCTCCAGTTTACAGTGTGGATTCCCCAGTGCATCAGAGAGCAGCTTCACTCCTGAGCCTTGTAGGTGATTGCCACTCAGGTCCAGCTGTCTCAGATGTGAGGGGTGTAACATCAGAGCAGAGACCAGAGAAGAACAGCCTTCCTCTCTGACCTTACAGTGTGACAGCCTGCAGAGTTGATCATCATTTTAGTCAACACACTACTACCCTCTGGTGCTGTAAGGGATAAATGCTAGCTATGTTCTCCCCATCATTATGAGCTCATACCYGTACCATATGCAGTTCACCTCTGTGATCTTACCTGTTCAACTGATATTAATGTCATCACATTTACAAAATGTTCATGTCATAAATTATTTTGTATTATATGTAAAATTAACAAACATCCCAGATTTTGGGTGARAATAGTCCCTGTTTATACTCTTTCCCCAGTAAAAGGCCATGTTACACAGCCCTGGTTACAGTAAARATGTTTGCTCTACAATATGCAGACAACTGACACACAACTGTTACACAATGCATCAAATACTTATATTGGCCTCTATAAACACAGGGACAATTATTACTTGTTGAACAATTACAGGAATACTGACCTCAGTGTCTCCAGTTTACAGTGTGGACTCCCCAGTCCATCAGAGAGCAGCTTCAGTCCTGAGTCTTCTAGGTCATTGTGGCTCAGGTCCAGCTCTCTCAGGGCTGAGGGGGTTAACATCAGAGCTGAGGCCAGAGAAGCACAGCCTTCCCTTTGGACTCCACAGCATGACAGCCTGAAGAGTTTATTGTGATTTTAGTTAACACACTGCTACTCTCTGGTGGTGAAAACAGAGAATGCCAGCTGTATAATTCTACCTTTCACTGACATGATGGGGTGTACTGTATGTGCATTCACATCACCCCAATGTTTTTGGGTGATWGTCCCTAATGTTTAGCTTTTTAGTTGGAGAGGCCTCACTTCCAAGCATTGCATATTGAAGTCAGAACCTCAAATCATACAGGCATATGTTATATGTAATCCATATAGTCACATATCTGGCTCTATATGCAGCAGGGCTGGAGGCAGAACGAATCAGTTGGACCGGCATTTGATTTCCATAGGCGGGCACGTTTTTTCACGGGACTATGGTGTTACATATAGGTGTAGGTGTTACAGTAAAGACCATAGGCATGATTTTCAAGTTTTAGGAAGCTTACAATTTATCCTACCAATCTGCGTGCCATTTATTATGATTTTCATATGCGCATTTTCGTGAACAGTTTAATTTCAATAATAACATTTTTGTTTCTCAAAATAATTGCCACATGGTTAATCATAAAAAATCTGAATTGGCATGATAAAAATATAAAAGTATAAATTCAACTAATGCCAGAGCACCAGCCTCTGCCATATTGATACACCGGGATCCATTGGCAGCTAAATAAATGAGCMCATGGAACTCAGAGAATGCAGCAGAAGGCTTATAATTTCCATTGTRAACTAAGTAAAATATATAAACCTAAGCCAAAAGCCAACAAATAAAAACAGTAGAAAATATCCTGATGAAAATTCAGGTTCTTTCAATCACATTCATCTCTCTACTCTGCCTGTCTGCCTCACTTTCTATATGTCTTGACTTGAGCTATTGCTAGTGAAGTGCAACAATGTATCAAATCAGACTTCTATGTGAGCATGCATACTTCTGTGCGTGCTCTCAGSAGCCTGGTCTGATAGACTAGACWTAACATAGTAAATGTAAATCCGGGAAGCTCAAATAAGTATATGTTATGTTTGGTATGGTTACATTAGACAGAAGGTTACTGAAGGCAAAAACGAAAGGAGGGTGGTTGGTCGGGGTGGATAGGTGGGCTTATAACACGAAGGTGCTCAAATCTCATCACGGACAACTTWAGCATTTTAGCTAATTAGTAGCTTTTCAACTACTTACTACTTTTGAGCTACTTTGCAACTACWTAGCATGTTAGCTAACTCTTCCCCTAACCTATCTCCTAACCTTAACCCCTAGTCTAGATAACTTTAGCCAGCTAGCTAACGTTAACACATCATATGAAATGGATGATGTAAATTCACAAATTAAATAGATACCATACGAAATGTAACATATCATAATAAATAGAGTGTCTTTGGATTTATGTACAGAATAATACAAAATGCTCTGAGACCAGGTTGTGCTCAGGCATGCACACTCCCCCAACATTATCAGGACAGAGAAACCAGACATTCTCATTGCTCACATGGAGCCCTCCAAACAAAAGACAATGACAACATTTAGAAAACTCGAAATTATGGTTAGGAAATAAATCAAAACTTGTGTGGCAGGTTGTGAACTCTGCAAAAAATGTTACCCCTCCGAGAATGAGAACAGTAAACGACTGTAATAAAAACATGTATTAACAGAAATTAATGTAACCAACTGACGGCGATTAACGGTACATTTACTAGGCCTACTGCTGACATCCAGTACATCCGGAAAGTATTGGGAAATTTGACTMWSWRTTTTRWCARWTTMWMATGTTACAGCCTAATTCTAAAATGGATTGAACTGTTTGTTTTTCTCATCAATCTACACACAATACCCTATAATAACAAAGCAAAAACAGGTTTTAGATTTTTTTGCAAATTTATTAAAAAAAAGAAAAAAAATGAAATATCACATTGAAATAAGTATTCAGACCCTTTATTCAGTACTTTGTTGAAGCACCTTTGGCAGCGATTACAGCCTCAAGTCTTCTTGGGTATGACGCTACAAGGTTGGCACACCTGTATTTGGGGAGTTTCTGATATTCTTCTCTGCCGATCCTCTCAAGCTCTGTCAGGTAAGATGGGGAGCTATTTTCAGCTATTTTCATGTCTCTCAAGAGATGTTCGATCGGGTTCAAGTCCGGGCTCTGGCTGGGCCACTCAAGGACATTGAGAGACTTGTCCCAAAGCCACTCCTGCGTTGTCTTGGCTGTGTGCTTAGGGTCATTGTRCTGTTGGAAGGRGAACCTTCGTCCCAGTCTGAGGTCCTGAGCAGGTTTTCATCAAGGATCTCTCTGTARTTTACTCTGTTCATCTTTTCCTCGATCCTGACTAGTCTCCCAGTCCCTGCCGCTGAAAACATTGCCACGGCATGATTCTGCCARCACCATGCTTCACCGTAGGGGTGGTGCCAGGTTTCCTCCAAACATGACACTTGGCATTCAGGCCAAAGAGTTTCATTTTGTTTTCATCAGACCAGAGAATCTTATTTCTCATGGTCTGAGAGTCCTTTAGGTGCCTTTTGGCAAACTCCAAGTGGGCTGCAAATTGCCTTTTACTGAGGAGTGGCTTCCGTCTGGCCACTCTACCATAAAGGCCTGATTGGTAYAGTGCTGCAGAGATGGTTGTCCTTCTGGAAGGTTCTCCCATCTCCACAGAGGAACTCCAGAGCTCTGTCAGAGTGACCATTGGGTTCTTGGTCAYCTCCATGACCAAGGCCCTTCTCCCCTGATTGCTCAGTTTGGCRGGGTGGCCAGCTCTAGGAAGAGTCTTGGTGGTTCCAAATTTCTTCCATTTAAGAATGATGGAGCCCACTGTGTTCTTGGGGACCCTCAATGCTGCAGAAATGTTTTAGTACCCTTCCCCAGATCTGTGCCTCGACACTATCCTGTCTCGGAGCTCTAAGTACAATTCCTTCAACCTCATGGCTTGGTTTTTGCTCTGACATGCACTGTCAAKTGTGTGCCTTCCCAAATAATTTCCAATCAATTGAATGTACCACAGGTTTATCTKCAATCAAGTTGTAGAAACATCTCAAGGATGATCAATGGAAACAGGATGCACCTGAGCTCAATTTCGAGTCTCAATGAAAGGGTCTGAATACTTATGTAAATAAGGTATTTCTGTTTTTTWATTTTCCATAAATTTGAATAATAAAAACACTTTTCACTTTGTCATTATGGGGTATTGTATGTAGATCGATGAGGAAAACAATGTATTTAATCCATTTTAGAATAAGGCTGTAACGTAACATAATGTGGAAAAAGTCAAGGGGTCTGAAAACTTTCCGAATGCACTGTATCCGATGGGGAATTGATAAAAAAAGAAAGGCGGGCCTCCCGGGTGGCTTAGTGGTCGTAGTACTAGCACTGCATCGTAGTGCTAGCTGTGCCACCAGAGACTCTGGGTTCGAGCCCAGGCTCTGTCGCAGCCGGCCCGACCGGGAGGACCATGGTGCGGCGCACAATTGGCCCAGCGTCGTCCGGGTTAGGGAAGGTTTAGCCGGCAGGGATATCCTTGTCTCATCGCGCACTAGCGACTCCTGTGGCGGGCCGGGCACAGTCGCAAGCTGACCAGGTCGTAGGTGTACGGTGTTTCCTCGACACACATTGGTGCGGCTGGCTTCCGGGTTGGATGTGCGCTGTGTGAAGAAGCAGTGCGGCGGCTCCCGGGTGGCGCAGTGGTCTAGGGACTGCATCGCAGTGCTAGCTGTGCACCAGACACTCTGGGTTCGCGCCCAGGCTCTGTCGCAGCCGGCCGCGACCGGGAGGTCCGTGGGGCGACGCACATATGGCCTAGCGTCGTCCGGGTTAGGGAGGGTTTGGCCGGTAGGATATCCTTGTCTCATAGCGTACTAGCGACTCCTGTGGTGGACCGGGCGCAGTGCGCGCTAACCAGGTCGCCAGGCGCACAGTTTTCTCGACACATTGCTGCGGCTGGCTTCCGGGTTGGATGCGCGCTGTGTTAAGAAGCAGTGCGGCTTGGTTGGGTTGTGTTTCGGAGGACGCATGGCTCTCGACCTTCACCTCGCCCGAATCCGTACGGGAGTTGCAGCAATGAGACAAGACAGTAACTACTAACAATTGGATACCACGAATTTGGGGAGAAAAAGGGGGTAAAAAAAGAAAAAAAGTAAGTCAAAGGCCAAACAATTCCTAGAATTAAATAATGAGACCGCATTCTGGAGAGAGACGCGCCATATCTCAACCCCACATCCCTCCCCTTTTTCTTGTCTCAACATTTAAAATGATTCTCAAGACACTTTGTCTTCACACATACTTTAGATGCTTTTCACTGACAGCCGCAACTCAATAATCAGCTAGGCATATTTCCACACACGCTGCCCAAATTGCTGGCTTCCTAAATAGTCCTATGCCAGGGGTTCCCAAACRTTTTGTCCCGCGA
The DNA here is from genome assembly GCF_002910315.2 of Salvelinus sp. IW2-2015. Taxonomy (NCBI): domain Eukaryota; kingdom Metazoa; phylum Chordata; class Actinopteri; order Salmoniformes; family Salmonidae; genus Salvelinus; species Salvelinus sp. IW2-2015. Next base: position 12,379,236 of record NC_036847.1, read on the forward strand.
CRCCATTTTGATATCAAAAAACGTTTGTGACTCCACCGTGTGAAGAAAGTGATGTATTCAAAYGCCAATGTTGAGTTTTTTTTATTTGGGCTGTGACGGTCTATTACAAAACGGTCTGACAGTACTTTTGACAGTATTTAAATCTGAAGGAAGTCTGGTTTGAAATGACTGAAATGCATCAGAAAGGTATTGGAAAGTTCAGAAGATGATCAGGCAATKATTTTGAATAATCTTCTGTGTAGAAAAGAACATCATCATTGATGATGTCCTTTTCCCCCAGTATGATTTAATGCCTGGTGTTGTCCACTCTGTTCTAGTAAGTCCTGCGCGGCCTGTGGGCATTGTAGAGGGAAACAGAAAATACGTTCCGGAAACTCTTCTCTTTCAGTGATGGGGTCATATAATAATTTCTAACTTAAACGGTTCAAAAGATAGAGCCACATTTGTAGGAAGAAACAGACTTTGGCGAGAATGAGCCCTCTCGCTTAGCCTCTTCCTCTCTGCTGAAACTATCTCACCGGAGAAAGCATCCGAGTGAACGAAAGAGTGCCCATCTGTCTTACTATATGTAGCTCATGTATCTGATGCTGTCTGGTCCAGACAACATCAGATACATGGTGTACACATACTGAGACAGAGTGGCGCTGTTTTGCTCGCAGGGATGCTTCATCTGAGATTGATGCGTCTTTCTGTCGGCGCGCGTCTCGGTCAAATAAATTATCTATATTTTATTTGGARGGGCAAGGAGGTATGGTAGGGCGGGCCATAACGCTGGCCCTGATATGCAGTCAGTCTAAATGACAGGGGTGAGTGTTAATTCCCAATCAGGACTTTTCTTTCAAAATATGTTTTTGCTGTTTTCAAATGAACAAAGGACTGATATAACCTTCTATAAACACATTGGATCTGTAGAAAAGTATCACCTGTTGAACAATTACAGGAATACTGACCTCAGTGTCTCCAGTTTACAGTGTGGACTCCCCAGTGCATCAGAGAGCAGCTTCACTCCTGAGTCTTCTAGGTGATTGAAGTTCAGCTCCAGCTCTCTCATGGCTGAGGGGTTTAACATCAGAGCAGAGGCCAGAGCAGCACAGCCTTTCTCTCTGACTTTACAGCCTGACAGCCTGCAGAGTTGATCATGATTTTAGTGAACACACTACTACCCTCTGGTGCTGTAAGAGATAAATGCTAGCTATGTTCTCCCCATGATTATGAGCTCATACCAGTACCATATGCAGTTCACCTCTGTGATCTTACCTGTTCAACTGATATTAATGTCATCACATTTACAAAATGTTCAAGTCATAAATGATGTTTATTCAAATTAGAAGTTTATTATCCATTTGTTTAGGGTGGTTGAACAGACATCACAGGCTTTTGGGTGATGTTTACTATATACTCAGTTACTATAAGTTCAACTGTACATTGCAGGAACATTTAGCRTACTGACCTCAGTGTCTCCAGTTTACAGTGTGAACTCCCCAATCCATCAGAGAGCAGCTTCACTCCTGAGTCTTCTAGGTCATTGCCATGCAGGTCCAGCTCTCTCAGGTGTGACGGGTTTAACCTCAGAGCAGAGGCCAGAGCAGCACAGCCTTCCTCTCTGACTTCACAGCCTGACAGCCTGCAGAGAGTTGATCATCATTTTACTGAACACACTATTATCCTCTGTTGTATGTTACCCGGCCCTGGTTATTAAAGTACATGTTTTTGCTCTTCAATATGCAGATAACTGATACTCAATTGTTACACAATGCATCAAATGCTGATATCTGCACTTTATAAACACAGTTATACATTTTTTGACAATTACAGTAATACTGACCTAAGTGTCTCCAGTTTACAGTGTGGACTCCCCAGTGCATCAGAGAGCAGCTTAACTCCTGAGTCTTCTAGGGGGTTGTTACTCAGGTCCAGCTCTCTCAGATGTGAGGGCTTTAACATCAGAGCAGAGACCAGAGAAGCACAGCCTTCCTTTCTGACTTGACAGTCTGACAGCCTGCAGAGTTTATCATAATTTCATTAAACACACTACTACCCTTTGGTGGGAGAATMTTAGTTGTATAGTTCTCCCTCTTACCAACATGATGGACTGCATATGCAGTTGTATCACCCCMGTTACGTGTATGATATTAAGACATGTAACCATTTGTAGTGCATCTCTGTGAGATAGACTGTCAATTACACTTTTAACCTCACTGAGTATCCTCACATTGTATTCACATGAATGATGTTCTGTCTATAGAAAACAAAATATCTGCCTGGAACGTTAGAACAATGACAGACAAAGATTTTGTTCCACATCCTGAAAGGCTAATGAAAATCAGGATTCCTCTCAACAAGACTAGGCATGCCACAATAATCAGGGCCTACGCAGCTACATTACCAAGCCCTGACAAAGTGAAAGAGCAGTTCTACTCAGAGCTAGACAACATAACCCAATCAACTCCCCAGAATGACAAACTAATCATTGCTGGAGACTTCAATGCTGGGGTGGGCAAAGACATCGCCAACACCAACTGGCAAGGAGTCATTGCCAAAAATGTGGGGAGTGGCGAACATGAATGGAAATTAGATCCTAATCCTGAGTAAATTACCAGATAATAGCCTCGTCATCACGAACACCATTTCAGGCAAGCAGACAAGTACAAAACTACATGMATGCACCCAAGATCCAAGCACCGGCACCTGATGGATGATATCATTGTGTGTCAGCGAGACAATAAGAACGTCAAAATTACAAGAGCCAGCTCCGATCGATGCAAGATCAATGGTGGGAGGGACTAACAGAGCTCACACAAATGTATGCAGACACACTACACCAAACAGTTATTTGAATGCCTCAAAACCATACACCGACCAGTGAAGTCTGGCACGTCACCTCTGAGATCAGCAAATGGGAAAACCTTCCTCAGAGATAAGTATTTCAGAGAGGTGGGTGGAACACTTCAGTAAACTCCTGAACAGACCATCCATTGCCGACTACTTAGCCATAAACCTGATGCCCCAAAAGGCCATCCAACATCACCTGGATGAACCACCTACACTCGAGAAAACTGAAAAAGATATCAGCATGATGAACTTGGGGAAAGCACAAGGAAAGCACAACGTTATCCCTACCGAACTCTATAAAACAGCTGTGRCAATTTTTATTTTTCATTTGACCTTTATTTAACTAGGCAAGTCAGTTAAGAACAAATTCTTATTMTCAATGACAGCCTAGGAACAGTGGGTTAACTGCCTTGTTCAGGGGCAGAACGACAGATTTTTACCTTGTCAGGTCTGGGATTRGATCTTGCAACCTTTTGGTTACAAGTCCAATGCTCTAACCACTAGGCTACCTACTCCATGACATCTTTACCAGCATCTGGGAAACAGAGGAAATGACCCAGGGGTACAAGGATGCTACCATTGTTGCGCTGTATAAAAACAAAGGCTGCAAAGCAGACAGCAACAACTATAGAGCAAATACAATCTGGCTCCATATGCTCTCTGGACACTGTGTTAACAAACCTCCAGGCGAGCTTCAATGCCATACAACACTCCTTCCGTGGCCTCCAACTGCTTTTAAATGCTAGTAAAACTAAATGCATGCTCTTCAACCGATTGCTGCCCGCACCCGCCCGCCCGACTAGCATCACTACTCTGGACGGTTCTGACTTAGAATATGTGGACAACTACAAATACCTAGGTGTCTGGTGAGACTGTAAACTCTCCTTCCAGACTCACATTAAGCATCTCCAATCCAAAATTAAATCTAGAATCGGCTTCGTATTTCGCAACGAAGCCTCCTCCACTCATGCTGCTAAACATACCCAGGTAAAACTGACTATCCTACTGATCCTTGACTTCGGCGATGTCATTGACAAAATAGCCTCCAACACTCTACTTAGCCAATTGGATGTAGTCTATCACAGTGCCATCCGTTTTGTCACCAAAGCCCCATATACTACCCACCACTGCGACCTGTATGCTCTCGTTGGCTGGCCCTCGCTTCATATTCATTTACATTTACATTTAAGTCATTTAGCAGACGCTCTTATCCAGAGCGACTTATATTCGTCGCCAAACCCACTGGCTCCAGGTCATCTATAAGTCTTTGCTTGGTAAAGCCCCGCCTTATCTCAGCTCACTGGTCACCATAGCAACACCCACCCGTAGCACGCGCTCCAGCAGGTATATTTCACTGGTCATCCCCAAGCCAAAACTGCCTTTGGCCGCCTTTCCTTCCAGTTCTCTGCTGCCAATGACTGGAACGAATTGCAAAAATCACTGAAGCTGGAGACTTATATCTCCCTCATTAACTTTAAGCATCAACTGTCAGAGCAGCTTACCACTGCACCTGTACACAGCCCACCCAACTACCTCATCCCCATATTGTTATTTAATTTATTTTGTTCCCCAGTATCTCTACTTGCACATTGTAACGTCCTGACCAGAGTTCTTATGTGTTTTGCTTGTTTAGTGTTGGTCAGGACGTGAGCTGGGTGGGAATTCTATGTTGTGTGTCTAGTTTGTCTGTTTCTGTGTCCAGCCTAATATGGTTCTCAATCAGAGGCAGCTGTCAATCGTTGTCCCTGATTGAGAATCATATATAGGAGGCTTGTTTTGTGTTGGGATTTTGTGGGTGATTGTTTCCTGTCTCTGTGTTTTGTCTGCACCAGATAGGTCTGTCTCGGTTTTCACATTTGTTATTTTGTTACTTGTATTAGTGTTACTGTTTTATTCGTCTATTAAACATGTTGAACACTAGCCGCGCTGCATTTTGGTCCTCTCCTTCATCCCAGGAAGAAAGCCYTGACACACATCATCATCTGCACATCTATCACTCCAGTGTTAATGCTAAATTGCAATTATTTTGCCACTATGGGCTATTTACTGCCTTACCTCCCTAATCTTACTACATTTGCACACACTGTACATAGATTTTTTCTGTTGTGTTATTGACTGTACGTTTGTTTATCCCATGTGTAACTCTGTGTTGTTGTTTTTGTCGCACTGCTTTGGTTTATCTTGGCCAGGTCGTAGTTGTAAATGAGAACTTGTTCTCAACTGGCTTACCTGGTTAAATAAAGGTGAAATACATTTTTTTATAAAAAAYATTATTGCATTAAGTCTGAAGGACAGGGGTGAGTATGTTTTTACATTTTGATTCACAGTCAGGACTTTTCTTTCAATGTATTGTTTAGCTGTTATCAAATGCAAATAAACATGTGGATCTATTGAACAATTGCTAACCCTTATTTAAAAATGACAGGAATATTGACCTCAGTTTCTCCAGTTTACAGTGTGGACTCCCTAGTCCATCAGAGAGCTGCTTTACTCCTGAGTCTTTTAGAGGATTGTAGCTCAGGTCCAGCTCTCTCAGGTGTGAGGAGTTTAAAGCGGATGCCAAAGCTTTACAGCATTTCTCTGTSAGGTCACAACTTTCCAACCTATTTGAAAAGTCAAATGTCATGTCACTTTAGAGAAAAGATTAATGACACTTTGTTTCATGTTATATATACAGTGTGGTCTGAAATTATTGACACCCTTGATAAAGATGAGCAAATATAAATAATTTAATTTCTGAGCTATAATGTATGCTAAAAAAAAAGAAGGAAATTATATTATTTTATTATACAATTGCTCAGAGAAAAATATTTGGTTTAACATGTAATAAGCACTTGCATTGGAACTGGTGGTTTGGTCAGATMACATGAAAATAGAGCTCTTTGGCCACGTACACCAGTGGTGGGTTTGGCATTGAAATGAGAATGCATGAGCAGAAAATAACCCCATACCTACTGTAAAATATCATGGTAGACCTTTGATGTTATGGGTCTATTTTGCTTCCATTGGTCATGGGACCCATGTTAAGTTCAACGGCATCATGAACTTTAATCAGTACTRGGATATTTTAGCCAAAAACATTGTTGCCTCTGCTACGCTGCAAGTGGATCTTCCAGCAAGACAATAACCCCAAGCGTACATTAAAATCCACAAAGAAATGGTTAATTCGCCACAAAATCAACATTTTGCAATGGCTATCTCAGTCTCCGGACTTGAAAACCTTTTGTTTGAATTGAAGAAGGTAGTCCATAAGCACAGACAAWGGATATCAAGGATCTGGAAGGATTCTGTATGGATGAAGAGTCTAAGATCCCTCCCAATGTGTTCTCCAACTCATAAAACACTTTAGAAAAAGGCTCAGTGCCGTTATCCTTGCAAGGTGAGGTATTGAAAACAGGGCTGTCAATAATTTTGACCCCTACCTTTTTGAGAAAAAAATATATTACTTGTTAAACAAAATCTCTTTCTCTGAGCAATTTTATTAGTATACAATAATATATATAATTTCCCCCTTTTTTTGGCATACAATATAGCTACGTATTTGAATGTTGTATTTTATACAGTCATTTTTACTCATCTTTATCAAGGGTGTCAATAATTTCAGACCCCACTGTACATACATATATTTTTTTGTTATGACTATAAATTTGAATACCCATGTACTGTACTTACTGAGCTGTTCTGGATGCTTTGACCACTGGCAACAGCCTCAAAAGACCTTCATCTGACCTGGAGTATTTTCTCAAGTCAAACACATCCAGCTCCTCTTCTGATGTAAGCAACACAAAGACCAGAGCGGACCACTGTTCAGGAGACAGTTCTTCTCTGGAGACACTGCCTGAGCTCAYGTAGCTTTGGATCTCCTCCACTAGAGAATGGTCATTGAGTTCATTCAGACAGTGGAACAGATTGATGCACCTTCCTGGAGAGAGATTCTCCTTAATCTTCAACTTGATGTACTTGACTGTTTCAGCATTGGTTTGTGAGCTGATTTTCGTCTGTGTCAGTAGGCCTCGTAGGAGAGTATGATTGGACTCCAGTGTGAGGCCGAGAAGAAAACGGAGGAACAGGTCCAGGTGTCCATTCTCACTCTGTAAGGCCATCTCCACTGCGCTTACATTGAGGCAAAATGTAGGATTGTTTTTGAATGGCGTAAGTACTTCAGAGGTTGATTCAGTTTGAACCATTAGATTCACACCACTGTTGTTGAATGTGAGAAACACGTATACAGCAGCCAGAAACTCCTGAATGCTCAGATGCACAAAGCAGTACACCTTCTGCTGGTACAGCCCACTCTCTTCTTTAAAGATCTGTGTGCACACTCCAGAGTACACAGACTCCTCGCTGACGTCAACGCCACACTCTCGCAGGTGTTCCTCATAGAAAATAATATTTCCTTTTTCCAGCTGTTGAAATGCCAGCTTTCCCAGTGACAGAATGCTCTCTTCATTCCAGTGTGGATGTGTCTCATCGTTCCTATGATATTTCTCAATCATCTGTTTCATCAGGACTACCAGCAAGTGTGTGTACATCTCAGTCAAAGTCTTTGGCATTTCTCCTCTCTTTCCTTTTTTCAACATGTGCTCAAGAACTGTACCAGAAATCCAACAGAAGACTGGTATGTGGCACATGATGAAGAGGCTCCTTGATGATTTTATATGTGAAATGATTCTGCTGGCCATATTCTCATCACTGATTCTTTTCCTGAAGAACTCTTCCTTCTGTGGGTCATTGAACCCTCGTACCTCTGTCACCTGGTCAACACACTCAGGAGGGATCTGATTGGCTGCTGCAGGTCGAGAGGTTATCCAGAGGAGAGCAGAGGGAAGCAGATTCCCCTTGATGAGGTTTGTTAGCAGCACATCCACTGAGGTTGACTCTGTGATGTCACACCAGCTTTCATTGTTCTGGAAGTTCAGGGGAATTTGGAACTCATCCAGTCCATCAAAGACAAACAGAATTTTGTAGCTTTCATAGTTTGAGATTCCTGATTCCTTGGTTTCCACAAAAAAGTGATGAAGAAGTTCTAGCAAACTGTGTTTCTTGTATTTCATTAAATAAAGCTCCCGAGAAGAAAATGGAAATATGAATTGGACATCCTGATTTGCTTTTCCTTCAGCCCAGTCCATAATGAACTTCTGCACAGAGACTGTTTTTCCAATGCCAGCGATTCCCTTTGTCAGCACTGTTCTGATAGGTTGGTCTTGTCCAGGTAAGGATTTGAAGATGTCATTGCATTTGATTGAGATCTCTTGTGTTGCTGGTCTCCTGAATGCTGCCTCTATCTGTCTCACTTCATGTTCATTATTGACCTCTCCACTTCCACCTTTTGTGATGTAGAGCTCAGTGTAGATCTTATTGAGAAGTGTTGGGTTTCCTTGTTTAGCGATCCCCTCAAATACACATTGAAACTTCTTCTTTAGATTAGATTTGAGTTCACGTTGGCAAATCACAGCAAGCTCATCTGAAAGACAGAAAATACAGATTGTAAAACATATTTGAATTAGTGTTGCACACGTTTGGAGATAGATAGCCTGCATGTCAACTAAGGATAATATCTGTGCAGGTCCTTCATTTACGTAGAGGCATCTATTGACATACTGTAATATACAATATGTCAACAGATGCCTCTAGGTCAGTAGTTCCCAAACTTGTTATAGTCCTGTACCCCTTCAAACATTCAACCTCCAGCTGCGTACCCTCTCTAGCACCAGGGTCAGCACGCTCTCAAATGTTGTTTTTTGCCATCATTGTAAGCCTGCCACACACACACTATACGATACATTTATTAAACATAAGAACGAGTTAGTTTTTGTCACAACCCGGCTCGTGGGAAGTGACAAAGAGCTCTTATAGGACCAGGGCACAAATAATAATATAATAATAATCAATTATTTTGCTCTTTATTTAGCCATCTTACAAATAAAACTTTACTTGTTCATCGAAAATAGTGAATAACTCACCACAGGTTAATGAAAAGGGTGTGCTTGAAAGGATGCACATAACTCTGCAATGTGGGTTGTATTGGAGAGAGTCTCAGTCTTAAATCATTTTCCACACACAGTCTGTGCCTGTATTTAGTTTTCATGCTAGTGAGGGCCGAGAATTCCCTCTCACATAGGTACGTGGTTGCAAAGGGCATCAGTGTCTTAACAGCGCGATTTGCCAAGGCAGGATACTCTGAGCGCAGCCCAATCCAGAAATCTGTCAGTGGCTTCTCATTAAATTCCATTTTCACAGAACCACTTGTTGCAATTTCGATGAGGTTCTCTTGTTCAGATTTCGGTAAGTGGACTGGAGGCAGGGCATGAAAGGGATAATGAATCCAGTTGTTTGTGTCATTCGTTTCGGGAAAATACCTGCGTAATTACGCACCCAACTCACTCAGGTGCTTCGCTATATCACATTTGACATTGTCCGTAAGCTTGAGTTCATTTGCACACAAAAAATCATACAATGATGGAAAGACCTGTCTGTTGTCCTGCACATTGAATATAGTTGCGGAGAGTCCCTGTAATCCTAGATTCAGATCATTCAGGTGAGAAAAAACATCACCCAGATAGGCCAGTTGTGTGAGAAWTTCGTCATCATGCAAGCGGTCAGACAAGTGAAAATTATGGTCAGTAAACAGAACTTTAAGCTCGTCTCTCAATTCAAAAAAACGTGTCAATACTTTGCCCCTTGATAACCAGCGCACGTCTGTATGTTGTAAAAGCGTTACATGGTCGCTGCCCATATCATTGTATAGTGCAGAAAATACACAAGAGTTCAGGGGCCTTGCTTTAACAAAGTTAACCATTTTCACTGTGGTGTCCAAAACCTCTTTCAAGCTGTCTGGCATTCCCTTGGCAGCAAGAGCCTCTCGGCGGATGCTGCAGTGTACCGAAGTGGCGTCGGGAGCAACTGCTTGAACGCACYTTACCACTACACTATGTCTCCCTGGCATGGTTTGTGCTCCATCAGTACAGATACCAACACATCTTGACCACCAAAGTCCATTTGATGTCACAAAGCTGTCCAGTACTTAAAAAATATCCTCTCCTGTTGTCCTGGTTTCCAGTGGTTTGCAGAAGAGGATGTCTTCCTTCGAACATATACCAGGAGCTGTGCCCGCCACGTCTGTTGACACATCCAGCTGTAACGCATAGAATTCGCTGGCTTGTATGCGAAGCAGTAATTGTTGAAACAAAACATGCCAATTTGAAAAATAAGCCACAGGAGTTTTTTGAGGGAGAATTAAGACGACTTTCGAGTAGTAAGACATGTATAAAAGCAACTGATACCATTAATAAGAAGGGGCTAGACGCGTCTTACATGGTGAGCTACCGAGTYGCTAGGACAGGCAAGCCCCATACTATTGTGGAGGACTTAAGTCCAACGTCCCTGTCTGAAGTTCGGTGCTCTACCGGGTAAGGGGGCAGTAGTTCTTCGGCTGCATCAGATTCACAACTGTCAGTGTCCATGCTAGCTGGGCTAACAACAAATGTAGAATTACTGATGCTAGCATTGGATGTGCTCGTGGAAGCAGAACAACTTGTGTCGTCGACCGGTGCAGGTGTAGTACTGCTGGTAGTAGCAGTACTACCAGTAGAGCTGGTATGCGTCTCTATGGACGCGGGCCTTACTTTTTTAAACCATTTATTCATTTTAGAGCAAACAGAATGAGCAGTAGCTACGTTTGGCTACATACGGACCGTTAATGGAATTCCCGCGAGAGAGTAACGGTTAATGTGATTGGATGTTAATTATTAGACTAGGCTACATTTTTTTTTAAAGTGAATCACATTTATATTTGGCGTGCCCCCGACGGCATTGTGCGTACCCCAGTTTGGGAATACCTGCTCTAGGGAAATGAAATACAGTATGTCAATAGATGCATCTAGGGAAATTAAATACAGTATGTCAATAGATGCATCTAAGGAAATGAAATACAATATGTCAATAGATGCATCTAGGTAAATGAAATACAGTATGTCAATAGATGCATCTAGGTAAATGAAATACAGTATGTCAATAGATGCATCTTGGTAAATGAAATATCCCTTTCAGTGTAGCTTAACCTGTTAAACTCTGAAGCCCTCTGGTGGCATTTTCTATGAGAAACATATATTGTAGTGTAATCTACCTTCATTAGATACATCAAGGATTATCTYTTATATTGATAAGATAGTCGAGTGACCGCTCTAAAAATGGAAATACATTTTCTCAACTATGGATGGCAGGCTATGATTGAATGGAGCGTGCACAGCGCAATCAGCTGTGCACGCTCCATCTGCATCTCAGCTGCATCTCTTGTGTTAGTGGGCATGATCGTAATCCATACCCAACCCTCCAGTAAGTTGTGATGAAATCACTCACAATAAATACTCKGTTTTGGGTGAGACTGACTTTATAACCAAAACTATCCTATTTACACTTTGTAGACAATTTTTACTCTAGAAATATGTTTCTGACTCATATCGATGCCACATAGGCCATTTAAAACCAAGCAAGTTGTTTCAAAGAGGGAGTTGACCTTGAAATCTGGATGATAAATAAATGCACTGCATTACGATGACCACTAGGGTGTACCCCTTTCCATGCATACAACATTTTCGCAACTTTGGTGAGTTTACCTAAATTGCATACCTATGAATACGACCATAGCGCACGGGGTGTGGGCGGGAGCATTCTTATGACTTTGCCAGCAGTAAGATTTGAGCTCGATTTCCAAAAAGACAAGTGATGTAGTTTTCAAAAGATATGTCACTTACTACTTTCTGAGTCCACTTAAGCTTGCGCTCCCGGTACTGAGTACAAAACAATGCTCAGAGTTTAACAGGTTAAAGACTTAAAGCTGGAATCCTTAATGGTGAAACTGCCACGTCCATTTGCGATATTACAACAAGAAAGAAGTTACTGCAAACAACAAATACAGTTTTTTCCCTCAGACATCATTGCACGCGCGATAGAAAAGCATATATACTGCAATTTATTTGACTAATGCTGCACAATGCGCCTCAGCTCGGCAACAAAAACAACAGTGGTGGGGCGGCCAGTGGTGCTGTTCCCCCTACTGTAGATTCACTCTTTAAGACTTACTTTTCTCCAGTATGTCAGCGAGCTCTGTTTGGTTCATGTTCCTCAGCATATGCAGTGTGATCTTCAGAGCTCCCTCCCTGGCATTGCTCTCCTGCTTTGCAATTTCAATATCCACTACTTCCTTGTCCTCCCCCTGGCTCTCAAAGCACTCTGAGCTCAGAATCCTCTTAAACCTCTTCAACTGACTCTTCAGAAAAGTCATGATATCGTCTTCGAGCGACTAACATAGAATGTAAAAAGTTATACAATCAGTTAATAATTTTATAAAAAGATTACAATCAAAAGCTTTTCATGAACAGTATATGATAAGTTTAGCTAATCTTAACAATTGATTTATTTCAACTGTGAAGACTGTAAAACATAGCTAAGCCAGCCCACCCTGAATATGGAGGACAGGTCCGTTTGATGACTCTGGGTAAACTGACTCTCTGTCTCGGTCTCTGACTGTGATCTCTCCAGACTGTTTCTGTGGACAAACATGAGGTCACATAACTTTGCATAACCATTTACACACCTGGAGAGTTCATACAAACAGGCAAACACAGGTTACCACACATATACAACTCAGGGAGAGGGTATTTGGCAGATAATGGATTCTTGACAAATGTGTCATGTACACGCACATAGCAAAGAAATGTATATTACCAACCGTCCACAAGGAAACGTCCTACATACACACAGCACTGTGCACAGCAGAGTTCTTACCTCTGTTTAGTAGCAGAGATTCCCTCTCTGAATGAAACTGACTGTATCTGGACACTCTTCATGGACACACAACTGGGTACAGGTGAGACTGGCCTCTCCTGTTGGATCCTGTCAACAACATGAAGAGAACAGAGTTCCTAGTCTTCACAACCTGCTGTATGTATTGAAAAAAGGATTTACAGCTCATTGATTCTATCTACTGTATGTATGTGCCGACTGGTTTTGTTGGTTGAGAAAATCAAAGACAGACATAACGACCAGGGAGAAGAAAAACACACTGAGGAAGTGTCCACTACTCAATAGGCAGGCCAGTCCCGCAAGTTTGTACCTTTGTTTAGTAGCAGAATTTTCCTCTCCGAATGTGATTGGAGCCATCATAGACTGGTCACTCTTCATGGACACACAGCTGGGTACAGGTGAGACTGGTCTCTCCTGTTGGATTGAGCTTCAACACAACTGACCTTCAGTCTCTTATATATTTGACCAGGTGCTGATGTCCTCTTTTACTGAACATAGCACTGCCTCTATACACACACAAAGTCATTTCCATTACCAACAGTCTACAAGGAAACAGCCTACATACCATACACACAGCACTGTGTACCGATAGTTCTCTAATGACATAAAGCAGAGTTCTTACCTCTGTTTAGAAGCAGAATCTTTCTCTCCGAATGTGATTGGAGCCATCATAGACTGGTCACTCTTCATGGACACACAGCTGGGTACAGGTGAGACTGGTCTCTCCTGTTGGATTGGGCTTCAACACAACAGAACAGGCCTTCAGTCTCATTTAGGGCCCGATTCAATCCGTATTGCAGAAATTCTGCGGTATAGAACGATTGAAATGCAAAGGTAATATTTGATTGAGCCGACATATGCAGCGTTTACTGTGAATACAGTCTCTGTGAATGCTGGAACATTGCTGAATTGAATCAAGCCCTTATTCTCCCTAATGATGAAATAATATCACTGCTGAGCTCAGACACACACACACAGACTCTACTCCCACCTTTCAACTTTGTGGTCTATGTCATCCTTAACATAGGGTGACATTTTAAAGGCAGTAGCAACCTCCTCTCTCCCCCCAGAGAGACTCATTTTAAAGACCGTGCTCCCTCAGGGGAGTCCCAGATCAGCTGACCTGTGAACACAAATAATGGCATCAGGCTCTCTCTAAAACGCAATATATAATAAAAGGGCTATGATAGCGTGACACTCTTTCAGGTAGAACCACAGCCGACAACTGTAGCCTACATCCCACCTACTGCCACACAACCAGGATCAAACACATTAGTGGTGCATACATCGCTGGATTAAACACAACAGGATAACCATCACTGGATTCAACACTAGTCATGTATTAGCACACATCCTCCATTTTAACATCCATTTCACAGATCACCATGATTCACTTCCTCTTTGATTACGTGTTGTCCTTCAGTACTAAGAAGTGATGCAGCTTTCAAACACTAGTAATCCGTTACACCATTCTTTAAAACACTGTTAATTCCTTAGACTACATCAGGTAGTCACTCTCACTCTCAACTTTGGTACTTACTTTACTTCTTTCCCCTCTCCAGTTTAGGGTGAATTCTGTACATCTGTCATCTCAAAATGGATTCTGTAGAGACTTTCACTTTCAGCTTCCATGCCCAAATATGGAACAGGGAGTGGAGCTAACAACCAATATCTTATGTCCAAGCATTATTTTAAGGTATTATATGCCAATGAGGGTTGAGCAATTTTGCATAATTCCAATGTGGATTACAATTACGTCAACTACAACCATCCAGAGAAAAACACAGACTAATTCACACTAGTGATTATAGGATGTATAATTCACCGTGTCATTCTGAGGGGGATCACATCATTATGGACCTGGAGGCTTTGCTGCAATAATCTGTGCACATGGACAATTAATTGGGACTGCACCTTTAACGCTGGACATGGTGCTAATCAGGTAGTCTGAACTCTATCGCTTCCCATCCTGTCATTGCAAAGCCCCCCCACCCTTCCTCTGATCTTACTGTAACCTTGATTGTGCATCAGGCTTACAATAATCAATTAAAGCTCACGCAGGAATTATAGCTACAGTGAACATGAAGCTCCCAGAGCTTAAAAAGGTCCAATGCAGCCGTTTTTATCTCAATATCAAATCATTTCACGAGTAACAATTAAGTAGCTTACAGTGATTGTTTTAAATTCAAATGGTCAAAATTAGTTTCTTAACAAAGAGCAATTTATCAAGTAAGAATTTTGCTGGGACTGTCTGGGAGTGGTTTGAGTGGGGAGGGGAAAACAGAAAACTAGCTCTTGGTAGAGAGGTTTTGAACTCTTTCTTATTGGTCTATTAACACATTTACTGCCTGGCAGGCCAAAACTCCATCGAACCAAAACAGGCTGAAATTTTAGGCAGTCTTTTGAGACAGCTCTTACACTAAAAGGGCATTATCATATTACATTTTTTTTCACAGTATTATTCGAAACCTCAATGTGGAAATATATATAAAACACAGGACATTTAGTTATTGAGTGTACTGGGCCTTTAAGGTAGTGCAGCCAGGAGGTGGATACCTGCTGGAACCTATCATATGTGGGTGGGATTCCTTATAATCAAGGTCCCCATCTCTGCAGCCATGTTATCTGTGGAGGCTTCCCTGCCTGCGCTTTAATCTCTGACTAGGATACCATAGGGCAGGAGTCAGCAACAGGTGGCCAAAACTGATCCGCAAGTGTTGTTTTTTTGGCCACCCAAAGTTTTTAGGATTGTATAAAAAATATATATAATAAAATACTAAAATCACCAGGAACTCAGCTAAAAGAAAATATTTTGAAAATATGTTTCCAAGTACAGTAGTCCCACAAATAAAAAGAGAGACATACTGTATATTAGGGTTCCCCAATAGGCGCCCATTGATTTATATGGATTATTTTGATCAATTTGCAGTGTACAAATTATTTATAGCTACGGTATCTTCCGAAAGTATTCATACCCCTTGACTTATTCCAGTTTGTTGTTACTTAAACTGAATTTTTTTCTCACCCATCTACACACAATACCCCATAAAGACAAAGTGAAAACATGTTTTTAGACATTTTAGCAAAMTGAATAAAAATGTAAAACAAAAATCTCTCATTTACATACAGTAGGGAGAACAAGTATTTGATACACTGCKGATTTTGCAGGTTTTCCTACTTACAAAGCATGTAGAGGTCTGTAATTTTTATCATAGGTACACTTCAACTGTGAGAGACGGAATCTAAAACAAAAATCCWGAAAATCACATTGTATGATTTTAAYGTAATTAATTTGCATTTTATTGCATGACATAAGTATTTGATCACCTACCAACCAGTAAGAAWTCCGGCTCTCACAGACCTGTTAGTTTTTCTTTAAGAAGCCCTCCCGTTCTCCACTCAGTACCTGTATTAAATGCACCTGTTTGAACTCGTTACCTGTATAAAAGACACCTGTCCACACACTCAATCAAACAGACTCCAACCTCTCCACAATGGCCAAGACCAGAGAGCTGTGTAAGGACATCAGGGATAAAATTGTATACCTGCACAAGGCTGGGATGGGCTACAGGACAATAGGCAAGCAGCTTGGTGAGAAGGCAACAACTGTTGGCGCAATTATTAGAAAATGGAAGTAGTTCAAGATGACGGTCAATCACCCTCGGTCTGGGGCTCCATGCAAGATCTCACCTCGTGGMGCATCAATGATCATGAGGAAGGTGAGGGATCAGCCCAGAACTACACGGCAGGACCTGGCTCAATGACCTGAAGAGAGCTGGGACCACAGTCTCAAAGAAAACCATTAGTAACACACTACGCCGTCATGGATTAAAATCCTGCAGCGCACGCAAGGTCCCCCTGCTCAAGCCAGCGCATGTCCAGGCCCGTCTGAAGTTTGCCAATGACCATCTGGATGATCCAGAGGAGGAATGGGAGAAGGTCATGTGGTCTGATGAGACAAAAATAGAGCTTTTTGGTCTAAACTCCACTTGCCGTGTTTGGAGGAAGAAGAAGGATGAGTACAACCCCAAGAAACACCATCCCAACCGTGAAGCCTGGAGGTGAAAACATCATTCTTTGGGGATGCTTTTCTGCAAAGGGGAGTAGGACGATTGCACCGTATTGAGGGGAGGATGGATGGGGCCATGTATCGCGAGATCTTGCCCAACACTCCTTCCCTCAGTAAGAGCATTGAAGATGCGTCGTGGCTGGGTCTTCCAGCATGACAATGACCCGAAACACACAGCCAGGGCAACTAAGGGATGGCTCCGTAAGAAGCATTCAAGGTCCTGGAGTGGCCTAGCCAGTCTCCAGACCTGAACCCAATAGAAAATCTTTGGAGGGAGCGAAAGTCCGTATTGTCCAGCGACAGCCCCGAAACCTGAAGGATCTGGAGAAGGTCTGTAGGAGGAGTGGGCCAAAATCCCTCTGCAGTGTGTGCAAACCTGGTCAAGAACTACAGGAAACATATGATCTCTGTAATTGCAAACAAAAGTTTCTGTACCAAATATTAAGTACTGCTTTTCTGATGTATCAAATACTTATGTCATGCAATAAAATGCAAATTAATTACTTAATCATACAATGTGATTTTCTGGATTTTTGTTTTACAGACCTTACAGACCTCTACATGCTTTGTAAGTAGGAAAACCTGCAAAATCAGCAGTGTATCAAATACTTCTTCTCCCCACTGTAAGTATTCACACCCCTGAGTCAATACATGTTAGAATCACCTTTGGTAGCGATTACAGCCATGAGTCTTTCTGGGTAAGTCTCGAAGAGCTTTGCAGCTTTTCAGTAATGTGTTGTATTGGATTTGCCCCAAACATAACACTTTGTATTCGGGGAAAAAAAGGAAATTGCTTTGCCACATTTGTTTGCTGTATTACTTTAGTGCCTTGTTGCAAARAATTCTGTACAGGCTTCCTTATTTTCTCTGTCATTTAGGTTAGTATTGTGGAGTAACTACAATGTTGTTGATCCATCCTCAGTTTTCTCCTATCACAGCCAWTAAACTCTGCAACTGTTTTAAAGTCAACATTGGCCTCATGGTGAAATCCCTGAGCAGTTTCCTTCCTCTCCGGCAACTCAGTTAGGAAGGACTCTGGTATCTTTGTAGTGACTGGGTGTATTGATACACCATCCAACGTGTAATTAAGAACTTCACCATCCTCAAAAGCGATATTCAATGTCTGCTTTTATTTAAAAAATTACCCATCTACCAATAGGTGCCTGTCTTTGCGAGGCATTGGAAAACCTCCCTGATCTTTGTGGTTGAATCTGTGTTTTAAATTCTCTGCTAGACAGAGGGACCTTACAGATAATTGAATGTGTGGGGTACAGAGATGAGGTAGACATTCAAAAATGATGCAACTTAAYTGACTTAAGCACATTTTTACTGCTGAACTCATTTAGTCTTGCCATAACAAAATGGGAGTGAAGGCACTGTGTGTTCCGGCACCCCAACCATCCACTCAAGGAAAAATCAGCCCATGGCTGAATGGAATCGGGGACCCCTGCTGTATGTGAACATGGCTCAATGTAATCAAGACATGAAATTATCATTTTCAAATACAAATCTCTTTTTGAGCTTACTTGTGGTCAATTTGAAGTGTACAAATMAATATAATTATGTTATCCGATCCCCTGACCATCTGCTCTGACAAAAAGAGATCCGCTCTGACACTTTCTAGCAGAATAAAATGTTAAGACGTCCAAGGTGGGTGAATACTTACAGGCACTGTGCAGAGATGTGGTCCAATTCAGCTATTCATTTTAAAAAAAGGCTAAAATTTCACTATTGATTTAGTGGTGGGTACCACGGTTTGAGGTGAGGTGCTATGGACCAGGACAGATTGTAATCAATAGGATGTGTAAATAGCCACTACTAAACCCCAGCAAACRTTCATAACAGCTAACCAAAAACCATCCTTATCATGTACAAAATTGCATGGCCAAATCAAGTCAACTGGATATACAGCACTTGGTTTGAAGGTACTTAGGGGTGATCTGGCTACAAATTCAGGTTTTTGGGATGTCGCAGGATAAAGAGGTTGTCAGCTCTTGCAACAGGACAATGATGCACCTGTCAATTGAAACAGATCTGAAATTAAATTGCAGGATAATTATAACGGAGCAGGAGAGCTTATAAATCATCGAAAATRGTTCAAGTACCAAACAGAGGTGCTCTTCCAGTACTTTCTTAGTGCCAAATTCAAGTCCAAGCACCTTGTCCGTATCCTGTAGTATCAAGAACATCAGCACGGAATCAACACTTCATTAACTTAACATTCTCCATTTATTTTGAACACTTAACTAAAAAAACTACATTTCAGAAATGTATGCAACAGTGCAAATCATACACAAATAACCATTCAGGTTGATACATCATGATTTAAATTAATAAATATACATGACTTATTTTACACTTCGAGATGCTACAAGCACTTTTCACAGTTATATAACATTTTCCACATATCCGACACTCTCTCAAGTCAGTCTGCTATGAAWTGGGAAAAACTACACCAATCCCAGGTTACAACAATCTTTCTAGGATTAAAACAAACAATGAATACTGTTTTACAAACATTTATCCCAATTATAAAACAAAACATACCCTGTTTTGGTTACCCTTGTTTCTCTGATTAATTTTGTGAGCCAACAATGAAACTTCAATATGTATACTATACACAGTATGCATGTTATCTATTTAAGTTTAGAAGCTATTTTGCTTATTCTTCCAAGTATATTAATCAAGCTGTTGCCACATGTATAATATCAATCAAGACACAGGTTCATTCTATGAATTACACAAGTTGCCAGTAGGTAATATCTTAACAAATAGACAGTGACCTGTTAATGTTTTGTATTAACCTAAAAACACAGAAAACTGCTTATACACCCCAATATGTCAGGTGAATGGATTGAATGAAATAAAACAACCACATTTCTCCAGTAATTAAAACATCCCCAAAACCCTCTTCATTCAAGAGCAAGATAGATTACGTTTGTAAACATTAACAGAAGATACTGTAAACTAGATCGGTAAGACGGATTTCAATAATAGTACACTGCCCATTCGATGACTAATGCCTCTAGAAAACTAAAGTTTGATATTGCTCCTATAGCCTACAGGCGTTTTTTTGTCTATGAATTTGAGAGGGGTTACAATTCACCAGCCCCATTCCTCAGCTGTATACCAAGACAAGTGGCGGCTGCAGTTTTGCTGTAAAACAAATCCCAGAATGTAGCTTTAATATGGGCCATTTCAATATTTTCCATTAACTTACGCACCTCGCACATTTTATGACCCCAACAGCAGCAAGTTATCGATGGGGCAGTGTATATGCAGAGGTTCCCATTATAACATACTTTTACTCYTCTCTGAAACTATGTGAAAGCAAGCAAAACATATGAAGAACACGTGAAAAGCACTTTTATTTGCCTTTGTTGTTTTAATATTGATAGGAGTGAAGGACGAAAAAACAAAAAAAAGTTGTGCTTTTTAATTTGGGATGAAATTGTGTAATGAAATAATAAAAACTTTTTTTRCCCTTTCCAAATCTCAAGTGCTTAAATCTTCACTTGCACCCAATTACCAACTGAAAAGTGAAATGTCATCAATAACAAAAAAATAAGTCTTAAATTCTCATGGCATAGCCAGAACATTTCAGTCATTAGAATAGGGGATAATAGGAGACATTTTATAATTACTGTCGAGAAATTGAAATTAATGTAAGCCCCATTTACTGTAGGTTCCTAGTGCAGGTTTCTTGTCTCCCATAATCCATTAAATTAAACTCATTACATAACATTTTTCCTAAAACATCTCTAAATAATTGATTCCCTTTAAAGATGGAAGTGTCACTGTCCGCCCCACAGCCGTTGTTATTGCTTATGTCGACGAAGCAGAGGTGGGGAGTGTATCAAGGGGGAAAAATACAGTGTTGTTGTTTGCAGTAACTTCTTTGTTGTTGTAATATGGTACATGAACGTGGCAGCTTCACCCTTAAGGATTCTAGCTTTAACTAATAAACAGGATGACCACATAAAATATGCAAACATATTCCACTAGTCGTTAACAACTGTTACTGGGATGTAATGCTTGATATTTGAAGAATACAATTGATCAATTAACAATTGTCTTAACATAATATGAAACCATCTCCACATGCATAAATATTGTTCCATTGTTTACCTTTTCACCTTCCAAGAACAAGAAGTCCAATAAATTAAACTGGTTAAGCCACTGCTTGGAAAAACACTAAAAGTGRCAGATGTTCATCAGTTAAAATTAACTTTTTTTCATGGAATTAAAGTAGTCTGGGATCTGTTCTATTGTAATTTCAATTATTGATATATATACAGTCAAAAGTTAGGAGACACCTACTCATTCCAGGGTTTTTCTTATATATATATATATTTTTTTTTTAAACATTTTCTACATTGTAGAATAATAGTAAAGACATCAACACTATGAAACACCACATATGGAATCACTTAGTAACCCAAAATGTGATTCTTCAAAGTAGCCACCTTTTGCCTTGATGACTGCTTTGCACACTCTTGGCATTCTCTCAACCAGCTTCATGAGGTAGTAACCTGGAATGCATTTCAATTAACAGGTATGCCTTGTTAAGTTAATTAGTGGAATCTCTTTCCTTCTTAATGTGTTTGAGCCAATCAGTTGTGTTGTGACAAGGTAGGGGTGGAATACAGAAGATAGCCCTATTTGGTAAAAGACCAAGTCCAAATTAGAAATTTATTTAGATTAGTTTTTTGGTTACTACATGATTCCATATGTGTTATTTCAGAGTTTTGATGTCGTCACTATTATTCTACAATGTAGAAAACAGTAAAAATAAAGTAGGTGTCCAAACTTTTGACTGGTACACCATATTATATATATATATATATATATTTAATTATTGAAGAATAGAACTTACAGTAGAAATGCTTTACAAGCTTAGCACAGCTGTCTACCACAGCTCAAAATATGCCTTTATTACTCCATTGTTTACAAACAAAAACATAATGATTTGCTTCAAAATATTAAAAGATTTGGCTTTATGCAGCGTAATATATCTTCCATAATCCACAATTAGGTTTCTGCAGGTTTGCATGGGCTTGAAAAATGTGCCTAAATTGACCTAATTGTATATAAAAATGTGCAAAAACTCCTTGATTGTGGCTGTTAAGCTTAACTGGTCATAAAACATCTCCATTGTTCACAGTCTGCTGGCTGAACAGGAAGTGCCTAAACAAGTGGCAGGGCTGCCATTTGGTTTTTGAAATCTACTGTCAAAAAACAAAACAGCCGCCCTGCCTCCTAATTTAGTATACAGCGGAGGGATGGGGCTAGGGAAATGTAGCCCTCTCAAATTCATACACACTGATCTAAATGCAAGGACTGACGGTCCATGACAACCACATTAGTTAATTTGTTTGTGATGCTTTTTTGTTTACAATTACAAGCTTATATTTTGGGCTATGATTGGGTAAGGCAGTTGTACGCTAATGCAGGTATGTAGAAGTTAAATTCTTCAAAAATCATGGGCTGTATACAAGTCATTTATGGATGTATCAATCCCAGACTCTAGCTTTAAGGGCCTTCAAGATGTTTAATTCTTACAGAATTCACCTTTAAAGCTGAGATGCAATGTTAATTGTTTTCTTAGCTCACGATGAGTTATAACCATCTTTGAATTTGCATACAAGCTATATGGAAACCCTGTGAACTAAACATTGCATGTAATATGAGTATGAAGTCGTGCCTAAAATAGTTAAATTCAAGTTATATTGTGACAATATCAATAGCGAAGATCCGTGTTTGACATTGAKTGAAAGATTTCAGAACATTACTTTTTAGTCTAGGTTTTTAATAGGGCTGGGCGATAAGGCCCAAAAAAATCTAAATTTTTTCAAACATAGGTTCGCATCACGATATACGTCAATTAAAAAAAAATAAACATTCTCTTTAAATAAGCTTTGTTGTACAATTAAAGGTAAAACCCTGCATTTAAAACAGGCAGCAATAATCTAAAGAATGCATGGCTTGTGAAATTATACCTAGGGTAAATATAATCCTTCCACAACCATAAGACCCAATTAATAATGTCATTGTTTAAATTGCTTTTCTGCAATAATCACTGATCTGGTTTTCAAGTCTTTTGTGAAAAATTTAACCAGAACCATGCATAATGCACATTCAATAATAATGACTAACTTCTTGTTGGAGGCATTATAGAAAATTATTAACACAGGTCTCAAACAATCTCTCAATGACAAGTCCACGACGAACAGTAGACGGGGGTCCCCGTCTGTTTGAGATAATTATAATTATCTCAAACAGACCATAAAAATAAATGCTTGCCATTTCTTCAAAGAGGAGGATGAGCTGGCCAATCAGCGGCCTACTCCCATGAATAATTTTAATGACTGGTATACACCCAGCTGCTTTTTAACATAATAAAAAAATATTGGAAGAAAAAATATTTAACTCGTATTGTAATTAAATATAGATCATATTTCATAGACATCTGGAAACACTGGAATGCTACTTTAAAAAAGGTAGACTTTGGGCAAAAACTCTAAAATAACGGCTTTAAACTGTATAACTGATCAATGCACCATAATTCCAAGGTCATGTAATGCGTAAATAAAAATATATACTGATGAATAAGATATTTGGCTATAGAAGTTCCATTTCTTGCCAATCTCTACAGCTTCCATCCAAAAACAAATCGTGTGAGATGACGTCAACACATACTGGAGGAGTTACTGGCTAGCTAGAAGTGGCTATCTTAGCTAACAAACTAGCTACGTCAGTCACGCCGCGCATGACCAGAATGACACCCAAGGCACACCCCATTTCTGTTTGACAATTGAGAAGTTGGACCGTTTATCGCACCCAAAGTCAACCATTAAAGCAAATTTCCTGCAATTCTACACATTTTGCCATTATTTATGAGTGTTCATATGCTATCTAGGGGCCCCCTAACCCACAGGGGGTCTCCATTAGAAACATTACTTTACTGTAATAGAGGAGATTAACCTTTTTATGGGTTTTGGTTTCCATATGACAGATTCTGTCAGACCAAACCTAAAATGCAAATGAGAGTTGAAACCACTGTCAGAGAAGAAGTGATCTCTCATCTTTGTTGTTGTGAGTGGCAGGGGGCTGGGCTTGGTGTGTGTAAATGTGTAGGTACAACGTGAGAAAAATCAGACAAACGCTCATTAAAAAAAATATTTAAAAAAAATGGATTCCTGAGATAGAGGCATTTGGAATATCGCGCTAAACATACATTCCAATTAATCAAATAAATCGCCCAGCTCTAGGTTTTTATACTCACATTCCATGCATTGTTTACTTCTCAGGGCTTTCCTTGGAGCTTGTATAAAAATTCTAAGACAGCCACATAACTCCTCTTGAGGTATGACAATTATTACGATTACGTTAAACATTTGGAAAACTATCCTTTTAAGAGATCCAGAGTTTCACAAGTTGATGATCATTCAAACCTAAAAAGTGTGGTTTAAAATTGGACAGACTCAGTGAGAAAGGGGCAATCTAATACTACAATAAACTGGTAGCATGCATTTAGGTTCAAAATAAAAAGGCCWCATAACAGTACACATATAGATAACTGGAAAAAAATGTAATAACTGCATGCCCCTATGATTGCCACTTGCAAACCTCACTAGTTATTCATAGGGATGGGCTTTTTAAATTAAGTAATTTTTTCAGATAATCAGATGACTTATTCTGTGATGCACGTGCCCGTCACAGGTAAAGTTTCTCAAAGTGCACAGCAGTCTTTTCCAAACATTCTATGAAAAGGACAAGAAATGCACAACAAAAATGTTCTCTGAAAGCCTCCATACATTGTCCGATTGCACCTACCCACTGCTGCATTCTCCATCTCTTCTTGCATTTGTTTTTATTTCATTAAGCCTCCACAAATGTATCATGATCCTCAATTGTCCACTGTCTGAAGCAGTCCATTGGATGAATCTCAAATTGAAGGATCCTGAGAATATAAAAATGAAATGTGAGAAAAGGTGCAACTTTAATTAATCCCCCTGAATTACAAGTGTACACTCGTCAGTCAAATAGGGGGTGCCTTTATTTGTCCTGTTTCACACATGTACAAGGGTGTAACCTGTACAAGTGTGAGGTGTGAAATGCAAATGTACTTTTTGCATATCCCACTCCCCAAGACACTGGTCACTGCCAGGGATCAGCCATTTTCTGTGTTTTCCATAAGCGCTAGCCATCGGCTAAATAGCCGATAACAGACTCATTGCAAGCCGGCTACTTTTTGCACTCATTAATTAACTAGGCTTCTTTTCATATAAAAGTTTCAAGTCGCTAGTCAGACAAATCAGAATAGCCTTCTCCCGGAATGAACGATATGCATTTTCTAGTGTTCTATTGATAGGTCAGGGAAAAACTGCTGGTTTGTCAGTCTCCTGTCTGTCGCTCCTCTCGGTACCGGTGTTATTTTTGTGCGCTGTGGTTGACTTTAGTCAACATTTATTTTCACAGAGGGAGAGCATGATGCTTCTTCATTGTCTCCTGTGAACGAATTTTTAGGTCTTGTGTAATGTAAGTGGTAACTATGTGTGGAAATCCACCTAATTATTGTTTTGTGCCACATTKATTTATTTTCTTTCCCGTGTTTCATAGGCCTACACAGCCACGGAGTCAGGGCGCGTAGGCTATAAGCTACTGTGCGCTTTGATTTGATGACCGAACAGCAAGTGTTGACTAGTTCAGTGCCAGGTTCCCAACTCCGGTCCTCTACTGCCCCCAAAAGTACACAATTTTGTTGTAGCCCAGGACAAACATACCACTGGACTAGTTTATAAAAGGTGTCGAACTGATTTAATAAACAGTTATTTGTCAACGGTATTGCATTGGGACAAGTAAACCAAATATCTTGTTTGTATTTTCATAGGATTCGAAGGCCATGTCGATACTTGCCAGTGACCGCTAAGGACTCTCTCAGTGTGATGAGTTGTTTGCGAACGGCTCTTTTTGAACAAAACTGCAGATAAATTATGAAAACATTTGATGAAGATGTTGAATCCGCACTGCAGGAACAATAAATAGGTAGTGGCAAGAGAGACTCATTCTAGTCCAAAATATGAAAAAGAAAACATGACATTATTAAACATTCATATAGGCTTACTGATTTGATTAAAATCAACATGTTAAACACGTGCTTCATTCTTAAATCTTGTCATGTTACCTAGCTAGCAACCTGAAATTGACAACTGACTAAACTACGCACAAATGTGGATGGCACGGGAATAACTGAAAAGGATTAGGCTACTGAGAGGGAGTGTGTGTAGGCCTGTGTGTAAAGTTATCTGAACAGTACAGATTGGTTAAAGTGTTTTCATAACATTGTTGGACAAGTTAAAAAGCTATTTGTATCCAGAGCCAGTTCTTTTTTCCTATAGTCACACTCATTTAGAATGCCTGAAGCTTTAACAGTACTAAAGCTGTGTGTGTGTCCGTGTACTGTGCGCAAGTATCACAAGAACATTGATAAGAGGGAGTAGGCCTACTTAAACATCGGGAGCATTACGGTGAAAATGCTATTAAAACATTCTGATGTAGATATTGTGTTTCCGTCCCTTATAATCAAAGTATAGTATGCCTGTAACTCAATGCACTGCTTTGAGTTGCCTTTCTAAAGAACGATGTAATGAAATCCACATGGGCTGCTTCACTTGACCCCTTCTTAATACAGCTCTCTGCCCCACTCATTGATGTACCTTTAACTTGTATTTTTTTACTTGACAATTGGTACTGGTGTTTTCCCTAAGATTTAGAAAGTGTCACATGTCCTCCCCCTACATAAAAGCGGAGATCCTTCTGACTTAGATGATTACCACCCAATCGCCAACTTATCTTGCCAAGCCAAGGTATTAGAATCGCTGACCAACTCCCAGCTAAGAACTTTGGTAACTTCACTCTATTCTAAATATGCACCAATCTGGTATTAGAMCTGGACAATACTCTGTTTCAGCCACTATGCTTGTTTTAGATGTGTTAAATTGCCTAGATCATAAAAAAAAACTTTGTGCTGCTTTATTTACAGACCTTTGAGGCATTCGACACCATTTCTTGTCAAAAACGGTCTGAAATGGGCCTGGATAAGAGGTCTTGACAGACAGGACACATTGTTTGCTTACTGATGGTGTCAAGTCTAGCTTCCTCGATATTACGAAAGGTGTACTGCAGGGGTCGATTTTGGGAGCTGTTCTCTTTACTATTTAAATATTATTGGTCTATGTATTAAATCCAGTAATATTCATCTGTATGCAAACGATACAGTTATGTATGCCATTGCACCGACTGTTGACAAAGCTATGTTCGAGCTGCAATCTGAATTTGTTATATTACAGAAAGCCCTTGTTGATTTAAAACGTTTACTTAACACAGGCAAAACTAAATATATGTTCTGTGATTCACAGAATAATTTCTCAGATGGGCTACATATTCATTTATTGGATGCTTCGCTCATGGAGCAGGTCGCTGCCTATAAATATCTGGCCGTTTGGATTGATAAAGATCTAACGTTTAAAAAACAAACTGATGAGCTAGTTAAAAAGCTAACATTTAAAGTGGGCTTATTCTTTAGAAACAGATCTTGCCAATCCATGAACAGCAGGAAGCAGATTGTGCAGTCAACTTTCCTGACAGTTCTTGACTATGGTGATACTATTTACCAGAATGCAGCAGCAACTACTCTTAAACCTTTGGATGCATTCTTCGCTTTATCACAGGTGACAGTTTTAATACTCATCACAGCATCCTGTATCAGAAGGTCGTCTGGGCCTCACTAAACTCCCGTAAATCACTTCATTACTCCATTCTTGTTTACAAAGCTCTGCTCCACAAGTGTCCAACATACCTCACTTCCCTGCTGAAATGTAAAAATATGAGACAACCAACCCTGCGACAGGTTTGTTAACTCGAGGTCCCGCTTGTCTGGACTTTAGTTTTAATGCACTAGTTACGGAATACCTTACAAAACAAATGACACCTGGATTCCCTGATGCCAATAGGGCAGTTTAAAACTCTGCTGTTAAATTAGTTCACTGAAGTGTGCAATTGTTTCAATTGATTATAATAACCGGATGTAATGTATTTATTGCCATCTTGTAGTTTATCTTTTTGTTGTTGCTGTATTGATGTCATTTTTTTGTCCTCAGGGCACCATTGTAAATGAGACACTGGTGTCATTTGGGTTCTCCTGAGTAAATAAAAGTTAATAAAATAATAAATACATTGAAAAACCTTTCTTTTGGGAKAAATCTGAGCAAWWAAAAAAAAAAAAAAAAAAAAAAAGCCATTAACTTGATTAATGATTTTAAATCGAGTGATGCCRTGAATAAAATACATTATTTGAAGATCAAACATCATTGTGYCAATTCATATATTGCAGTAAAACTGTAAATATGACTTTAATCAAGAAAAGACAGGTGTTAATGTTTTTTTTTTTTAAGTTTCTTACTTAGAAAATAGTCCTGATCATATAGACCTAGAAGATATCAAAAACTACTAAACACACTAAATTCAAACATTTTCAGTCATTTTAACTGTAAAGTCATGTCTTCCTACTCAATACCACAACTKATTTTACCAATCTGGGAGGTAAAGTCGCTAAAAGCTTTCATTCATTTAGCTGTGTATTTCCAATGGAATCAAGGCATTACAATGTACCAGAGACCACAAAAATACAGCTTGTTCTGCCCCCCAAAATTAAATGCCCGCCGGACCTTGCCTAGCTACCCAGACTCCTTGCTCCGCCCAAACTTTACGCCCACAGACGTTAGTTTCTCCGCAATTSATCTGGATCTGAGTACATCCCGGACCTGTCACCGAATGCAAACACATTCGGGGCCGTCTGATTGGTCCAGAAACCAATGGGTTGGGCCAAAAACCACATAGGTAAAGCGGAAGTTAGAAAATTCGTCATTGGCTTTCATACTCGGACTAGTTTTGTACAACATCCCTCGTGCCCACAAACAACTTCAATGTTAGTCTCAAACTAAACAAAGAATTTAGTGTGATCGTCAGGCTTTTACATTTTTTAAATATTTATTTAACCTTTATTTAACTAGGCTACAACGGACCCCCCCAGCCCGGAACTCCCTGGCTGGCAACTTTTTCTATTTGGCTGGCTACTCCATGTACTTGTGGAAAACACTGTATTAAGGGTTACGTGTGCCTTGCTCAAGGGCAGATCGACAGATTTCACCTCGTCGGCTCAGGGATTCGAACTAGCAACCTTCCGGTTCCTGCCCCAATGCTCTAAATGCTAAGCTACCTGCCGCACTTGTTCACTCATTCCTCATGTATTCAAAAGTATTGGATTGATGCAAGCATGGCTGGAGATGAGTCTCGACCATATTCCTCACACCAGTCCTTTCTTTTTAAATCCATGAGGGGGAATGTATGAGTGCACACTTCGGGAGAAGGGTAGAGAATTGTCATGTTAGGCATGCATTCATGCATAGAATACCTGCAGATCCCTTGGTGGCTCCTGACTGGTCAGCTGTTCTTCCTTTGCTGAAGCTGTGACGACAATCTGCTGTAGACTGCGGGTCACTGGTCCCCTCACCCTTCCACTCTGACTGCAGGGGTGCTCATCCACCTGTGGTTGTTGTTGGTGGGATTTCACCATTGTAACGTTAGAACGAATTTCCTTTACACCATGCTGCATCCTATTGCCTTGACGTTGTGGGGAGTTGAAAGGGCGAACAAGAGACAGTGCAGTCAGTTTGGGTGCCTCCTGCGGTGTTTGGACACTTGCCATTGCAATGATGGCTTTACTTTTTTTGTTTGACAGGACTTTATGAGCTGGTAATATGGCTGTCCTCTTTGTTGGACTAGAACTATGGGCTCTGCTTTTCTGTTCATGGTCAGATTTCTCTTCCAAATGAAGGACTTCTCCGCGAAGGTGGCCGTTATTTTCCTTAGTGTAAGAGATACTGCCATCTTTTCTTTTCTTGGCCTCTTTGGCAGCAGGTTTCCTGGGGCAGACGGCCATGTGCTTGGTTCGGCTGCGGCGGTATGTGAATTCTCTAATGCAATGTGGACAGACATAGATCTCTTGCTCCTCATTCACTAGAGAAGAGGTTTTCTTTGTCAAAGAGGTAGACTTACTCCTCTGTGAAATGGCCCTCTGTACCAGATGTTTTTTCCTTTTGTTGAGTGCATTAAGCTTCAACTTGGCAGGTGGCTCCTGATTGAGTTTGGGACGATTTGTTTGACTTGCCGTGTGTAGAGCATTTTGGCCATTTGTGGAATTAGTAGAGGACAGTACTCCATTTTGGGCTTTTGCAAAGTGACGAAGAGGAATGGGGTTCTTATTGGGTGTGTAGCGTCTTTTGTCACTGGCATTTGCACAGGCAAGAATGTGTTTGTGCAGCTCTGGCATGTTATCAAAGCTATTGCCACATTTAGTGCATCGGATAGCAGTGCTGAAGGTTTGTGGGATGTTGTGGGTGGTGAAGTTGGTAGCTGAGGCTACAGAGCCAACAGGTGTCCGGTTGTGATAGGGAAACGGAGGCGGCTTAAAACTGGGATAGTGTTGGTTGATGCCAAGACAAACATCCAGGCCTTTGGGTTTTCCTCCCTCAGAAGCCATTATCTTTATTGTGGTAAAGAGTTCCTCAGTAGCGTCATCTAATTCTCCCTCATCTTTTATGACAGGTTTATTGGACTCCGCCATGGCACAGTAGGACAAAGCCTCTGTGATAACTTTTGTTGAATTGTTGTAGTTCTGGGGTCGTAGCTTGCCATTTTCTTCCTCTGTGTATTTGCATTCCTGGCCAGGGTGCAACTCCTTTTGATGATGTTTCAGGTTGCAAAGATAAGCAAATTCCTTTGTACATGCGCAGCAAACATAGCTCTTGCCGACGCCATGGAGGGTTGACCTGTGATCAAGCAATGCCGTGGGCTTCCCAAAGAGCAGCACACAGAACTCACATTTGTATGGCCATTCATCAGAATGCTCACTTACATGATGACCCAGTTCCTTCATTGAATGAAAAAGCTTATCACATACATTGCATATGAATTCCTTAGTGAAAGTCTCTTGTAGCTTGGAGAGGGTCTCATTTGATGATTCTTCCACTTGACTTGTGCCCTCAGAGGGAGGTGCTGTTTTAGAGGGGCAGATAGATATGTCCTCTGATACTACCTTTTGGTTAGATTCCTTTTTAATAATGGAAGGAACAGGGGAGGAAATGGATTCTTGACATTCAGATATGACTGCAGACAGCGTTGAAATCGTAACCGATTGCTCTAAAGAAGATACTAAAATAGTAGGGTCAACGGTTTCATGAGGCAAGGACAGAAGCTGCTGCTGATTTATGACAATTTGCGCAGGTGCTGTGGATTCAAAATTATTTTCTTGGAAAGCAATTGTGGTAGGGACAAGGTTCTCTGGGGTTTCAAGAGCAACTGTGCATTCAATTAAAACAGTATTACTAGTAATGTCAAAGGAGTTGATAAGGGAATCGTTTAGAGTTAAAGCTGGAGAGCATGTTGGCACTTCAAATCCAATGTTGGAATCAACTGTGGTAGTGTTCAGAGCTATTTGATTTATAGTGTGATCTGTGAGAAACACATGCCCTTGTAGATTGAGAGTTGGGTCAAGGGGTTTAGAGATGGCAAGTTGGCTTGCAGAATTAGAGGTAGCCCAATCTGGCAAAGCAGCTCTCCACTCACACTCAGCTGAATTCAATGAATTTTCAGTGCAGATTATTAAAGGTTTAGGAGATATCTTAGGGGCCAATACTTGAAGGATAGGTTGATTTGTGAAATTGCTAGAGGAAGATGTTGGTGGTGCTAAAACAGTAATTAGCGACGGAGCAGTGGGTAAGACTGGATGTGGAGATGGGGAAGCAAGTGCTATGGTGCATGGTGAGATCGATTGCCTGGTGACTGAAGCTAGAGAGGAAGGGGATGGACTAAGTGCTGAAGAGGGCAAAGTTAATCCGAACACCTCGCCTTCAGTAGCAGGTGACATATCTGAAGCAGTAACTATGGCAAAGTCTGTACCTAATGGTGCATCATGATTTTCTAATATACTTAATTCGTGCTCTGCAGCAACCTCTAAGTTTGCGTACTCATTCATCAGCACCTTCTCCAACATGCTGGTGTTTGGCTTCCTCTTTTTATTTAAGGGTTGTGGAACTAAAATTCTCTTTGCTTCTGAATCATCTGCACTCTTTCTGTGCACACTCAAGTCCAACACAGCTTCCCGCAGGGCTTCGTCTTCACTTTTCTTGACAGCGTTTGAGAGGTCCAAAGGTTGCTGGTTGCAGGAACTACCCCCACTCATTGGGGACCATCCCTCTGGCAAGAGACGAGTTGTCATTGCATCGTTTACTGGTGGACTGTTGGAGATCTCACTCTCATCATTACTGGATAAACTGCATGCGGGTGAACTGCATTGGCTCTCTGAAGTTGGGGCATTGACAGCAATAGAAACACCCACATCTGTTGTGCTTTCAACATTCAACATAGGGCTTTGTTGTGGTGAGTTTGGGGGAGACCCTGTCCTTCTTTTAAACCTCCCCAATCCTGCTGGGAGGACAGTCAGGGAAAGTGGTGAACACAGCTTCTGGCCTTCTGTGATCAGGGCAAAGCTGGGTTTGAGGCCATCTTGCATCTGTAAGAGCTGTTTCAGCTTAGGTGACAGATAAACTGTTCTCTCTCTCTGAAGGATAGTAGACTCTGTGTTCTGAGGAATGAGACTTTCTATCAAAGATGACACAATTGATGATGAAGAAGAGGAGGACACAACAACTTCCGATTCTAGTTCAGTTTTGATTTGGGGTAGAAGAGGTGGTGTGGCAGTTCTTCTTTTTGTCAAGGGTTGACCAGTTATCCCTTTTCCTGTGTGAGTAGCAGTCTCTACTTTAAGAGCCTGACTGATCTGGGCAGGATTAATAATCACAGCATTTAGTCCAACTAAAGTAGCAGATCCAGAGTTCACTTCAACTACCTCACAGCCGCTGACAGTGCTTGTTGATACAATCTTCCCATCTATATAAAAGCTGAGGTTCTCAGAGATGTTACCAGAGATATCCAGCATATATTGCTCCTCTTGGTCACTTTCGATCTCAAGAACTGCTACTGGGCTTGTGTTGTTGGTATTCTGTTGAGATTTAATAGGGGGTAGCTTTGGATGTTTTGCTTCCTGCAACAGTGTGGCTTCCTTACCTTTGAGCCGGAGATGGCGCTCGTGGATCCTGCGCTGATGTCGTCGCATGTTTGTATGTGTGCTAAAAACCTTTTTGCAATACTTGCAAGTGTGACCACCCTGTAATTCTCCATGTTCATCTGACGTAGACACCTGTTCTCTGTCTGCCAAAACAGAGGCACCGGAGCTACTGGGAGAAGAAGCACATTCTGGACCGTTGTGCTGTAGGGCAGAACTTAGAGGCTCCACAGGCTTTATTAAAGATCCAGGCCTTGTCTTTGCATTTTCATGTCTCCTCTCATGCCGTCGCCGGCCAATTTTTGAGCCAAAGGACTTGCTGCAGTACTTACACTTAAATATGTGTGTGTGGTGGTTAGCTAAGGTGTGGATGTGTATGTGACGTTCTAAGCCTTGCTTGCTGGTAAAATTTCTTTCACAGAATTGGCAGGGAAAGGAGTCCTGGAGCTCTACATCAGGGTCATGGTCAGGATCCTCTGGGAGCTCAGGGGTTGTTGAATGGGAGACCGATCCTAAATCCTGCTTCAGGTCACAGCCTTTGGCCTCAGGTTTTTG
This sequence comes from Salvelinus sp. IW2-2015, assembly GCF_002910315.2. Classification (NCBI taxonomy): domain Eukaryota; kingdom Metazoa; phylum Chordata; class Actinopteri; order Salmoniformes; family Salmonidae; genus Salvelinus; species Salvelinus sp. IW2-2015. The sequence continues at coordinate 12,412,682 of NC_036847.1, forward strand.
GCAACTTGTGTTTGAATCTGCCAGCTCATCCGTTTCCATGGACATTAAATAAAGACTGCAGTGAGTTTCCTCAAGCTCCTTATCCTCCTCCTCTAAATTGTCATCATCTCCCAACTCTGAGATGTATAAAGTGTGAGAGTCTTCCATGGCCTTGGGAAGCTGTGTACTCTTCTCTTTGGAGTCCTCTGACACAGCAACCTTTTGCAGGGATCGGCAGGTGGGAGAACCTCTCAGTTCAGACCTATGATTGAACAGATATACAAATTAAGATCCTGTCATTTAATATCCATTTAGCCCCATATTGACAGCTCAAATCACACTAGTCAGGGCTCAACATTCCTATTTGCCTGCTTGCACGACAACGTCTTCCGAACCCCCAGTTAATCAAACTTTCCAATGGCCTGCTCGGGGCAGTACATTTTAAAACTCTAAAACAGGAAAAAAAAWATGTTCCATTTGTATTTAACAAAGGGTCAATGTGGAATTGGTACATACATTTTTGGGCTTAGTTCAACTATCGCTTCAAAACAAGGGCTGGATATTGCCAAGGATCTCACGATATGAGCACGACACTTAGGTGCCAATAAGATATGTATTAGGAAAATCCATTTGAATTCAATCACTTTTTGATAACACCCCTTTTTATTTMAACGAAACCTTTCATTCAAAATTTGTCCATTGTAGAAGAAGTGTTCAGAAAGTGACTTTTTGTACCTGAATGCCAAAACAGTCAAGAGATAAAGGTGCTCAAAGTTGACCTATTTTACATACCTCAGACATCCATGTCTTATTCATCACGGGAAAAGATAAATGGTTGAGATTGTTATAATTTAAAAGCTTACAAACTGTCAAAATTTCTTGATTATTATTTTCATTTTTTAATAAAATGTATGTAATTTGTTTTTACCTTAAAGGGGAATGGAAACACTTCAGGAATTAAAGCTAAGCAAAGAGATGTATTCAATCCACTAATACGAAACATGTGCTTGTAATATAAGAAACATCTATTTTTTGTATTTTGATCTTGAAAAATGTTTATTAGAGGTATGGGGAGCGCCATCTTGAATTGCCATAGTAATGACTACCATGTCTCATTGGTAGGAGTGAACAAATTGTGAGTTTTTGCATGGAGACAAAAACGATTTGATTTATTTCATGAATATTCATTAGTCTCGACATAGAACCCGCCAGGTGATTGGTTGAGCCTTCTTAAGTGRGAGACATCACTCTGAGCCCTTACCACAACATGGTGGACAATTTCTCTCACCTCGGATCTGAACCCAGTAGTAACCACCAACTTCAGTTGACATTTAGAACGTTTGCATTGAAAATATGACAATTTCCTTCGAGGGTGCGTTTCCATTTACCCATCGTGTGTCGATCAAAACAGCTAGATGTAATGGCGTCACACCTAAAAAATATATATAATAATTACAACCTAGTATCCAATAAAAAAAAATTGTGGTTGAAGTGTTTCCATTGCCCATTTAGGCAAATTACACATTAATAAATTGCCGAAAACATGTATGCCCTCCCACCTATCGGTTTCATGTCTCAGCTTGCCCACGAAAGTCATAATGGTTAGAACGCAATAATGGACTAATATTTGCCATATTCTAATAATTCTGCTGTGCCAACCTATCGCCACGGTCCGTGTCTTAGTGAAACTTGCACTCCTATAGGTCTGAAATAATTTGATCGTGAAACTTTCCAGCCAACCAGAAAAGCAAGGCGAAGCAATTCAGCCATTCTTGAAAGTCAGGACAATCCTTGTCCTGCAGTAGGCATTTAGAAGTAAATGCTGAGTGGAGCGTTATAGTTACACGGTGACATCACATGCCCGGCATACCTTCACAATGATTTGGAAATCATAATTTTTTCGCAATAAAGAAAGTTTGACAACAGAAAAATCCACCCTGTTGAACAGATAAAAATGTTGTCCATCTTCAGAAAACTTAGCCTATACCTGCCGTTTCGATTACACGTCGCATTTATATATTTTTTGCAACATTGCTTTTGTGTAATAAACCTGGGTCAATGGAAACCTGCCTATTGACAGTTTACATAAAATTAAAATACGAATCTGACATTCCCGTGGCCCAATAACATTGTCGCCGATGAGGGCTTGCTAGCTAGCTACAGTGTTTTGATTAATGTCAGACGTTTTCTTATAAAACAGCTCAGCTGAAAAAGGATTTTGCTGTGAACCAATGGGGTAACCACGGGTTGTTTTTTCCACAGGTGGGGCCGTGACGTTCTATCTAATACCGACTGGGAATCTCAGTGTTGCCAACTTAGCGACTTTGTCGCTACATTTAGCGAGTATTCAGACCCCTCTAGCAATACATTTTCATAAAAGCGACTAACGACAAATCTAGCGACTTTTTCTGGTGTTATTTGAGACTGACGTGAAAGCACGCATCGTTCTTACTCTTCTCAACGAGCAACGGGTGCTGCCGTGGGCCCCACCCCCGTCCCAAAGCACTCACAGGTGGCCCAGTCCCTCCCAGCTGCAGTCAGAGCAGGAGATGTTCACCCCTCCGCGTCCAAACTGCAAATGAATCACGCATGCGGGAAGCCGCCGCTGGCTGATCCCGTCTGGCTTACATTCAGGGGGGGATGTAAATGTTAAAAAATTAACAAAAGAAACAAAGAAATTCAATAAAATAAAAAACTAAGTAACTCCGCCAGAGTGTCTCTTTTGGGTCACTTTTGCCGGTCCCAAGCCCGGATAAAGGAGGAGGGTTGGAATTGTGACATWAAAAAAAACAAGAATCGGCAGAAGAAAGTTCATTTGTAGTTCTAAACATATTTAGGGTGTTTTTTACTCACTTTTTGTCTCTCCCACGATGTTATTCCTCTCTCCTACAGCGTCCATCACAATTACACATACATGGCCAATTATGCAAATTAATCAATGACGTCATTTAGCGACTTTTAGGACAGCCAATATCTACTTTCCTTACTGAGTGAGGAGTTGGCAACACTGACTGGGATTAGATAGAAGACTACAATAGACTACATGGCAAAGAAGACTACAATAAACTCGCCTGAACCCAATGATCGTGTGTGTGTGCGTATCTGTCCTGCAAAGTAGCGACAGTCAAGAATCTAGGGGTTACACTGGCCATGAAGTAGCCAACTAGCCAGCTAATCGTGGATGCCAAAAAACACAGCTATCTAGTCTTTGTAGCTCAAGGGCACACAGGCTACACTAGCCAACTGGTTAGACATGATTACACCATGGGCAACAATAACTGGTGACTAGTTCATTTTCAGGCAAATATTTTCAACTTGACCACCGCATTTAGGAGGATAGGTAATTACTGAAATGCAGCTAGCTAGATCACTGGCCAGGCAGTAGTCACTAACTAAATCGTGGACGCATGACCCATTCTTTGAAACATTTGGGTTAACTTGCTCATATCAAGCAACACGTAAAGATGGTTTGTGGAAAGGTACAAATATTATTTTTCGAATGATTGCAAGGTGAAACTAAAATAGATATGTAGCTACCTGGTGAGGCTTTCATTTATTTCACTACTTAATTTGGTGATCAAACTAAGTTTCCCAAGTGGTTCGATCGGTGCAAGACAACTGGGAACTCAAGGTCAAATCATGACGTCAGTGATCCTCAAGTCAGATGTCTGTCTGAGCTCTAAAAAGATGTCAGAGTTACTGACTTGGAATTCCGAATTGGATGGCCATTCAAAAATATTTTTCCCAGTCGGAGCTTGCTGGTGACACTGCTGGTGAAACTGTCAGTGATTTATATAGAATTCAAGGCACACTTAACCAGCATGGCTCCCACAGCATTCTGCAGCGATACACCATCCCATCTGGTTTGCACTTAGTGGGACTATCATTTGTTTTTCAACAGGACAATGACCCAACCCACCTCCAGGATGTGTAAGGGCTATTTGACCAAGAAGGAGAGTGATGGAGTGCTGCATCAGATGACCTGGCCTCCAAAATCACCTGACCTCAACCCAATTGAGGTGGTTTGGGATGAGTTGGACCGCATAGTGAAGGAAAAGCAGCCAACAAGTGCTCAGCATGTGTGGGAACTCGTTCAAGACTTTTGGAAAAGCATTCCAGGTGAACCTGGTTGAGAGAATGCCAAGAGTGTGCAAAGCTGTCATCAAGGCAAAGGATGGCTACTTTGAAGAATCTCAAATATATTTTCATTTGTTTAACACTTTTTTGGTTACTACATGTGTTATTTCATAGTTTTGATGTCTTCACTATTATTCCACAATGTAGAAAATAGTAAAAAATTAAGAAAAACCCTTGAATGAGTAGGTGCGTCCAAACTTTTGACTGGTAAAGTAATGTACTATCCAGATGAGAGTAGCTATTTGGCTAACTGTTTACTTAACTATTTAGTAAAGTAAAATAGCTACCCTGACTGTCTGCATTAACCCTTTTTGCACTAAATGTTTTGACTCATCACATATGCTGTTGATTCCTAGTTATATGTACATATCAGTGGAGGCTGCTGAGGGGAGGACGGCTCATAATAATGGCTGGAATGGAGTTTAATGGAATGGTATTAAACACGTGCCTTTCCATTGACTCCATTCCAGCCATTATTATGAGCCGTCCTCCCCCAAGCAGCCTCCACTGCTACATATATACCTCAATTACCTTGTACTGGTAGCCGTTGATTATAGCCAAATTATCATTTCTCATTGTGTATCTATTACGTGTTTTACTTTTCTATTACTTCTCTATTTTCTGCATTGTTGGGAAGGGCCCATAAGTAAGCATTCACTGTTGGTCCACACCTGTTGTTTACAAAGCATGTGACAAATAACATTTTATTTTATTGGTGAGCCTATATATTATTTGCAGTTACGCCTCATGGATGTGAAATACAGGTTAAATGCTTGGTATGTCACATGGTCTTGAAAAACACCTACTTACATATGTATTTTCAGATAAGGGAGTAACCTAAACTACATTTTTGGTGTTACAAACCTGAGGATAGATATGATAAAACAACACATTTCAATTGGATTTAGGCTGAAGTAGTCCACCGCATGCTTACCATCTTCAGAATCGATGCAGGGTTCACTGCATCATTTTTGACTTTGCTTGTTTTGACCAGGCTTCTGTCTGTAAGAAGTGACAAACATATATTAATAAAGAAAATAGTAAGAGACTAGCAGCAAAACATCATTGTACATGACCTGACAATCTTACTGTAGTAGAAACATACGTGTTTCTTTGCAAGCTCGCCTTTATCTTTTGAGCCCCTATACAAGAAAATGGCAACGCAATGACGGCAGAGAAAAACAACCAGAACTACAGTTGGAAACGTTCTGTCAGTGTCTAACATCGGGGTCAGCAACACATGCAAAGCAGGACCAGGGGAGAAGCGTTTGTCAAGGTCATTTGGACTGATTAGTAGGCTATTGTAACAATTTCACAAAATGTACAGTAAATTTGGCAATAGTTTGGATGATGAATCCCTAACGTTAACTGTTTAGCAGTACCAGTCACATTTGATTAGGAATGTATGAAAGTAACCATGACTCAAATGTTTAGTAGCAGAAAGGCCTTTGTTAGCTAATTCAATTGAAATCTAACTATTAGCTAATGCACTAGTCAAGACAAAAGACAAGGGTAACGTTAGATATCGAGGCTAATGCACAGACTAGTCACTAGACAGACAGAAAAAGCTAACTAGATAGAGCTAGCCATTATTGTTAACAATGGGGCTCATGCTTCACGATAGGGCCTAGTCATCAGACCTTACAAAATGTTATCTGAATGTTAAAATTGACTTATTTTCATGAGATTGGTGATCACTTGAGTTAATGCAGCTAAATTAAGATTGAGGCCCAGTCGACACATACCGTGTCATAGCAGAGCCTGTTATGTTACCTCATCCAAACACCAGCCTTAATTGTATGAATAGATAACTATAGTTAGATACCAAATCAAGTTTCATATCACAATGTTCTATCCACATATTCTTGTTGGATCGCCTGCTGCATCACTTTAACGTTAACTATCTATCTTCAAAACAAACCAGGTTTCCGATATTGATATACTAACTAGCTAGTTATTTCAACACGGTTACCCTACGTAAAATATCATCAGCTGCACATTAGTCGCATCAACGTCACGGTTAGCTAGAACTTGCAAGCTGGCTAACGAGAACACCTCGAGCTGTAGCTATCAACTCAAAAGGTCACTTGGCTGCAAGCTCATTGCGGACCCATTCCACTCGCCAGTTAGCTAGCAATACAGCTAAAACACACCGATAATCATTCTACAGCCAATCTACCAGCTGTCATTGACCGTTAACACAACAAACGTGTGGCTAGCTAACGAATGCTTTAGCTAAAGTTAGCTAACTGAGCAATGATAAGAGYGTTCACATCGATGACATTACATGCATTTGAATGCACTAGCTGCTATGCAGTTGATATTCTTAGGGTATTTACAATTTTTCAAAATACTTTCCTGTAGATGAATCTTGAATAAAGCTTTGGGTATTCTTCAGTTGTAGGCTTGCATCTGTTATTGTCTTCCTTATTGTGCCATAACAGAATTGTTTCCTAAATGTTCATTGGCTGCAATGTGGAGGTCAGAAATGTAGGACCAATCAACAACATGCTTGTTAGGCTACGAGAGAAAAAAAGTCAGGGCTATATTCAAGATGTGCTGACGGTTTGCAGCATTGTCAGGGCCTGGTCAACACACAGTACACATTACAACAGTGCAATAAATAAACTCTATATATTAAAATGCAGACGATTGAATGTCATAAATCCTGTATGAAATTCAACTTATCCACATGTGGATTGCAATTTCATTCCAATTTGCAATACATGTCCACTATAACATAAAAATGAGCTGGAGTGAACAAAAATAATTAGGCCAGTGTTTCCCCTGTTATTGCATAGGTGGGACTYCCCTTACTAATACAGTTTATAATAGAGTTTAGCTTCTGTTGGATGGTTTGACAAAATTGACAAGTTTGGTGCCTAATTGTTAAGTTCTCATCAGCTCATCAACAACATAGTCAAATTGACTGCACATCCAAATAGACCCAAGATAAAATGATGCATCTGGTTTGTCACCTCTAAACAAAAATTCCAACAACGCCTTCCTGAAAGCTGCAACTGACCTAGCAGGACTAGTATTTTTTAGACTCACCAAATCTCTCTTATTTCAGGGGTAATCAAATCTGTTCCTTTGAGGTCAGCAGTGCTGCAGATTTTATTTTCTCCCTGGTCATTTTAATCAAGTCATTGTAATGTCATTGACTAATCAAATCCCACTCATCTGGGGCCTCATTTATAAATGTTGCGTAGGCACAAAAGAAGGGTATGCCACTCTCTAAAGCTTCTTCGGGATTGGTGTCCCGTCCACTGGACAGTTGAGCTAACGTAGGTTAATGCGATTAGCATGAGGTTGTAAGTAACAATAACATTTTCCAGGACATAGACATATCTGACATAGACATATCTGATATTGGCAGAAAGCTTAAATTCTTGTTAATCTAACTACACTGTCCAATTTACAGTAGCTATTACAGTGATAGAATACCATGCTATTGTTTGAAGAGAGTGCACAATTTTGAACATGAAAAGTTATTAATAAACAAATTAGGCACATTTGGGCAGTCTTGATACTACATTTTGAACAGAAATGCAATGATTCATTGGATCAAACTAAAACTTGATGGGAGAATGTGCGGTCCTCCACGGACACTTGACCCATACCTACGCACATAAACTGGAGAAATGAGAAACTGCGACTCTGATGGCATAAGGATGAAACTGTCATGTTTTGTCTTTGATCATGTCTTGTCCCTGTGCTTCCCTCTGCTGGTCTTATTAGGTTCTTTCTCTTTCTCTCTCTATCGTTCCGTTCCTGCTCCCAGCTGTTTCTCATTCTCCCTACGACCTCATTTACTCTTTCACACCTGTCCCCTATTTTGCCCTCTGNAATACAAACGGAGATATCTGTTTTTGCTACAGAACCCCTCAGATATGTTGTCCAGTTTAATCGGGAATCGTATTTCATTGGATCTGTAATTATTAAACAATACTTGCATGTTATGAAATGTATTCTCATAAATAATAAGGTGAACAGTATGACAAATTACATTTAAACTGATGCCATTTACGATGCCTCAGTCGGGCAGATACGAGTGCACAGTTTCATATATTGTTATCACATGTTCGTTGRGCAGAACTGTCAATGTGATAATGGCCCTGTCATTGTCAGTTACAATCAGGGTAATCACCACACCTGAAGGTGGTGCAATTGGGTAGCTGTGACAATCAAATGGGTGGGTATAAAAAGGCATGCAATTACAATGCGTAATGACGCACAATGGCTGCTTTGGCACTGTTGGAAGATTTGGCGAATGGAAGAATTSAGAGTGAGCAAATTTTCAGAGACCAGCAAAATTTACTGGCCAATGATGATGAGTGGTTCCGGTTCCGATTACCAAGAGCTGTTCTCTTGGATCTCTGTGCTGTAGTGGGCCCATCTTTACAGAGAAGGACCCGCACTTCAACTCCCACTTCATCTCCTTGGCAACCTCGTTATTAGCATCGATGGTGTCTCTTTGCGTTTGCAGGACTGCATCTGTGAGGACACTGCTGCTGGAGGGTTGTGACGCACGAGGTGCAGTGGAGACAGGGGGCTGGGCGACTCAGCTCCTGCTCAGCTGCAGCACCACCGACCCCGCTGGAACACACAGTGACTAAAAACAATAGAAAATGTCACCATTGTTTGTGTAAATAAATGTGTAAACACAACTTGAATGCATTTGGTTTACTCTTTTCAAACGAGGGAATACTAATTACATACCTGGATCATCCGGTGCGTCTTGCATGTCCGTGTCCCCCTCCACCTCCGTCACTATTCAGGAGGGATTCCCCTATAATACTGGCAAGGCGCTCATCAAGGGGGTTGTGGCACAAACAAGTAGCACAAACATCAAGTGGCACAAACACTTTGTCTGTGTAAGGCTATGCGCCTTATGGCCTCCGCTTTTATGTCGGACCACTTCTTTATTTCTGAGAGAGTCCGACCTTCTGAGCCAGCAGCAGTAACAGCGTCCGCCACATGCTGCCACTAACGCCTTGTTGTCATTTGTAATGCCCACACTGTGTCCACCAAACAATATATTTTTTCTTGCTTCAACTTCCCCTACAAGAACCTTCATTTCACACTGGGTGAAATTTCTTTTTTTAGCCTTTCTTTCGGGATTTGCCATCATTGTCGTCATGCAGTCAGTATGGATGAATATTAATTAAGGGCGTTTCACTATTTATAGGCAACTATGGGCGTTYGGACTATGGGACAAGACGCTCGCTCACGCGCGCCAAATTTAGAGTTGATTGTGATTTATAAAGGGAAACCGGCGTGGGAACTGCGTGCGCACTGTGTTATAAATCAGAATATTTTTGTGCGTAAGCACTTTCTGTGTTTCATCCTTAAGCCACCTTTTGACGTGAATCCTCCACACAGTTTTATAAATGAGGCCCCTMGTGTCCCAGGTCTAAATCGGTCCAGGTCCCAGATTTGAGGGAAGGTGAAAACCAGCAGTTCTGCAGACACAGACATGCATTAGCTTCATTCTCCACCTGAGTGCACTATGTCCCAATGTATAGAGGAAGATTGACATCACTTTCTCCATCTGACAGCATCTGATGCTGCAGACTACATCTATCAAAGAATACCTTGCTTTTTTTGATAATATATAATTATGTGGCTCATTATACAATTGCAGATAGTAGTAAATGTTATAATAAGTAAAAGTGGTTAACATTTGGAGGCTTGTTGAATCCGTTGTATCCTAGATAGGTCTACACTTACATTGACCTTGCTTTCTTCACAAACGTATATTGTGTCAAGTAGTCTACAATCAAACACTGGATAACTTATGASTGTTTATTTACATGTTTTATTTTGTAAACATGCAATATTTTTAGCAGTACTGTATGTTTKTTTGGTGGATTCATTTTTGTAGTTTACAGAGAAAAAAGAAAGGAACAAACACAGCAGACCAATTTAACCCACAATGGCTGTTTGGGGAATGTCTTTAATGCGTCCAAAACTTACCAGACCTGTTTTCTCAACAATTGTCAATTGAGCCACAAGCTGCCTTGCATTAATCCAGCACCTACAGTACACTGATAGAGCAGCTGTTCTCATGGCATATCTCCCGCTTTCATAATCATGTCAACATACAGAACATTCTTTGAGAGGGCTATATGAATACCTGCACATGTTAGACCGTCATATCGTTGGAGACGTTTTTTATCATGTGATCAATGAGGAGGCGGGGTTCTTTTCATGTTGTCGGTTGGTTGGTTATCCACAGGGGGTTGTTCCGATATCAAAACTCTGTAGGCCAAACTAGACATTGTGATGGTAGTAAGAGGCCACGACTGGAGCTACTGCTGCTCTCACACACTTGACTGTAAACTGGGCTCAAGAGCCTGACCTCAAGAGCCTGACCTCCCCACCTTTGAAATATAAGCAAAAGTAGCATGAGGTGCATGTGCCAGTTGACTAAAGGGGATTCCATGGAGAAGAAAGATAGCCTATAAACTATGGCACAATTGTAAACTCTGTAAGTATGGATGTACTTGATGTGTCAGTCTCACAGCATTGGAGCATTTTTTGTGTGATGTGTGGTAGAATTTGACTCAATAGTTCTGCGTTTGCTTAAGGTTCACGTCTCGCGAGTATATTTGTTGTAAATCAATCAATTATTGTAACTTAATTAAGAAAGCATCAGAATAATACGTAATCATCCATTTTTTTAAAAGCAAGAGAAAAAAAAGCTATACTTTCATATAAAAGTCTCACATTGTGCAATTGGGCTCAACCTCCCTTGACTTGTCAAGTTGAGTTACAGGGATCATGTGTTTCAAATGTTGCCACCACATGTCGAGACGAGTGCAATGCATGCCATCTTTTGTGACTTCTGAGAAACGGGTTAACCATATGATAAATGTCAGTGTTGCTCTGCCAAGATGAGGACTACTTTTACACACTACTACTTTAAGGTTAACACACTATTTAATCCTTCTTCTACACCAGTAAGAGGGCAGGACCCAATATATTCTGACCTGAAAGCAAAGTTCACCCAATTTTAAAGGTGCAATATGTAACTTTTTGGGCGACCCGACCAAACTCACATTCTTATTGAAAGCAAGTCTAAGAAGCTGTAGATTTGTTTTATGTGCGCTATTGCTATGCTTCATTTCTTCCATTTCGTTTTTGCGTCTTTAACTTTCGATTTTGTACACCAGCTCTAAACAGCTGAAAATATTTTTGMTTTTGGAAAACATATTTCACTGCGGTTTAGATGGTACAATGATTCGCTACACAATGACTGCTTGTTTTGTCACAAACTGAAATTAGGTGAACTATTAGAATTTTAGCAACCAGGAAATTGCACCTTTCAAATAGGCTACTCTCACAGATCTTGAGGCTGAATATGACTTACTAGGACTTTATGGGGCAAAGGATGATCTAAGAAACGGAACTGTTGTTGGAGAAATCAGTAAAACTGGGACGAAACATGCCACTGATTTAAATGCATGGGAGAGTATCCTGTCGAGGCAGATACAGGCTCGTGGCAATGACACATGCACCATACTGTAGCCACAGAAGTGTGGGGGGCCGAGGGCCTACAATGCCACTGTGTATCAGGGCCCCATCAATGTACAGTGTTTTGGCCAAACAATAGGCGTCTCTTACAGACACTGTGTCACACGACGGCGATCCATGTTCCCAGCTGCCAGGCACAAAACCGTGCCTCTCATGACAGTACAGTCATGTCATTGGAACAGAAAAACACTTCTATATATCCCAGCCCACCAGATGTGCAGCCAAAGGACGCGCCCACACGAACGTGCACAAAGACAGGTACGTGCACAAAAACACACACGCACTTATACCTGTCTCTTATACACATCTAGATGTGTATAAGAGACAGGTTTCTCACAGTTGAAGTGTACCTATGATCAAAATTACAGACCTCTACATGCTTTGTAAGTAGGAAAACCTGCAAAATCGGCAGTGTATCAAATACTTGTTATCCCCACTGTAGGTGTTGTCCGGAGTGGAGGTTGGTTCACCTTTTTTTTAAATTACGTCGCAGACACCCCGGCATATTGTGTCATAAATTGGGCTTAAGTCTCCTAACTCCCATGGTCCTAGTTCCCTAAAAAACATAACAAATTTACATGTACTGTACATACACACCACAAGCAGTGCTCTGCCTTTCACGTCTCCCATACACACAGACACATAGACACACGTGCATGCGCGCCCATGCACAAACACACACACCCTCTGCCCCAGCTGTCTGCTGCACTCAAGGCCTATGGGCTGACATTCTCTCTATTACATCAGGATCTCATGTACTTTCACATTCAGGCATGTGTCACTCCCTCTCAAGTGCACACGCTGGCCCATCAASCCCACGGCAGAGCAGGCCAGGCATTCATGCCAACTCCCTGTGGAGGATATGGGCATACTAGCCACATGCATGGAAAAATGCACACATTCTTAACATGGATGACCTGCTGACACAGGGAAATATGTGCCCACTTAAGATTGTAATGTACATTGGTCGAAATGATGGTCGGGAAATATTCTGTTGTTTTTTGTCATGTAAAATTGATAGTATTGTCTACTGAGACTTTTAACGGGAAATTATCTTTATAATGAATATAACCTCTATGCAATTTTTTTGTTATTTTGCCACCTAAGTAAACATCAATTAATTGTTGTATATTTTAAATACACATACACAATGTCATACACAAGTAGACCGGTATAAAATGACTTTATTAATGTATGTGCCATGCTTTCCTTTATAGTTTCCCTCAAACTCAATTTCCCCCAAATCAACTAACATCCTTCGTTTTGAAGAATCAATGGATATAACTTTCGATATGCTCCTTTTGTTATCTGCCTCAGTGAACATCGATTCATACAAATTATTAATTTATTTTGTATATTRGAAGTACACAAATACAATGATATACACTGAACAAAAATATAAATGCCACATGTAAAGTGTTGGTCCCATGTTTCATGAGCTGTAAAAAAAGATCCCAGAAAGGTTTTATGCGCACAAAAAGCTTATTTATCTCAAATGTTGTGCACAAATTTCTTTACATCCCTGTTAGTGAGCATTTCTTCTTTGCCACGATAATCCATCCACCTGACAGGTGTGGCATATCAATAATCTGATCATTGGGAACAATAAAAGCCCACTCTAAAATGTGCAGATTTGTTACACAACACAATGCCACAAGTTTTGAGGGAATGTGCAGTTGGGATGTTGACTGCAGGAATGTCCACCAGAGCTGTTGTCAGAGAATTTTATGTTAATTTCTCTACCATATGTCACCTCCAACATCATTTTAGAGAATTTGCAAACCACATGTATGAAGTCGTGTGGGCAAGTGGTTTGCTGATGTCAACGTTGTGAACAGAGTGCCCCATGGTGGCGGTGGYGTTATGGTATGGGCAGGCATAAACTACAGACAACGAACACAATTGCATTTTATTGATGGCAATTTGAATGCACAAAAATACCGTAATGAGATACTGAGGGCATTGTAAGACCCATTTTTTAAAGTTATCTTTGACCAACAGATGCATATCTGTATTCCCAGTCATGTGAAATCCATAGATTAGGGCCTAATTTATTTATTTAAATTGACTGATTTCCTCATATGAACATGTTCAGTATACATAACTAGTACTGTAACAAGTASTACTGTTATAAAATGTATTTTTTTATTTTTAGGATGAACATTTGAATAAATGTTTTACAATATACAATACACATAATATACCAGACGATCACACCACAGATATTAGCAATCATGACAATACAAACAAAGGCTACAACTTTTACCGAAACAATAGAAGTATTTACATACTGTCAAGAGTTTAGATCATAATTAACAGGGTACACAAAGTTATATCCGTACAGGGAGGAGTTAACAATACAATATTATCATGTTATACTCATATAAAAGACAATGTCCTCCCCTCTTCCTTACCAAGTAGGTCAATTATTTAGCAGGAAGAATTGTTAAGATCTGTTAGAGCTTGGCATTTTCCATCCCTCTTTTCAACCGTGGAGGCCCTATCTTTGTTTATCACAGCCACTGATTGCTCTAGACTGGCGATATCTTGAAAATATGATAACTACGTTTGTGGTGAGAGGATTGTGAGAAAAATGACTTTATTTATGTATGTGCCCTGTTTACCTTCCTAGTTTACATCAAACTCCAGCCTGGCCTCAGAGCCATACGAAATATACTTTACATATTTCTGAGCACCTCCAAGACGTATGYCACTTACTAATGGTCTAGTTACTCGAGACAGAAACGAAAGTATTCTAAACCTAACCCAATTCACCTAACCTGCTACGTAAATTCACCTAACATTTGTCATTTTAGTTCTCCTAACCTTTGTTTTTAGTTCCCCTAACCACCAACATAAATGATCCTTGTAATTCTTGTTTATTATTATTACCTGTTATTACCTGTCTCTTCCCCATCATCTACACTGATTGAAGTGGATTTAACATGTGACACAAAAAAGGGATTATAGCTTTCACTTGGWTTCACCTAATCAGTCTATGTCATGGAAAGAGCAGGTGTCCTTAATGTTTTGTATACTCAGCGTATATGCCATTTAGCAGAAACTTTTATTCAAAGCGACTTAGACATGCATAAAACATTTTACCTATGGGTAGTCCCGGGAATTGAACCTATTATCCTGTTGTTGCAAGCACCATGCCCTACCAACTAAGCTACAGAGGACCAACTAAACTCTGTGCAGTAGATGCTGGACAAGCTAGGTTGTTTTGTAGCACAAACACAAATTTATTTTAAAAAGAAATGTCCTCTCACTGTCAACTACGTTTATTTTCAGCAAACTTAACATGTGTAAATATTTGTATGAACATAAGATTCAACAACTGAGACATAAACTGAACAAGTTCCACAGGCATGTGACTAACAGAAATTGAATAATGTGTCCCTGAACAAAGGGGGGGGGGTCAAAATCTAAAGTAACAGTCAGTAATCTGGTGTGGCCACCAGCTGCATTAAGTACTGCAGTGCATCTCCTCCTCATGGACTGTACTAYATTTGCCAGTTCTTGTTGTGAGATGTTACCCCACTCTTCCACCAAGGCACTTGCAAGTTCCCGGACYTGTCTGGGGGGAATGGCCCTAGCCCTCACCCTCCAATCCAACAGGTCCCAGACGTGCTCAATGGGATTGAGATCCGGGCTCTTCGGTGGCCATGGTAGAACACTGACATTCCTGTTTTGCAGGAAATCATGCACAGAATGAGAAGTATGGCTGGTGGCATTGTCATGCTGGAGGATGCATGTCAGGATGAGCCTGCAGGAAGGGTACCACATGAGGGAGGAGGATGTCTTCTCTGTAACACACAGCGTTGAGATTGCCTGCAATGACATCAAGCTCAGTCCGATGATGCTGTGACACACCGCCCCAGACCATGACGGACTCTCAACCTCCAAATCGATTCCGCTCCAGAGTACAGGCCTCGGTGTAACGCTCATTCCTTCGACGATAAACGCAAATACAACCATCACCCCTGGTGAGACAAAACTGCAACTCATCAGTGAAGAGCACTTTTTGCCAGTCCTGTCTGGTCCAGCGATGGTGGGTTTGTGCCCATAGGCGACGTTGTTGCTGGTGATGTCTGGTGAGGACCTGCCTTACAACAGGCCTACAAGCCCTCAGTCCAGCCTCTCTCAGCCTATTGCAGACAGTCTGAGCACTGATGGAGGGATTGTGCGTTCCTGGTGTAACTCGGGCAGTTGTTGTTGCCATCCTGTACCTGTCCCGCAGGTGTGATGTTCGGATGTACCGATCCTGTGCAGGTGTTATTACACGTGGTCTGCCACTGCGAGGACGATCAGCTGTCCATCCTGTGTCCCTGTAGCGCTGTTTTAGGCGTCTCACGGTACGGACATTGCAATTTATTGACCCTGGCCACATCTGCAGTCCTCATGCCTCCTTGCAGCATGCCTAAGGCACGTTCACACAGATGAGCAGGGACCCTGGGCATCATTCTTTTTGTGTTTTTCAGAGTCAGTAGAAAGGCCTCTTTTAGTGTTCTAAGTTTTCATAACTGTGACCTTAATTGCCTACCGTCTGTAAGCTGTTAGTGTCTTAATGATCGTTCCACYGGTGCATGTTCATTAATTGTTTATGGTTCATTGAACAAGCATGGGAAATAGTGTTTAAACCCTTTACAATCAAGATCTGGGAAGTTATTTAGATTTTTACGAATTATCTTTGAAAGACAGGGTCCTGAAAAAGGGACGTTTCTTTTTTTGCTGAGTTTATCATACATTTGCATACATACATGTACAAACTTTCTTACATTAATGCCAGGATGCAATCCGATCGCGTGTTGTAGCGTGCTTGACARGTAAAGGTKATTTCCGATTGAGCTGACATYTGCAGCGTTTACCGTGAATTTCAAACTCTGCGAATGTGGGAACGCGCGTTGTCAACAACGCCTGGTCGGAATTGAACCCTGGCCTATAACACTATCACCTTTCCAGTCACAAATTAACTCACTTCTGCATAGTGGATAATCTAGGGTACAGGTATTGTTTTTCTCCACAAGATCTATTGGGACTTTCTATTGGAATATTTCTGCTTGCCTGGGTTACTGTAGTGCTGCATATTTTCCCTCTGTTCTGCCGTCCTGAGTCTACAGGCCTGTGRAACAGTCCGTCACCTAGTGAGCAGGACAGGGGCCTGTGGTTGGGGGCTGTGCATGTGAGTGAATAGTGAGGTTGGGGAGGGGGGGCAACCATAAAAACCCAGGGAGGAGGGCACAAGCACAAAGCTTTAGTTCACACATACACACACACAAAGCTCATGTTTACACCTGCACACGTAAGTGGGAGCTTATGAAGGAGATATTGTACATGTGAGGCAGCGAGTTGCATGTGTGTGTACATTTCAGTGTGGGTGGGTAGCTGTATCTGAGTGAATGTGTGTGTACATTTCAGTGTGGGTGGGTAGCTGTATCTGAGTGAATGTGTGTGTACATTTCAGTGTGGGTGGGTAGCTGTATCTGAGTGAATGTGTGTGTACATTTCAGTGTGGGTGGGTAGCTGTATCTGAGTGYATGTGTGTGTACATTTCAGTGTGGGTGGGTAGCTGTATCTGAGTGAATGTGTGTGTACATTTCAGTGTGGGTGGGTAGCTGTATCTGAGTGAATGTGTGTGTACATTTCAGTGTGGGTGGGTAGCTGTATCTGAGTGAATGTGTGTGCAGACGGACATGACAGATTTTTTTGTGTGGCTGTCTGTGCCTCACTGGGCTTCTGCGTGAGTGTTGCTTTTGTCTTTGTGTTTGTGTGTGTACTGCACACGTGTGTGTATTTGTACAGTATGTACCCGCATGTATACAGTGCATTCGGAAAGTATTCATACCACTTGACTTTCTCCACATTTTGTTACGTTACAGCCACAATACCCATAATAACAAAGCGAAAACAAGTTTAGACATTTTTACAAATGTATAAAAAAATAGAAAACAGAAATACCTTACTTACATAAGTATTCAGACCCTTTGATATGAGACGAGAAATTGAGTGGTGTGTTCTATTTCCATTGATCATCCTTGAGATGTTTCTACAACATAAATGGAGTCCATTTGTGGTAAATTCAATTGATTGGACATGATTTGGAAGGCACACACCTGTCTATATAAGGTCTCACAGTTGAGAGTGCATGTCAGAGCAAAAAACAATCAATGAGTTTGAAGGAATTGTCCGTAGAGCTCTGGATTGTGTTGAGGCACAGATCTGGGGAAGGGTACCAAAAAATGTCTGCAGCATTGAAGGTCCTCKAGAACTCAGTGGCCTCCATCATTCTTAAATGAGTTTGGAACCACCAAGACTCTTCGTAGAGCTGGGCGCCCGGCTAAACTGAGCAATCGGGGGAGAAGGGCCTTGGTCAGGGAGGTGACCAAGAACCCGATAGTCACTCTGACAAAGCTCCAGAGTTCCTCTGTGGAGATGGGAGAAACTTCCAGAAGGACAACCATCTCTGCAGCACTCCACCAATCAGGCCTTTATGGTAGAGTGGCCAGACGGAAGCCACTCAGTAAATGGCACATGACAGCCTGCTTAGAGTTTGCTAATGTCTAATATAATATCTAATTGAACTCTTTGACCTGAATGCCAAGCGTCACATCTGGAGGAAACCTCGAACCATCCCTACGATGAAGCATGGTGGTGGCAGCATCATGCTGTGGGGATGTTTTTCAGCAGCAGGGACGGGAAGACTAGTCAGGATCGAGGGAAAGATGATCGAAGATAAGTACAGAGAGATCCTTGATGAAAACCTGCTCCAGAGCGCTRAGGACCTCAGACGGGGGCGAAGGTTCACCTACAAAAGGACAACGATCCTAAGCACACAGCCAAGACAACGAGGGAGTGGCTTCAGGCCAAGTCTCTGAATGTCCTTGAGTGACCGAGGCAAATCCTGGACTAGAACCCAATCTAACATCTCAGGAGAGACCTGAAAATAGCTGTGCAGCAACGCTCCCCATCCAACCTGACAGACCTTGAGAGGATCTACAGAGAAGAATGGGAGAAACTCCCCAAATACAAGTGTGCCAAGCTTGTAGCGTCAAGACTTGAGGCTGTAATCACTGCCAAAGGTGCTTCAACAAAGTACTGAGTAAAAGGTCTGAATACTTATGAATTATATTTATATTTCAGTTTATTCTTATTTTTATGCATAAAATGTATACAAATCTGTTTTTGCTTTGTCATTATGCGGTAATGCGTGTAGATTGATGAGGACATTTTTTAGTTCATTTTCAATTTTAGAATTAGGCTGTAACGTAACAAAATGTGGAAAAAGTCAATAGGTCTGAATACTTTCCGAATGCATTGTATGAGAGTCAAGTGTTTGTCTCTGTACATTATAATGTATACAGTTGTGTTACATGTGTGTACATCTGCATTGGATATGTCTGTATGTGTATGTGAGTGCGTGCATCAACATGAGGCCAGCCCAGGAAGTGACTCCACCCTGGAGCAATGTACAGAATTTGCCGTAGCACCTCCTGTGGGTCATGGGGGGAAGCCCATTTAGGCTACATGTGTACTGGCAGAAGGAGAGCAGAGCTGGTAAGCTTCACAACGGCCCATAGCTTCTCCATCTTCTCCCTCTCAAAAGACTCCATTGTTCCCAGTGTGGAGAGAGAGAGAGCAGAGGTAAAGGGGGCTGAAGCTGGCGGACTGCGGCAGTGGGCATTGGGACGCTGCCTAAAACCACATGGAGGAGAGAGCAAGACACAGGCCAGCTCTGTGTGCTTCACAGCTCACTGTTGGAGCGCTGCCCCAAGTTAGCAGTGCCGTACGAAAAACTCCGCAACACATCATAAAAATACACACCTAACTGTCAGAGAACCACCCCGGGTGTCGACAGCCAACCAACGGACTCAACGGTCTCAAGCAACCCATACAACCCCCCCGGGGACTGCATTTGACTGTTGTTTGTCTTGATTCACTGGAGCAGTGTTGTAATTTTGTGCATTACCTGACTGGACCAATCAGCTTTCGCCGCCGACTTCTGCAAGCTGGGTAGTGGTGTGTGCTACTTTTACACTAAAGTATGTGGGAAACAGTTTGAGGTAAAAATCGCAGTGTCATGAGCTAATTAATTCCTTGCTGTTTCACCACTACTTATTTGGTGTTCGACATTCTAGGGAGTTACTTGTGAATTTTTTTACTTTAGAAAGTGTCATGGAAACAAATTTGATAAGCAACAGCTAAGAAACAAAGGAGCAACAAAGACAATACAACATTTCAATTCTACCAATGCACACTTTAAAAAAAAAACAGTRGTAAGTCAGTGTATATTTGTGGAGTGTTTTCACTTTTTTATTGAAACAGTATGAACAAACACACTGCAATTAAATAAAAGACTTGAAGAAATCAGACAGTAAAATTAAAGACCTAGAGTTGATAATATGGAGCAAAAGCAGAAAACAAATGTCGTCGCAAACGATTGCAGTGTCTAAAGCGGATTCATTAAACAATTATCATCACTCATTCAGTGCACTTATTAACTGAGTTCTTAAAGCAAGCGGAGCTAAGTTGAGACAATGATTTTTACACCCATTAATGACTACTAACGATTATGAAGAAAATGTGTGTGTATTTTTGCTTGGTATACTCTATCCCAACTAAAGTAAGCAGAAGTACGGTGGATACATTATAAAAGACAATGCTAGCAGAATGGGGGCTGATAACCACTACCTGTACATGGAACACATTTTTTGGTGAAACCCGAAGTCGTCAAAACTGTCCTATTGGAATGGGTGGCAGTTAAAGTACAGTCAATTCATATTAATGTACTTCAACAGTAACATCTCCAAACTATCCAGGGAATACCAGAGACAGTGGCACAAACCCTTCTGCTAAATTTCACAGATATGTACTAGGTTTTTATGTCAGTGTTAAAGCTGGCAGAATGTCACGTTACACTTGCAAATGAGCCGTCTTTTAATTAGCCCCTCGCTAACCCTCAGAACATGAGCACAATGTCAAAACAACTTCTGCATACAGTGCTTCATATAGTTGTTGGAACATTTCTGTAGTGAGGAACTCATTGGCTAGGTGTTAAGGTGACAAAATGCTAATGTGGTTGGTTTTTCAAAGGGATTTTCAGTTAGGTCCATTGGCCACAACAGCTTTTGGCTGCTTTGCAATGTTCCATATACTGAATGCTATAGTGAGCAACTGCAACATATGATAAAGTAATAACTATAGTCCCTTTGCATGGTATATACACCCTATGGAATTCACAACATTCTCTCCCATCTCCTTTTTTCCATATTCCCATTTTGTCTTGTATAGGTCCTCTTCACCAACTCAAATGCACATCTGTGTTAATGTACACACCCTTGCATATGAGAGAGCGTTTTCTACCACAAGTGAGATAATCCCTTACTTATTTTTACAAATCCAAATGAAAGAACCTGAATTTCAATGTGACATCCTGTGGGCAACCTTTTTTCAGTTTGGTTGTTGGTATGGCGGGGTTGCTGTGTGGTTGTACAGGACCGTTGATGTCAATGGCTATGTCTTGGGGTTGGGGGAGAAGAGGAGAGGTGGGCAAACATCCTCCCCCACACACCATCCCCTCCTTTTGTCAACAGTCCAAGATCCTGGTTAAGTTAGAGTGCTGGTAGAATGCTTGTTTAATGACAGGAAATTACATAGATCAGAATTGCCAGAACGTTTTGGGGACTTCCTGTCTTGCAGCCTTTCTCCTCAGGGGCTGAGGGATGAAGCGAGAAGAAGAACGAGAGAGTAAGACAAACAGGCCAACACACATAAACATCTGGTTATGCCTCATAAAAATGTCAGTCGATGATTGTAGAAGATGGATTGGAAAATAAAAAAACATACTTGATTTATGATTTTAAAGATAACAGCACATACAGAACATTACTTTTAGTAGATACTGTAGTTTTTAATGAAATGTCATCATTCATAAATATAAGGAGTCTCCATTGACCCCAAAACGAGGAAATAAAAGCATGGATTCATGTAATTTAATTAATTCACACACCTCAATATACTGGGTGTTATCTTGGTTATGGACACTGTACAGACATTTTGGGCCTGGGATAAGGATATCATTTGTTTTGAATGGTTTTAAATAAGGAGAAACAGACTTGAAATCATGGAATTTGTGAAAGTAAAATGTATGAAATTCCATATCTAGTCAATTCATACAAAGCGTTTCAAAATGGACCAACGACAACAACAAATATCTTTGAATTATTTATCGAGATAGAACATTCAAGAGGACAGCCTTGAATTGCTACTCCGTTTCAGACCAATATGTGATTGACATTGGCAACATAATCAATCGGAAACTGACGATGTAAAGCCAAACGGCTGTGTTGTGGAAAATTCTGCCACCACAGCTGGGAAACCATTTGTCAAATGGACCTACTACCTTAATACATGAGGTGTTGCGCTGACATTTCATCTCAAATAGAGCCACCTGTTTCAGTGAATGAACAATACCTGATGGCTCATGGGCCCATGAGTGGTTGTCTTAGAGAGGAGAAGTAACTAACAGCCTGTCGGACAGTTTGTCTGACGGACAGTTTGTCTACATCCCAAATTATATCCTATTTCCTTTATAGTGCACTACTTTTGAAAGTAGTGCAGGGAATAGGGTGCCATTTGGGATGCAYCCTTTGTTATGTGTCTGTGACGTTGGACCATGGAGAGTCAGGGGGTTAAGATGGTTAACTGGGAAACAATCAAAGAGAGAATTATAGAAACCAAGATGCTCCTTTTTTTGGCAGCCCTTTTCTTAGCAGCAGCAGCAGCAGCAGCAGCAGCAGCCCTATGGCATAGAAAACGCTCCCCGTTAGCAGGCAAGCACATCCCCAGACATGACAGCATTCTCAGAGGAAGAGGTGATGTAGAGAGTACAGCAGCGCTCTGTTGGAACATGCTTCTTGTTCCCATTTAAAAAGTTCATAAATACAACTTCCTTTTCAAAGGAATTCAGACACTTCTAATTGAATCTTTGATTCAAATATATTATGTTCAGAGGACCAGTTATGGTTGAAAAGTGATGCAGGTTGTGTCTTACCTATTAAAACACATTCTTCGTAACAACCCGTACACCAATTTCACCATTGTGGCTTAAAGGGATAGTTTGGCCCTTTATCTACTTCCCCAGAGGCAGATGAACTCYGGATACCATTTTTATGTATCTGCATGCGTAAGTTGTGGAAATATAAGAGTATTATGCATGGTTTTATGGTAGCTTCATGCTTCTACAGCATTATTAGTCCTCTACTAAGATCATGACAAGGCAAACAGGACATGCACACTGTGTATGCGTGCACGTGCATGCCTGCACTCAATCTAGTTCCATATGTGCATCCCTTGGAGGTACTTACGAGTATTTGCCCATTCTCCTCACCACGGCGATCACCACGGCGATGACAACGATCACTGCCACCAATGCACCAATCCCAATACCAACCACTTGTCCAGAGCCCATACCCTCTGTGGAAGGAACACAAAGGCTGAGTTACTCCACCAGACTGACCTCAATAGGGACACAACAACACGTTAGGTGAAAGAACAGGAAGGAAACCGAGAGAAGGAAAAGATAGATGTAAAGAGGGAAATACAGAACAAAGACAAAATCAACTGAAAGGAAATAATAAAAATTAAGGGAGAATGGGGCAAAGCAATCTCATGGTGTCTTGTGCTCTACATATCATTGGCCTCTATTTTATTCCCCTATATGGGAGCAGACAGACTGTAGCATTGGGAGGGTTTCCTCAGTTTCATGGTCTCTCTATATCTATCTAATTACAGATACCTCCTGTCCTGAGATCCTCAGTCCTTACCCTCTGGTTCCTCCACCTCCACCTCCTCCTTAGCCTCTGCAGCTGTCGTGGCCTCGGCTTCGGGCTCCGCCGGGGCCTCGGTGATGATGGCAGGGGCGTTAGTTGTGGCCGCCTCCTGCTTGGCAGCTTCAGTGGCAGGGGCTTCGGTCTCCACAGGAGCGACCTCCGTGGCAGCAGCCTCAGTAGCGGCGGTTTCTTCTCCGGCAGGGGTGTCCGTTACGACATCCTCGGCCGCAGGGGTGTTCGTTACGACATCCTCGGCGGCAGGGGTGTCCGTTACGACATCCTCGGCCGCAGCCTCGGGTTCAGCCGAAGGGGCATGGGTGACTATGGGATCTTCCTCTTTGAGGGACTCGGTGGCCTCGGGAACAGCAGGGGAATCTGTCACCAGCTTTACTGGTGTCACCAGTGTGCCTGACGAGAGGCAAAGAGAGATCAGAGATTGGTAGAGGCAAATTAACAATATTCACACACGCTGAAGAGAGAGACTACATTTGTTGATGACATACTGTACATGATCATTTATTTTTGAATGTGATGTTAATATCCTAAACAACAGCTCGTGGAGTCCTATTCACCATTTGGTTTCTCTGTCATTTCACAATAGTTTTGAAATGTAGTAGCTGGAAAGAGAGAATGACGGTTGGAAAGTCCCTCATTGCAAAGGCATGGTGAAATAATTTGAGAGAAAAACTACGTGAATATTAACATTCTTCCTTGACATTATGTTCCCAGTAGTTTTCTCTCCCAGCCTAAGGCTTGACTCATCAGTAGCAGTGAGAACATGACTGCCACATCCCATGACTGAACAAACATTGGTCCTCCCTCCCTCCTCCCCAGTCCCACCCACCCCTCTCCATCCTGTCTTGGGCCGTGTTTGCGCACTAGCATGCCACACCCTCTGCCTCATTTGCTGTTCATGGAGTCTCCACCTTAACAGGCCCTGGATGGGGACAGCAGGAAGTCAGCAGATGAGGGCATACCATTAAAACACCAATAGGGGTAAGAAACAATGGACAATTCAGTATAAAACAACACAACTACAGTAGGTGCTTAGCAGTTGTTGCGCATTGCTTGAGAAAACGGGATCCAAATTACTCGGATGTGTTGGAATTAGTTGTTTGTGATGTTACCAGAGAGACCAAAGATCTGCACGATCTCAACCTAAATAAAAATCCTCTCATCTGGCCATTTTTGGATGGCAATAACAGTTGGAAAGGAAGCTCTTTGAGCTGAGCTCAGTGGAATGTCAATGCTTGTAGTGAAATGTACTATAATCTATCCTATAATTGTATGAACCCACTTGTAATAAGAATAGCCTCTTTGTTCAAAGCGTTGGACCGCAAAGTAGAAGCTGAGTGAGACCTTACTGTAGCACTCTACAAATCAAGTCCTATCTGTGTCTGTTCCCTTCCAGACCACAACTTGCGTGGACAGCGCAGCTTCAAAATTATTAAGTAGAAGTCCATTTTAGTGGAGGACTGAAATTATGGTAAACCTGCAAAAACTTGCAACATGTTCTGCTGCAGTCTCTCCTTTTTCCTGAGAGTACTCTTTGCCCTTTCAAATCTGCAATATGAAAGTTCTCTGAACTCCGATCTGTCTAAACTTAGAACCTGACAATTTCTTTGCCGTTTTCCAGTGATTCTTCAAAACCCTTTACAATAGAGAATGCTTTACGAGGTTCAAAATAACTGACTCTCTCTCTCTCATTGTCCCGCAACTGCCCCATTATTCTTAGTCACCTATTTGCTCACATTCTCATTAGCAACAAGCAAGTTCAAATATAACAAAATGTTTGTTCTCCAACGACTTTGCTGTTTGTTTGGAAAGTCTGATGATAAAGTGCCATTATGTCCGCTGCTCATAATAAGCTCTAAGTACTATTTCCTTCCAACTGTGCTGGCTAATACAGCTGTGCTAGTGAGTAAGAGAACAGGATTGTTGCCCTGTCTCCCTCTCTCTCCCTCCTCCTTACCACTATGCTTCTCTTTCTCTCTCTCTCTCTTCTCCCCATCTTCTCCCTGCCCTGCCTCCACCCCATGAATGAAGTTGCTCCTGATAAAGATTTTGGGAATGCTGTAACGTTAGCTCTGCAAGAGGAGAGCGGGGCGAGGCGGAGAGGGAGCAAGAGCGGTCTAAAAGGGTTGATTGAAGCCGGAACAATATAGAGCCCAGCGGCAGCCACTTTCATTTATTCACTCTCTCACTCATCCTGTTCCATGAACAGGGGCCTAGTTCCACAGTCTGTCTCAGGTTTAATGTCCCATTATAGCCTGACCTCAGAGCAGATGTGTGTGTGACAGAGGAGGCTGGTGGGAGGAGCTATAGGAGGACAGGCTCATTGTAATGGCTGGAATGGAATTAATGGAACGGTATCAAACATATGAAAACCAAATGTTTGACGCTGTTCCACCTATTCTATTCCAGCCATTACAATGAGCCTGTCCTCCTATAGCTCCTCCCACCAGCCTCAACTGGTGTGTGAATGCTTGAGTTTCAGTGTGTGTGTGTGTGTGTGTGTGTGTGTGTATCATCAGCTCCCTAAATCACCGCTGAGCAGTAAAAGTCTGTCTCGATGACCCTGCTTTAAAATTTCTCTCAAACACGATCCTTGGGGAGGAGGGGGGGACCATAAAAGGCAGGCAAACAGGCAAATGGGCGAGAGTGAAAAGTCAGAGAGTGACAGAATACAGCAAAGCGCCGGGAGAAGCGGTGGGGCCCGTATTGGGTCGGGATCCTGCCTGTCGGACAGTTATGGCATCGTGAGGGAGAACAACAGAGAGGGGGAGAGAGAAAAATATACATTGTGAGAGAGGGAGAGATAGCAGGACAGATCCATCACTATCAGCTGCCACTGAGGGTCCCCCATGTGTCTGTGTGTGTCTCTGTGTGTGTGTGTGTGTGTTGCATGTGTGTGTGTAAGTTTAGGGGGAGATAGGCCTGTGCTAAGCTGTCTGTAGACAGGTAGGGCCCATCTGCAGATGTATGAGGGAGTGTGTCTGCTATGGTCCCAGAGCCAAAGAATGTTGTTCCTTAGCTGGGGAGGTATCCTCCCATCCCATCTCATCACGGTATGGCATACCCAGAACCACTGGCCTCCCATGCTAACCGTAGGAGTTGCACTTTGAGTTGAGTGGGAGAGGTCTGATACACAGAGTGGAATATTCCCACTGGCTCTTATCTTAGACGCAAAAGTGTCCACATACAGGCCATGTTTTTTTCCTCGAGTAGAGATATCCCACTAGGCAAAAACTGGTTGAATCAACGTTGTTTCTACATTATTTAAAACAGAAAAAATCAAGGTGATGACGCTGAATCGTGGAAAACTTATTGGATTTGCAAAAAGTCATCAACATAAGGAGATTTAGTATTTTTGTTCAGCCAACCTTTAATCTCAATCCAATGACATGGTGACATTTTTGTTGATTTCACGTTGAATTCGCGTTAGTTGACAACTCAACCGAATCTAAATAAAAAATAGACGTTGAACAGTCCTCTTCTGGACAACATAACTGAGGCCACCAAGGGCACAAGACTTCTATCAAGACGTATATCCTGTGAACTTAAAAAATATATAGGCTAAATATCACCAATATATCTCTCAAGCTGACTGCTGCAAAATATTGAGTCCAAAACAAATATAGCGATAAATCCAGTGAAACTCATGAATCTATTATTAAGTCAACTTTAACAGTACATTAAGTTAACCCCCCCTTTTCTCCCTCCTCTTGGCAGCAGCTAATAGGAATTCTTTATTTWWTTTTWTTTATTTGGATTTAACCAGGTAGGCCAGTTGAGAACAAGTTCTCATTTACAACTGCGACCTGGCCAAGATAAAGCAAAGCAGTACGACACAAACAACACAGAGTTACACATGGAATAAACAAACGTACAGTCAATAACACAATAAAAAAGTATATATACAGTGTGTGCAAATGAAGTACGATTAGGGAGGTAAGGCAATAAATAGGCCATAGTGGCGAAATAATTACAATTAAGCAATTAAACACTGGAGTGATAGATGTGCAGAAGTTAAATGTGCAAGTAGAGATGCCGGGGTGCAAAGGAGCAAAATAAATAACAATATGGGGATGAGGTAGTTGGGTGGGCTAATTACAGATGGGCTATGTACAGGTGCAATGATCTGTAAGCTTCTCTGACAGCTGATGCTTAAAGTTAGTGAGGGAGATATAAGTCTCCAGCTTCAGTTATTTTTGCAATTCGTTCCAGTCATTGGCAGCAGAGAACTGGAAGGAAAGCGGCCAAAGGAGGAGTTGGCTTTGGGGATGACCAGTGAAATATACCTGCTGGAGCGCGTGCTACGGGTGGGTGCTGCTATGGTGACCAGTGAGCTGAGATAAGGCGGGGCTTTACCTAGCAAAGACTTATAGATGACCTGGAGCCAGTGGGTTTGGCGACGAATATGAAGCGAGGGCCAGCCAACGAGAGCATACAGGTCACAGTGGTGGGTAGTATATGGGCTTTGGTGACAAAACGGATGGCACTGTGATAGACTGCCTCCAATTTGCTGAGTAGAGTGTTGGAGGCTATTTTATAAATGACATCGCCGAAGTCAAGGATCGGTAGGATAGTCAGTTTTACGAGGGTATATTTGGCATCATGAGTGAAGGAGGCATTGTTGCGAAATAGGAAGCCGATTCTAGATTTCATTTTGGATTGGAGATGCTTAATGTGAGTCTGGAAGGAGAGTTTACAGTCTAACCAGACACCTAGGTATTTGTAGTTGTCCACATATTCTAAGTCAGAACCGTCCAGAGTAGTGATGCTAGACGGGCAGGCGGGTAGCGATCGGTTGAAGAGCATGCATTTAGTTTTACTTGCATTTAAGAGCAGTTGGAGGCCACGGAAGGAGTGTTGTATGGCATTAAAGCTCGTCTGGAGGTTAGTTAAGTGTCCAAAGAAAGAAGTATACAGAATGGTGTTGTCTGCGTAGAGGTGGATCAGAGAATCACCAGCAGCAAGAGCGACATAATTGATGTATTCAGAGAAAAGAGTCGGCCCGAGAATTGAACCCTGTGGCACCCCCATAGAGACTGCCAGAGGTCCGGACAACAGGCCCTCCGYTTTGACACACTGAACTCTGTCTGAGAAGTAGTTGGTGAACCAGGTGAGGCAGTCATTTGAGAACCCAAGGCTGTTGAGTCTGCCGATAAGATTGCGGTGATGGACAGAGTCGAAAGCCTTGGCCAGGTCGATGAATACGGCTGCACAGTATTGTCTTTTAATCGATGGCGGTTATGATATTGTTTAGGACCTTGAGCGTGGCTGAGGTGCACCCATGACCAGCTCGGAAACCATATTGCACAGCGGAGAAGGTACGGTGGGATACGAAATGGCCGGTGATCTGTTTGTTAACTTGGATTTCGAAGACCTTGGAAAGGCAGGGTAGGATAGATATAGGTCTGTAACAGTTTGGGTCTAGAGTGTCTCCCCCTTTGAAGAGGGGGATGACCGCGGCAGGCTTTCCAATCTATGGGAATCTCAGACGATACGAAAGAGAGGTTGAACAGGCTAGTAATAGGGGTTGCAACAATTGTGGCGGATAATTTTAAAAAGAGAGGGTCCATATTGTCTAGCCCAGCTGATATGTAGGGGTCCAGATTTTGCAGCTCTTTAAGAACATCAGCTATCTGGATTTGGGTGAAGGAGAAATGGGGGAGGVTTGGGCAAGTMGCTGMGGGGGGGGGGGGGMGSYGAGCTGTTGACCGGGGTTGGGGTAGCCAGGTGGAAAGCATGGCCAGCCGTTGAAAAATAAAAAAATGCTTATTGAAATTCTCGATTATAATAGATTTATCAATGGTGACAGTGTATCCTAGCCTCAGTGCAGTGGGCAGCTGGGAGGTGCTGCTCTTATTCTCCATGGACTTTAGTGTCCCAGAACTTTTGGGAGTTTGTGCTTCAGGATGCACATTTGTTTGAAAAAGCTAGTCATGGCTTTCCTAACTGCCTGTGTGTATTGGTTCCTAACTTCCCTGAAAAGTTGCATATAATAAATACAGCAATGTGAATTGAGATGGCTTAAAAGGAGCCACAAGAAATATATCAAGTTAAAGTCCAGAAACACATTATTAATGATACCATCAGTTCACTGTTTTATAAGTTTCTATGCAGTCATYTGTTTTTTTCTTTCTTCTCTTCACTGTGTCTGGGCCTGTGGTGTAGGTGTAAGAGGAGTGAGACATTCATGTTCATGCTGACAGTGTAGACACACAAGCCCTTGGTTTGGCTATGTTGTGGAGGTGCCCCCTTGGCCTAATGGCTGGACTGAATTACCCTCTCTGTCAGTGCCTGCCACACCAAACTACACCTCTGTCTGGGGCTACTGCGTTCACAAGCTAAAATAGCCTCCACCTTGGCTGACTCAAACAGATCTGTATTTTCTCTCCACACAGATTTGGCATAAAACAGGCAAGCCTACAACTTCAAACTTGAAACTTTTGATAGCTTAAAAAAGGCACGCTGGTGCCGTAAGAGATGCTTTCCTGAGTTGATTTTACAGCCCACGTCTCATACAGTGCATTCGGAAAGTATTCAGACCACTTTACTTTTTCCACCTTTTGTTATGTTACAGCCTTATTCTAAAATTGATTAAATTGTTGTTTTTTCCCTCATCAATCTACAAACAATGCCCCATAATGACAAAGTAAAAACAAGTTAAGACATTTTTTGCACATTTATTACAAATAAAAACTGAAATATCACATTTACATAAGTATTCAGACCCTTTACTCAGTACTTTGTTGAAGTACCTCTGGCCGCGGTTACAGCCTCGGGTCTTCTTGGGAATGACGCATGATGGCACRGACAGAGATAGTCGCCTCGCTTCAGGTCCTTAGGAAACTATGCAGTAATTTGTTTTTTTATGTATTATTTCTTACATTGTTAGCCCAGAAAATCTCAAGTGTTATTACATACAGCCGGGAAGAACTATTGMATATAAAAGCGACGTCAACTTARTAACTTTACGACCAGGAATACGACTTTCCCGAAGCGGATCCTTTGCTCGGACCTCCACCCTGGACATGGAATCTTATCCCAGAGGCCGACCCAAAACAACGTCGTCGCCGCAGGAGAGGCAGACGGAGCGGCCTATTGGTCAGACTTAGAAGGCGAGCACACCATCCACCGCTTCCGAGCATGTTACTCGCCAATGTCTAATCTCTAGACAACAAGGTGAACGAAATTAGTGCACGAGTTGCCTTCCAGAGAGACATCAGCGATTATAACATTRTCTGTTTCATGGAAACATGGCTCACTCGGGATATGTTGTCAGAGTCGGTYCAGCCACCCGGATTCTTCGCACATCGCGGTGACAGAAACAAACATCTCTCTGGTAAGAAYATGTGCGGGGGTGTATGCCTTATGATTAACGACTCATGGTGTAATCATAACAACATACAGGAACTCAAGTCCTTTTGTTCACCTGACCTAGAATTCCTTACAATCAAATGCCGATCGCATTATCTACCAAGGGAATTCTGTTAGATTATAGTCACAGCCGTGTATATCCCCCCCAAGCAGAAACCACGACGGCCCTGAAAGAACTTCTATGTTAACTGGAAACCATATATCCTGAGGSTGCATTTATTGTAGCTGGGGATTTTAACAAAGTTAATCTGAGAACAAGGCTTCCTAAATTCTATCAGCATATTGAATGCGTGACACAAGCTGGTAGCATTCTGGACCATTGCTACTCTAACTTGCGCGATGCATAGAAAGCCCTCGCCTACCCTCGGCAAATCTGACCATGACTCCATTTTGTTGCTCCCAGCCTATAGACAGAAACTAAAACAGGAAACGCCCGTGCTCAGATCTATCCAATGCTGGTCTGACTAATCGGATTCCACGCTTCAAGATTGCTTCCATCACGTGGACTGGGATATGTTCCAGGAAGCCTCAGACAATAACATTGATGCATACGCTGACTCGGTGAGCCAATTTATTAGCAAGTGCATCGGTGATGGTGTACCCACTGTTACTATTAAAACCTTCTCTAACCAGAAACAGTGGATTGATGGCAGCATTCGCGAAAAACTGAAAGCGCGAACCACCGCTTATAATCATGGCAAGGCGACTGGAAACATGACCGAATACAAACAGTGTAGCTATTCCCTCCGCAAGGCAATCAAACAAGCAAAGCGTCAGTATAGAGACAAAGTAGGGTCACAATTCCACGGCTCAAACACTAGARGTATGTGYCAGGGTCTACAGTCAATCACGGATTACAAAAAGAAAACTAGCCCCGTCGCGGACATTGACGTCTTGCTCCCAGACAAATTAAATAACTTCTTTGTTCGCTTTGAGGACAATACCGTGCCACTGACGGCCCGCTACCAAAGCCTGTGGGCTCTCCTTCTCCGTGGCCAACATGAGTAAAACATTTAAACGTGTTAACCCTCGCAAGGCTGCCGGGCCAGACAGCATCCCTAGCCGCGTCCACAGAGCATGCGCAGACCAGCTGGCTGGTGTGTTTACGGACATATTCAATCAATCCCTATGCCAGTCTGCTGTTCCCACATGCTTCAAGATGTRCACCATTGTTACTGTCTCCAAGAAAGCTAAGGTAACTGAACTAAATGACTARCGCCCCGTAGCACTCACTTCTGTCATCATGAAGTGCTTTGAGAGACTAGTCAAGGATCATATCACCTCCACCCTACCTGATACCCTAGATCCACTCCAATTTGTTTACCGCCCAAATAGGTCCACAAACCACGCAATCGCCATCACACTGCACACTGCCCTATCCCATCTGGACAAGAGGAATACCTATGTAAGAATGCTGTTCATTAAATACAGCTCAGCATTTAACACCATAGTACCCTCCAAACTCATCATTAAGCTTGAGACCCTGAGTCTTGATCCTGCCCTGTGCAACTGGGTCCAGGCCGCCCCCTGGTGGTGAAGGTAGGAAACAACATCTCCACCCCGCTGATCCTCAACACTGGGGCCCCATAAGGGTGTGTTCTCAGCCCTCTCCTGTACTCCCTGTTCACCCACGACTGCGTMGCCATGCACGCCTCCAACTCAAATCATCAAATTTGCAGATGACGCTACAGTGGTAGGCTTGATTACCAACAACAACGAGACGGCCTACAGGGAGGTGGTGAGGGCCCTCGGAGGTGTCAGGAAAATAACCTCTCACTCAACATCAACAAAACAAAGAAGARGATCGTGGACTTCAGGAAACAGCGGAGGGAGCATCCCCCCATCCACATCGACGGGACAGTAGTGGAGAAGGTGGAAAGTTAAGTTCCTCGGCGTACACATCACGGYCAAACTGAAACGGTCCACCCACACAGACAGRYTGGTGAAGAAGGCACAACAGCTCCTCTTCAAACTCAGGAGGCTGAAGAATTTTGACTTATCACCTAAAACACAAGAGCATCTTGTCGGGCTGTATCACCGCCTGGTACGGCAACTGCTCCGCCCACAACCACAAGGCTCTCCAGAGGGTAGTGCGGTCTGTACAACGCCTCACCGGGGACAAACTACCTGCCCTCCAGGACACCTACAGCACCCGATGTCACAGGAAGGCCAAAAAGATCATCAAGGACAACAACCACCCGAGCCACTGCCTGTTCACCCCGCTATCATCCAAAAGGCGAGGTCAGTACAGGTTCATCGAAACTGGGACCGAGAGACTAAAAAACAGCTTCTATCTCAAGGCCATCAGACTGTTAAACAGCCATCACTAACAGAGTGGCTGCAGTCAACATACAGACTCAAATCTCTGGCCACTTTAATACATTTAATAAATAGATTTAATAAAAGGTATCACTAGTCACTTTAAATAACGGCACTTTAATAATGTCTACATATCCTACATTACTCATCTCATAGGTATATACTGTATTCTATAGCATCTACTGCATCTTGCCTATGCCGCACGGTCATCACTCGTCCATATATTTACAT
Organism: Salvelinus sp. IW2-2015; assembly: GCF_002910315.2. Classification (NCBI taxonomy): domain Eukaryota; kingdom Metazoa; phylum Chordata; class Actinopteri; order Salmoniformes; family Salmonidae; genus Salvelinus; species Salvelinus sp. IW2-2015. Next base: position 12,446,104 of record NC_036847.1, read on the forward strand.
GTACATATTCCTATTCATCCCTTTACATTTGTGTGTATAAGCTAGTCATTGTGAATTTGTTAGATTACTTGTTAGATATTACTGCACATTCGGAACTAGAAGCACAAGCATTTCGCTACACTTGCATTAACATCTACTAACCATGTGTATGTGACCAATAAAATTTGATTTGATTTTACAACCTTAACACACCTGTTTCTCCCATTCTTCTCTGCAGATCCTCTCAAGCGCTGTCAGGTTGGATAGGGAGCGTCACTGCACAGCTACTTTCAGGTCTCTCSAGAGATGTTCGATTGGGTTCAAGTCCGGGCTCTGGCTGGGCCACTCAAGGACATTCAGAGACTTGGCCCGAAGCCACTCCTGCSCTGTCTTGGCTGTGTGCTTAGGGTTGTTGTCCTATTGGAAGGTGACCTTGGCCCCAGTCTGAGGTCCTGAGTGTTCTGGAGCAGGATTTCATCAAGGATCTCTCCGTACTTTGCTCTTTCCCTCGATCCTGACTAMTKTTCCCAGTCCCTGTCGCTGAAAAACATCCACGCAGCATGAAGCTGCCACCACCATGCTTCTCCGTAGGTATGGTTCCAGGTTTCCTCCAGATGTGACGCTTGGCATTCAGTCCAAGGAGTTCAATCTTGGTTTCATTAGACCAGAGAATCTTCTTTCTCATAGTCAGTTCATTAGGTGCCTCTTGGTTAACTCCAAGTGGGCCGTCATGTGCCTTTCACCGAGGAGTGGCWTCCGTCTGGCCATTCTACCATAAAGGCAGTGGTGGAAAAAGTACGCAATTGCCATACTTGAGTAAAAGTATAGATACCTTAATAGAAAGTTACTCAAGTAAAAGTAAAAGTCACCCAGTAAAATACTATTTGAGTAAAAGTCTAAAAGTATTCGGTTCTAAATATACTTAAGTGTCAAAAGTAAAAGTATAAATACTTTCAAATTCCTTATATTAAGCAAAGCAGACGGAACCATTTTCTTGTTTTTAAAATGTATTGATAGCCAGGGGCACATTCCAACACTCAGACATAATTTACAAACGATGCATTTGTTTTTAGTGAGTCCGCCAGATCAGAGGCAATAGAGATGACCAAGTATTCTCTTGGGTGTCAAGGAAAAAGTAGTGAGTAAAAAGCACATTATTTTCTTTAAGAATGTAGTGAAGTAATACTAAAAGTTGTCAAAAATATAAAACAGTAAAATAAAGTACAGATGCCCCATACTTTAAAGTTTTTCTACTTAAGTACTTTACACCACTGCATCAAGGACTGATTGGTGGAGTGCACCAGAGATGGTTGTCCTTCTAGAAGGTTCTCCCATCTCCACAGAGGAACTCTGGAGCTCTGTCAGAGTGACCATCGGCTTCTTGGTCACCTCCCTGACCAAGGCCCTTCTCCCCTGATTGCTCAATTTGGCAAGGTGGCCAGCTCTAGGAAGAGTCTTGGTGGTTCCAAACTTCTTCCATTTAAGAATGATGAAGGCCACTGTATTCTTGGGGACCTTCAATGCTGCAGAAATTTTTTGGTACGCTTCCCCAGATCTGTGCCTCGACAAAATCCTGTCTCGGAGCTCTACACACAATTCCTTCAACCTCATGGCTTAGTTTTTACTCTGACATGCACTGTCGACTGTGGGACCTTATATAGACAGGTGTGTGCCTTTCCAAATCATGTCCAATCAATTGAATTTACCACAGGTTGACTCCAATCAAATTGTAAAAACATCTCAAGGATGATCAATGGAAACAGGATGCACCTGAGCTCAATTTTGAGTCTCAAAGCAAAGGGTCTGAATACTTACGTAAATAAGGTATCTGTTTTTATTTATGTGCAAAAATGTCTAAAAACCTGTTTTCGCTTTGTCATGATGGGGTATTGAGTGTAGATTGATGAAGATAAAAATGTATTTAATTGATTTTAGATTAAGGCTGTAACGTAACAACATTTGGAAACAGTCAAGGGGTCTGAATACTTTCCGAATGCACTGTGTGTGGTGTGTGAGGGCACACTTGAATCACTTTACAAGCAGGCATGGACAGAGGGCACTGACCCGGATCTGTAGCCAGATGTGCTGGAGTGAGTCTTTTAAAGGCGAGCGGCTCTGACAAAGCTCATTTTGAGCCAGGAGGGGCTTGGGAGAGGAATGCATAGGGAGTCAACTGGGTAAAAAGAATCAACAGGCTCTTTTCGGAGCATGTGCAGGTTTTTCTACTTATTTGATTCATGTTATTTTTATTTTAATTGTCAGGGCGTGGAGCAGAGAGGAGCATCTTTAAGAGTTAACGCTCTTCCAAATGGGCCTTCGTGAAAAGGGCTGCGTCTGGTCGGTAAAGGTTGCCGTTTAAAAATAAACCCCCCTCAACTGCGCGGCCCTAGACTCATCAACTGGGAGTAGGGGGAATGTAGGAGAGGAGGGGGCGGCCGGAGTGGGGTTGAGGGGGGCTGGTAAAGCTTGATACCCTGCCAAAGATGGGTAAATGTGGAGGGGGCGGTGGGCCATGGCAGTCTAACAACATGCGGTAGAGGTGGGGCAGCAGGCAGCAGCCCTCCCTGTTAAGCCCTCACGTAGCCGGGTGTTCTCTCTCCCGGTCCCATCCATATGACAGTCTTAAATATAGAGCTACTTTCTATTAATACCCACACACAAACTAGCCCTTCTGTACTCTGTCTCTGCTCACTTTCCTCCCTCCCTCCCCATGGGGAAAGGCTTTCCTACCTAGGACTTGCAAGGGAGAGTGGGAGAGGGAAAGAGAAAGATAGGGAGGGTAAAGCTTTCGGATAAACGTGTACAGTGTGTATACTTGGTCAGACCCGAGCACTGTTTGGTAGCCTTCCAAAGGATATTCCTTTTTCTCCCTGTCGGCGGCCAAGAAATCATGAGCACGAGGCACAAGACCTCGCACCATTACATCACATTCCCCCTTGTGTCTCCGAATCCAACTTTCCTCCTCACCGAGGCTTGGGGAAGGAGTGTGGGGGGAGGGAGAGAGAGGGAACTGTTAGAATCGACACAGACTATCCACCCAGTCGCCCCTCTTTATTACATTAACACCCTCGGCCAAAGCTCTTCTTTTTCCATTCAGGATGATCCAAAGCAATTCACTGCTAAATGAAACGCACACCTTATATTTAGAGGAGAATACAAGAGGCCAATACCACAGCTGTACACATTTCAAATGAAAAAATAACTACTGTGAAAAACAAAATAAACTACACATCAATCAAACCAAAAAGGTGTTTTCACTTTTCCTTGAGAAAGAAGGACAAAGAACTAAGAGCAGCCCCAAGATTCAAATTCACGACGCGGCAGGATACAAGCCAAACAGACAAAGGGTGTGTGAGTATGATAAGAGATGTGTGGTGTGGGAGTGTGAAAGTCAGGCAGAGTGGCCAGACAGAAAAGACACAGTGTGCCATGAGGGCTCGAGCCCTGGGTGTTGACTTACTTGCGTGTGCGACGCCACAGAGGGGGCCGACCAGGGCCAGCAGAAGCAGCAGCTGAACTTTGATCATGATGTCAAGTAGTCTTCTCCTCTGGTTAATGGTGTACAGAGACCCCSAGGGCAAAGAGCAACACTAGACCCTTTCACACACAGCACCACATGCACTGGCGCCTCCAGGGAGATAGCAAAAAAAGAAATGTCTTGAGGAAAAAGTTTCCAAAAATGTCCCAGGGAACTTGTTGCAGTTGTAGATAGAGACACGGACGGTCAGCAGCAGTAACGGCAGACAGCACGGCTTTGGAGGCTGAGGGAGAAAGGCGTGGAACGCTCGATGGATGTCGACAGGGRAGGAGAGAGAGCGAGAGAGCGAGAGAGAGAGAGAGAAAAGGTCTGGCTGGCTACTTGGTAGAATGGAGAGAGACAGGCACAGGGCAAGGGAAAGAGAGAGAGTGAGTGTGTCGGGAGTGGAGGACGGGTGTTGGTACTTTCGGGGGGTGTGATGGTGAGCGGGGGGCTGGGCAGTGTAAGGTGGTCTCTGCCCTGGTGCTGCCTCCCTACTTGAACAGTCCAGTCAGCTGCTGACTGCGGACTGCCCTGCAATACCAGCAGCACACACAGAAATATATAAATAAATACACCAATATATTTATACACACAAGGTAGACACCACAAAAACGTACGCAATTAGTTGCATGCAAATATACCCTCAAAACAGACACCTTCTTTCCACACAAAATAAATAATCATGCAGCACAACAGAAAAACAATTCCATTCCTCAGCTACTAGGTCTAGGCATAACGCCATTTGAGAAATGTTTTGACTAAACTTTTARAAATGAATAAAAGAAATATGAAATATCTTGAGTCAATAAGTGTTCAACCCATTTATTATGGCAAGCCTAAATAAGTTCAGGAGTAAAAATGTGCTTAACAAGTCWCATAATAAGTTGCATTGCCTCTGTGTGCAATAATAGTGTGATTTTTGAATGACTACCTCATCTCTYTACCCCACACATACAGATAATTGTAAGGTCCCTCAGTCGAGCAGTGAATTTCAAACACAGATTCAACCACAAAGACCAGGGAGGTTTTCCAATGGCTCGCAAAGAAGGGCACCTATTGGTAGATGGGTCAAAATTGAATATCCCATTTTGAAGTCATTAATTACTTTGCATGGTGTATCAATACACCCAGTCACTACAGAGATACAGGAATCCTTCCTAACTCAGTTGCCGGAGAGGAAGGAAACAGATTTAACCAATGGTGACTTTAAAACAGTTAGAGTTTAATGTCTGTGATAGGAGAAAACTGAGGATGGATCAACAACATTGTAGTTACTCCACAATACTAACCTAATTGACAGTGAATGGAAAGAAGCCTGTACAYAATACAAATATTCCAAAGCATGCTTCCTATTTGCAGAAAGGCACGAAAGTAAAACTGCAACAAACAAAAAAATGTTTGGGGCAAATCCAAAATAACACATCACTGAGTTTTTTCAAGCATGGTGGTGGCTGCATCATGTTATGGGAATGCTTGTCATTGGCAAGATAGAGGAAAACCTGGTTCAGTCTGCTTTCCAGACAAATTCACCTTTCATCAGGACAATAACCCTAAACACAAGGCCAAARATACACTAGTTGCTTACCAAGACGTCATTGAATATTCCTGAGTGGCCTAGTTACAGTTTTGACTTAAATCCACGTGAAAATCTATGGCAAGACTTGAAAATGGCTSTCTAGCAATGATCAACAACCAACTTGACAGAGCTTGAAGAATTTAAAGAATAATGTGCAAATATTGTACAATCCAGGTGTGCAAAGCTGTTAGAGACTTACCTAGAAAGACTCACTACTGTAATCGCTGCCAAAGGTGATTCTAATATGTATTAATATAGGGGGTTGAACACTTATTTAAGATAGTGTTTTATTTTTCATTATTATTTTTCTTCTTACAAATGTTAGATTTTTTCTTCCACTTTGARATTAAAGTATTTTGTACAGATTGTTGACAAAGAAATGACAATTTAATCAATTTTAATCTGACTTTGTAACGCAACAAAATGTGGAAAAAGTAAAGGGGTGTCAATACTTTCTGAAGGCACTATTTGTGTATTGAATATGTAATAATGAAAGAGAAGGACTGCTGTTTTTAATGTGGTCAAGTTTTTGTGGATGAGGTGGAACAATTATTGTTATCCATCAATAATGATAAGCCACCAGGTATAGACAACGTAGATGGGAAACTATTGAGAATGGTAGGAAACTGTATTGCCACCCTTATTTGCCATGTCTTTAACCAAAGCCTAAAGGAGTGTGTGTACACAGGAAGGAAGCTAAAGTAATTCCACCACCTAAAAATAGTAAAGCACCCGTTGGTGGCTCTAACAGCCGCCCAATCCGATTGCTGTCTGTTCATAGTAAACTGATGTAGTAAATTGTGTTTGAACAAATACAATGCTATTTTTCAAAGAACAAGTTAACTACTGACTTTCAGCATGCATATAGGAAAGGGCACTCAACATACAYTGGGGAGAACAAGTATTTGATACACTGCCGATTTTGCCGGTTTTCCTACCTACAAAGCATGTAGAGGTCTGTAATTTTTATCATAGGTACACTTCAACTGTGAGAGACGGAATCTAAAACCAAAATCCAGAAAATCACATTGTATGATTTTTAAGTAATTAATTTGCATTTTATTGCATGACATAAGTATTTGATACATCAGAAAAGCAGAACTTAATATTTGGTACAGAAACCTTTGTTTGCAATTACAGAGATCATACTGTACCTGTAGTTCTTGACCAGATTTGCACACACTGCAGCAGGGATTTTGGCCCACTCCTCCATACAGACCTTCTCCAGATCCTTCAGGTTTCGGGGCTGTCGCTGGGCAATACGGACTTTCACTCCCTCCCAAAGATTTTCTATTGGGTTCAGGTCTGGAGACTGGCTAGGCCACTCCAGGACCTTGAGATGCTTCTCACGGAGCCACTCCTTAGTTGCCCTGGCTGTGTGTTTCGGGTCGTTGTCATGCTGGAAGACCCAGCCACGACAGCATCTTCAATGCTCTTACTGAGGGAGGAGGTTGTTGGCCAAGATCTCGCGATACATGGCCCCATCCATCCTCCCCTCAATACGGTGCAGTCGTCCTGTCCCCTTTGCAGAAAAGCATCCCAAAGAATGATGTTTCCACCTCCATGCTTCACGGTTGTGGGATGGTATTCTTGGGGTTTGTACTCATCCATTTCTTCCTTCCAAACACGGCGAGTGGAGTTTAGACCAAAAAGCTCTATTTTTGTCTCATCAGACCACATGACCTTCTCCCATTTCTACTCTGGATCATCCAGATGGTCATTGCGAAACTTTAGACGGGCCTGGACATGCGCTGGCTTTGAGCAGGGGGAACTTGCGTGCGCTGCAGGATTTTAATCCATGACGGCATAGTGTGGTTTACTAATGGTTTTTCTTTGAGACTGTGGTCCCAGCTCTCTTCAGGTCATTGACCAGGTCCTGCCGTGTAGTTCTGGGCTGATCCGTCACCTTCCTCATGATCATTGATGCCCACAAGGTGAGATCTTGCATGGAGCCCCAGACCAAGGTTGATTGACAATCATCTTGAACTTCTTCCATTTTCTAATAAATTGCGCCAACAGTTTGTTGCCTTCTCACCAAGCTGCTTGCCTACTGTCCTGTAGCCATCCAGCCTTTGTGCAGGTCTACAATTTTATCCCCGATGTCCTTACACAGCTCTCTGTCTTGGCCATTGTGGGAGGGTTGGAGTCTGTTTGATTGGAGTGTGTGGACAGGTGTCTTTTTATACAGGTAACGAGTTCAAACAGGTGCAGTTAAATACAGGTAATGAGTGGAGAACAGAGGGCTTCTTAAAGAAAAACTAACAGGGTCTGTGAGAGCCGGAATTCTTACTGGTTGGTAGGTGATCAAATACTTATGTCATGCAATAAAATGCAAATGAATTACTTAAAAATCATACAATGTGATTTTCTGGATTTTTTTAGATTTCGTCTCTCACAGTTGAAGTGTACCTATGATAAAAATTACAGACCTCTACATGCTTTCTAAGTAGGAAAACCTGCAAAATCGGCAGTGTGTCAAATACTTGTTCTCCCCACTGTATACTGCACTGACTCAGATGACTGATTATTGGTTAAAAGACATGGATAAGATGATAGTTGGAGCTGCATTTTTAGATTTCAGTGCAGCCTTCGATGTTGATGATCATAATTTGTTGTTGAAAAAAACTCACTTTTTATGGCTTTAGATCACCTGCAATCACATGGTGGGAGAGTTACTTGTCCAATAGAACTCAGAGAGTATTCTTCAATGGAAGCTTCTCTAACATTGGTATCCCTCAAGGCAGTTGCCTTGGGCCAATACTCTTCCTCKAATTTTACTAATGATTTGCCACTTGTCTTACAAGAAGCTAAAATGACTATGTATGATAATGATTGTACACTCTACACATCAGCACCTACAGCAGTAAGCTCACTGAAACTCTTAGCAAGGAGTTAGTTACAGTGGGGCAAAAAAGTATTTAGTCAGCCACCAATTGTGCAAGTTCTCCCACTTAAAAAGATGAGAGGCCTGTAATTTTCATCATAGGTACACTTCAACTATGACAGACAAAATGAGAAGAAAAAAATCCAGAAAATCACATTGTAGGATTTTTAATGAATTTATTTGCAAATTATGGTTAAAAATAAGTATTTGGTCACCTACAAACAAGCAAGATTTCTGGCTCTCACAGACCTGTAACTTCTTCTTTAAGAGGCTCCTCTGTCCTGTAACTTCTTCTTTAACCCAGAAAGGGGATGGTGGAGCGATGGAATTCGCACTTCTCTGCTTTTACAAAAAGCTGGTTCTCCAGGAGGTGTTGGAGAATCTGTCGGACGTGGAGCACATGTTCTTGGGTTGCGCGGGAGAGTGTACACATCTGTGCACGGATTGTACAGATGGCTCCCGGAAAGGTGAGAGCGGTGGTGGATTGGCCCAAGCCTAGCTCCAGAGAACAGCTGRAACGTTTCCTGGGATTCGCCAACTTTTATCGCCGCTTTATCCGGGGCTACAGCACCCTGGCTTCCCCCGTTTGCACTCACCTCTCCCAAGGTTCCGTTCACGTGGTCCCCAGCTGCTGACTGGGCATTTCTGGATCTCAAATACCACTTCACCACTGCTCTCGTCTTGGTTCATCCTGACCCATCCAGGCAGTTCYTGGTGGAGACCTACGCTTCGGATTTCGGAGTGGGAGCTGTTCTGTCCCAGCAGTCTGCCCTGGACCTGAAGTTACATCCCTGCACCTTCTTCTCCCACCGCCTCAATGCCATGGAGAGGACCTACGATGTGGGGAATGGTGAGCTTCTTGCGGTGAAGATGGCATTGGAGGAGTGGAGGCACTGGCTGGGGGGGGGGAACATCCTTTAATTGTGTGGACTGACCACGAGAACCTGGAATATCTCRGCACCACCAAGTGCCTCAATTCCAGGCAAGCTAGGTGGGCCCTACTGTTCACCCGGTTCAACTTCTCCCTCTTATACCYGCCGGGATCCAAGAATATCAAGCAGGATGCGCTGTCACGCCGCTATAGCCCCACGGCTACTACCCCGGAACCTGAGACCATCCTTCCCACCTCGTGCCTGGCGATGGCACTCAGCTGGGGAATAGGGAAGCACGTTCGRGAGGCACAGTGTTCCTAGCCGAACCCCGGGGGGTGGTTCAGCTAGGAACAATGTAGAAAATAGTAAAAAAATAAAGGAAAACCCTGGAATGAGTAAGTGTGTCCAAATGTTTGACTGGTACTGTACATACATACCCCACCAGACACACCACTATGGGTTTCTTCACCATACCCAAACCAAAAACAGATTCAATGCATCTCTTAGTTATGTATAGGGCCATGTCATAATGGAATTCTCTGCCACCAGAGGTTACTCAGGCAAAAAGCAAGTTTAGCTTAAAAAAAAACAAATCTTGTATCACAACGGTACTGTACATAAGAATATGAATGTATGAATAGTGTGTAAAAAGTATTTTTGTTGTCTCGGTGTCTTTCCAATATATAACTCCAATTTAAATATAATATGTTGTTCTTGTCTATAACTGTGTTTGTACGTTTTATGTGGACCCCAGGAAGAGTAGCTGCTGCATGTGTAGTACTTAATGTGGATACTAATAAATTAAACACAAAACATTTACACTGAGAAATACATTCTAAACAACGTTTTTCTGTTGTTTGAATTCTCATTCACTCAATGATTTGCAAGCATTTCAATTGGATCAAAATGACACGAAGAAAGATGTCATCATGCTCCATCATCTGATTGTGATCTTAGATTCAGCTAAATGGTGAGTTTTCCCCATTCATTTGATTAAAAGGAGTGCCCATTACTTCTATGAAGTCTATATGCATTACAATGTTCTTTTAATAGATTTCTCTTGTGGATTGACTAAATGGTTTAGGATAACATACATGCTTTGCTGACAGAGAGTGCCCTCCACTTGGTTTCAACACGTTTTCACAATGAAAAAAGAACAGTAAATTCAGGTAGAACAGTGTGACTTTAACACGTTCGAGCAAGGTGGTCCAAAGAGTTTACATTGAATACAGTAGAGCGCAACAAACTCTAGCTTTGCACACTAGCGACATCTGTTGGACAAAATAAGCATGGAGTGTAAAGATTAGAAGGTGAGGAAAGATCATATTTGGGTCATTCCACAAAAAGAGAGTGCCTTTTGTGTACCTTTGATGTTTTAAGTAGACATTGTGCACCAATGTTGCACTTTAAAAGCCTGTTATATTAAATTAAGTGTATTGTAATATAAACCACATGGATAATTCAATAAATCWGATTTTTTTATATGAATAAAGGCTTGCTAAATTGCCAAAATTCACAATTTTGACATGTCCCTCTGTCAACCATGTCACTTCTAGGAAGATTTCAACCCACTTCATCCAAAAACGCATCCAAGTCTCACCATCATTGTAAAGCACTAGTTATTTTGTTACTTTGAGAAAAGTAATTTCTGAAGAATATTATTTATTTCACGTGATTAGTGATTCATTTACGTCTGTCCCTCATTTTAAGGTCAAACCTGTTACGTGAACTAAACTCTCGTTTTAATATGGCTAAAGTATTTGTTTAAAAATATTCAAATCACAGTGTAAAAGCAGGTGAGCTGGATTTATTATTTTGGGCAATTATCTGGTGTTTTGTGGTTCTTGTGGAACTTGCATTCAATTGCCACGCTCTGTTCTACACAACAAGCTCTATTCCCCCGTCACAAGGGGATTTATATCTGATTTAAGATGAAATCATCAACCCTGTTACTTTATTTGATACTTAATAGGRACTTACTATAGTATTTTTATTTAACCTCCTGAGCTAGGAAAACATATTTTTTATTTAGTTGAACGTGCTATTCATGACAATGTTAAAATGTACCAAGTTACACTTCTCAAAAGGCACCGAATTGATGGAACGACCCATTTGTCAACATTTTGTCAGCTCAAGAGAGAAAGGGCAGGAGGAGCAGGAAGAAAATACAAGGGAAAACATAAATGTATGTAACTGTAGCACCCAAGTATCTTGTGTAGCACATTTGTATCACTTTCTACAAAGAACAAAATGGAGGTAAATGAAGAATAAAAGGTTCACTTGACATTTTAATAAACATTGAAACAATTATATCGGACTGCAGTACACGGAAGTGTCACACAAAAAGCCAATGCATTTGATCACGTATGATATATACAGTTTATAGGAATATACATACTGTGTTTCTCTTGGAGGAATACTGAAATACTTTCCCTCTCCATTTTCTCTCATTCATGAGTCCCATTGCTGAAGGGTAAAGGGATGATTGAAATGACATACAGTATTTACAGTAAGCACAATAACACAGACATACAATATACTGTATATGCTAATCCTTCTTCAATGAAATGCTGTCTGGAACATTGCAACTCAACTGAGTAAGTGTATTCAAAGACACAAGAGCACTTTAGGGTCCCGTTTCATAATCATCATCATTACAGTATATATTCGTTAAATACTGATTTACATTGTTGAATGGATACGATTTCAATTCTGTAATTGTAGGTATACTAACGGGATAGCGAGAGGACAAAACACACTTGTACACAATGACAAACGTAAGTAACGCAGTTCATTTGATCATTTTGTCTGTTCATTCCTTATTTATCCTGCATTATCTACCATCCTCTCTTTCCCTCACTYAGCTCTTTTTATGATTCAATTAAGGGGGAGGTTAGACCTAGCAGTCCAACCATTTTCTTGACCTGATGCTACCGTACCACATTGTCCAGCAATGTGCAAAAACTGCTTACCCTCTCCCATCCTATGACGAGGCACCTTGGAATCATCGTGTGTCCTCATCCAATGCCCATGACTGGATTTGTGTTTTGAGGGGTCAAGAGTGTTTTAACAGTCAATGGCTGCATTACGATTCTCTACCCCACTGAACACAGATGTCAATTCAACGTCTTCCACGTRGGTTCAAACCTAATTTCATCGAAATGATGCGGAAACAACATTGATTCAACCAGTGTGTTCCCAGTGGGTACCCTTCTCCAGAAATGTTGACTCAATCACTCCTCGATTAAAAGCTCRGGATTGGTGCAAGCATGGCTGGAAGAGTTTTCACCATATTCCTCACACCAATTGGTTCCTTTTAAAGCTATTAGGGGCGAGTGTACGATTGCACACGTCGGTAGAAGGGTAGAGAATCGGAATGTAGCCAATCTGTAACCGACTCTAGCCCAGTGGTCATTTAGTGAACAGGATAACAGGCCACTTTCTTTTTGTAAGAGACAGGCCAAATGAATCTAACCCTCAACTGAAGTCAAGTTCTAGTATTCTTGTTCACCAGCCAAATTCACCTGGTACACGAGACTTCTTAAGTCCTAAATCCACAGCATTTCACTTAAATGTACAGTACCTTCAGAAAGTATTCACACCCCTTGACAATTCCCACATTCTGTTGTGATACAGCCTAAATTTAAAATTGATTTAATTGAGATTTTTGTGTTACTGGCCTACACACGATACCAAAGTGGAATTATGTTTTCAAAATCTGAAATGTCTTGAGTCAATATGTATTCAACCCCTTTGTTATGACAAGGCTAAATAAGTTCAGGAGTAAAAATGTGCTTAAGTCATAATWAGTTGCATGGACTCATTCTGTGTGCAATAATAGTGTTTGACATGATTATTGAATGACTACCACATCTCTATACCCCACATATACAGTTATCTGTGTAAGGTCCCTCAGTCAAGCAGTGAATCTCAAACAAAGCCCAGGGAGGTTTTCTCAATTCATCGAAAAGAAGGACACCTATTGGTAGATGGGACATTTTTTTMAAAGCAGACAATGAATATCGCTTTGAACATGGTGAAGTTATTAATTATACTTTGGATGGTGCATCAATACACCCAGTCACTACAAAAATACAGGCGTCCTTCCTAACTCAGTTGCTGGAGAGGAAGGAAACCGCTCAGGGATTTCACCATGAGGCCAATGGTGACTTTAAAACCATTATAGAGTTTAATGGCTGTGATAATAGAAAACGGAGGATGGATCAATTACATTGTGCTTACTACACAATAATAATCTAAGTGAAGAGAAGGAAGTCTGTACAGAAGAAAATTATTCCAAAACATGCATCCCATTTGCAACAAGGCACTAAAGTAATACTGCAAAAAAAATGTGGCAAAGCAATTAAGTTTTTGTCCTGAATACAAAGTGCTATATTTGGGGCAAATCCAATACAACACATTACTGAGTACCACTCTCCATATTCTCAAGCATAGTGGTGGCTGCATCTTGTTGTGGGTATGCTTGTAATTGTTAAGGACTGGGGAGTTTTGCCAGTATAAAAAAAATAAACAGAATGGAGCAAAGCACAGGAAAACCTGGTTCAGTCTGCTTTCCACCAGACACTGGGAGATTAATTCACCTTTCAGAAGGACAATAACCTAAAACACAAGGTGAAATCTACACTGGAGTTTATTACCAAGAAGACAGTGAATTTGGCTGAGTTATAGTTTTGACTTAGATCTGCTTGAAAATCTATGGCAAGACCTGGAAATTGTTGTCTAACAATGATAGTGGGCAAATGTTGCACAATCCAGGTGTGGAAAGCTCTTAGAATCCTACCCAGAAAGACTCACAATCGCTGCCAAAGGTGAGTCTGCAAAATATTGACTCAGGGGTGTGAATACTAATGTAAATGAGATATTTCTGTATTTCATTTTCAATAAATTTGCAAACAATTCTTAAAACATGTGTTCACGCTGTCATTGTGGGGTATTGTGTGTAGAATGAGTGAGAAAAAAAATCTATAGACTTCATTTTGAATTCAGGCTGTAACACAAAATGTGGAATAAGTCAAGGGGTGTGAATACTTTCTGAAGGCCCTGTAGATTATAATGTGGTACATTAGGCGCATATTTCCACCACAGTGGTCGAAACACCTGCCAACATGTACAGTAAACGACACACAAACCCAGTTGACCTTTCAGTAACGTTCAAAAGGAAATAGGGGTGATTCGGAAATAAAAAAAGAGGAAACAGGGACCCTGAGGACTTGGTACCATGGAGTTTCCAACAGGACAGCCCTGATGAACGCTAACACACACGTGTGCTGTCACACATAGGCGCATGCACTCACACACGCACAGACACGCACACACACACTCAGAAAAACACACAGAGATAGCGAGAACAAAACAACTGTAGACACCACAACAATACCAGTAAGGGATTAACAGGAGATACATACATAACATTGGCCCAGCGTCACCATTTTTTCATGATCACAGAGTTAAGAAAGTGGCGAAGTACTAAACACAAAAGTTGTTACACTGGAAGATTTTTGTTCTCATCAAACCATTGAATGTTAAAGCAAGTTACATAGATTTCAAATACAAATTTAATGGTGCAATGCAAATACTATGAGAAATAATTTCAAAGGTCCCCCGAGTGGCTACACTAAAGACCCGGGTTCGATCCCAGGCTGTGAAGCAGCCGGCCGCGACCGGGAGACCCATGAGGCGGCGCACAACTGGCCCAGCGCTGTCCAGGTTAGGGGAGGGCTTGGCTGGCCCGGGATATTCTTGTCCCATCGCACTCTTGCGACTCCTTGTGGCGGGCCGGGCACATGCACGCTGACTTCGGTTGTATGAGGTTTCCTCCGACACATTGGTGTGGCTGGCTTCCGGGTCAAGTGAGCAGTGTGTCAAGAAGCAGTGCGGCTTGGCAGGGTCGTGTTTCGGAGGACGCATGGCTCTCAACCTTCGCCTCTCCCGAGTCCATACGGGAGTTGCAGCGATGGGACAAGACTAACTACCAATTGGATATCACGAAATTGGGGAGAAAAATGGCTAAAAAGTACAAAATATTTTATTTGAATTTCATAAAATTCAGCTGTGCTTGATTAAGACTTTTTGGACCAATAGAAACATCTCAAAAGTGCAAACCCCATTAATCTCGCACTCAAGGCGGGAAAMATTTCAAATAGCATTTGAACCCAGGTGTGGTATAATGTGATTTCTCCTCTGATAACATACGGTCACTTCTCTCTGCAATATAAGCCTACACCAACAAGATGGCGCCTGAGTCAGTCAAACACTTGTTGTTGTCGACAGCCACCGTACCCCAATGTCATTCCCTTATTAGCGTGAGCATTCTTATCTGGTCTACCCCTATTGTCACATTTCTAACTACCTGTATTTCTTGGAAGTGGCGCAAATATAATTCTGTGGATTTCTTATCCCTTCTGCCAGATAGGGGAGTAGAGGAGGAAAAGTCACAATACTGTGTGGACTAATTGGCATGATGCCGGTTGTTTGTTCCGYCGTATAATGGCACTATCTTTTTCATCCACGCCCAGTCCTTTCAGTTCAGTGGCAGGTGGACGTGTCTTGAAAAAAACCTGTCGGAAAACACAAACGCTACTTTCCACTTTGAGCGGAAGGAAACGAGAATCGAAGCATATATTAAACAAAATACTTCACCATCGCTTGTCACAATTTGTGGCGACTTCTAAACCTGTTGGCACTTGGAACATTGAGACGAAACCGTTCCAAATGTAATTTTTTCTCGACAAAATGACCATAACTTGTCCAGTGGTAAACGTTGACTAGTCTCTCTTTACGTTTGATTGTCTTCAAAGTCACTCTACACTCTTGTATAAAAAGACCAAAATCAGGTGATTGACACTCCTCTCCTGTAATGTCTCTCTTTCTCCAAAGGGCATATGTGGCCGGTCCCAATCCTCTTCCACTCTTCTGATCCTCTTTCCCTATCCCTCGTTCTTCCTCTCCTTGGGGCAGTTCTAAACGATGGAGTCCCAGTCAAAGTCGTCCTGGATGTCTTCGGTAGGCAGCCTCCTCATCTGGTAGTGCCCAGGTGGCATCATGTGCTGCTGGTTCATCTGGCCATGGTGCCCTGAAGATGGAGGTAAAGGTGTAAGGCAGCTGTGCACGCACGCATACATACGCAAACACATAAACAGTACGAGTATTTTAGCAGGATCCCCATTAGCTATTGCCAAGACTCTTCCTGGGGTCCAAACAGACATCAAACAAACCATTGTGCATTGCACCATTATTACGTTATAAAACTACATGACATTACTTACACACACACAAACACACACACAGTCCAATATGAGAGGGGGCTGAGTAGTTAGCAGTAGTACCTGTCATCGTGGAGCCTGCGGTGCTCATGGGGGTCATGTGGGGGTAACCCGGGGGTCCCATCATTGAAGACATGTTCTGTCTAGAGTCCATATACGGATTACCTACAGGAGATGAAGACAACCAACAGGAAGCAACAGTCATTCAGTTACCTACACAAACTCTTTTGACTCATCACATACTGATGCTCCTGTTCATTATCTGTCCTGTTACATACAGTATAGTGCCTTAGGAAAGTATTCAGATCCCTTGACTTTTTCCACATTTTGTTACGTTACAGCCTTATTCTAAAATTGATTCAACAAATAAAAAATCCTCAGCAATCTACACACAATACCCCCTAATGACAAAGTGAAAACAGGTTTTTAGAAATATTTACATAAGTATTCAGACCCTTGCTTTGAGACTCGAAATAGAGCTCAGGTGCACCCTGTTTCCATTGATCATCCTTGAGATGTTTCTACAACTTGATTGGAGTCCACCTGTGGTAAATTCAATTGATTGGACATGATTTGGAAAGGCACACACCTGTCTATATAAGGTCCCACAGTTGACAGTGCATTTCAGAGTAAAAACCAAGCAATGAGYTCGAAAGAATTGTGCTTAGAGCTCCGAGACAGGACTGGGTCGAGGCACAGATCCGGGGAAGGGTACTGAAAAAAAATCTGCAGCATTGAAGGTTCCTTAAGAACACAGTCACCTCCATCATTCTTAAATGGAAGATGTTTGGAACCACCAAGACTCTTCATAGAGCTGGCCGCCCGGCCAAACTGAGCAATCGGGGGAGAAGGGCCTTAGGGAGGTGACCAAGAACCTGATGGTCACTCTGACAGAGCTCTGGAGTTCCTCTGTGGAGATGGGAGAACCTTCCAGAAGGWCAACCATCTCTGCAGCACTCCACCAATCAGGCTTTTATGGTAGAGTGGCCAGACYGAAGCCACTCCTCAATAAAAGGCACATGACGGCCCACTTGGGAGTTTGCCAAAAGGCACCTAAAGACTCTCAGACCATGAGAAACAAGATTKTCTCGTCTGATGAAACCAAGATGGAACTATTTGGCCTGAATGCCAAGCGTCACGTCTGGAGGAAACCTGGCACCATCCCTATGGTGAAGCATAATMGTGCCAGCATCATGCTGTGGGGATGTTTTTCAGTGGCAGGGGACTGGGAGACTAGTCAGGATTGAGGAAAAGATGAACGGAGCAAAGGCAGGATAGTGGTTAGAGTGTTGGACTAGTAACCGAAAGGTTGGAAGATTGAATCTCCAAGCTGACAAGGTAAAAGTKTGTCGTTCTGCCCCTGAACAAGGCAGTTACCCCACTGTTCCTAGGCCGTCATTGAAAATAAGAATTTGTTCTTAACTGACTTGGCTAGTTAAATAAAGGTAAAATAAAATAAAATTTTAAAAAAGGCTGAGAGATCCTTGATGAAAACCTGCTTCAGCAGGCTCAGGACATCAGACTGGGGCCAAGATTCACCTTCCTACAGGACAACGACCCTAAGCACACAGCCAAGACAACGCAGGAGTGGCTTCGGGACAAGTCTCTGAATTCCAGCCAGAGCCTGGAATTGAACCCGATCAAACATCTCTGGAGACCTGAAAATAGCTGTGCAGCAACGCTCCCCATCCAACCTGACAGAGCTTGAGGATCTGCAGAGAAGAATGGGAGAAACTCCTCAAATACAGGTGTGCCAAGCTTGTAACGTCCTACCCAGAAAGAATCTATGCTGTAATTAATGCCAAAGGTGCTTTAAAAAAGTACTGAGTAAAGGGTCGGAATACTTATGTAAATGTGATATCGGTTTTACATTTTTTATAAATTTGCAAAAATGTCCCAAAACTTGTTTTTGCTTTGTCATTATGGTGTATTGTGTGTAGATTGGTGAGGGGGGGAAAACTATTTAAGKTGTAATGTAACAAAATGTATTCCTTGTGTTATTATATTTTTCTTTTATTTCTCTTTTTTTCTCTCTGCATTTTTGGAAGGGTCAGTAAGTTAACATTTCACTGTTAGTTGACACCTGTTGTTTACAAAGCATGTGACAAATTACATTTGAACTCCAGCCTACCTGATTAGATCAGTAAAGGAAGTTTCGCTTTAATCAATCAAACCCTTTCAGATCTATATGGGAGGCACGGTAGAGACTGCACTTAGGCACAGACCTAGGATCAGGTTTCCATCGTCCTCGAAGCCTAAGCAGAACCATTGTTAACAACTGACTTTAGACCAGTCTCTAGAGGGGCAACTCCATCCTACTGGCCACTGACCTGTGTTGATGTGCTGACTGGGCTTGCTGGTGTGCATGGGGCCGTGACAGGCAGGCGGGGGTGGCTGTGGTTGCAATGGGCCTTGTGGTGGGATGACCCCAGTGCGGGTGAAGAACTGGTTGATGGAGGAGCACAGTTCGGCTATCTGGGCTGAGTCCAGGGACCAGTTGTTGAGCTCCGCCTGCCTCATGCTTTCCTTTAGTCCTGTCAGACACACACAGATTGGGTCATTTTAGTTTCTTGTTCTAGTCTTCTTTTCCCTCACCTGCACTYGTCTGAAAACTGGTGTTGCAAAATTATGGTAACTTTCCCAGAAGATTTCAAGAAACAGGAGGGAATAAGCAGGAAATTCAAGCATACTCCAGCTGGAATTTCTGGAAAACCTGGGAATTTTGGGACAGTTAACAGAACTTTGCAACCCTTCTGAAAACACAAGATGGATGAAAGCAGTATGTTAATTAGGGTAGAAGGAGGATTGGGTTCCACCATTGCTGCTCGACTGTGAAGGAGGTGAAGCGCTGTGGGGGCGAGTTGCATCTAAACATTCAGCACGGTCATCAATCATAAGTAGATGTGCAGCTTTGTGCAATGACCCTGATAAGAGTGCTCCACAGCCAGGGATAATTAGATTATTCACACTGAGGCAGTGGCCAAGCAGACCAGAGACCAGGGCTGCAGTTACCGCTGCAACCCTGTTCCCTACGTTGTCCACTACTTTTGACTAGGGGCCTCTGGTCAAAAAGTAGTGCACTACATTGGGAATAGGGTGCCATTTCAGATGCATATAGTGCACTTCATTGGTAATAGGGTGCCATTTCATACYCATCCTAGGATGGGCCTTTTCTACCTGGGAAATGATCATTGACATTGGGCTACATCCATTAAACAGATGCTCTGTATCCAAAGTGACTTACAACCAACACATAGGGTCTAACTTTTGCATACACTGAGTATACAAAACATTAAGAACACCTTCCTAATATTGAATTGCACCCCCCACAGGAATGCTGGCCCATGTTGACGCCAATGCTTCCCACAGTTGTTGTCAATTTGGCTGGATGTTCTTTGGGTGTTGGCCCATTCTTGATAGACACAGGAAACTGTTGAGAGTTGAAAAACMAAGCAACATTGCAGCTCTTGACACAAACCGGTGAGCCTGGCACCTACTACCATACCCTGTTCAAAAGCACGTACATCTTTTGTCCTGCCCATTCACCCTCTGAATGGCACACATACACAATCCATGTCTCAGTTATCTCAAGGCTTAAAAATCCTTCTTTAACCTGTCTCCTCCCCTTCCTCTACACTGATTGAAGTGGACTTAACAGGTGACATTAAGGGGTCATAGCTGTCACCTGGATTCATCTGGTCAGTGTATGTCATGAAAGAGTTTTGTGTCAAAGAAAGATTATTTGACGGTAAGTGACATTTTCGTACATTTCAGTATAATTTCCAAATGAATAATCTGTGCATATTGATGAACGCATAAAATGTATTTATTTATACATTTAAATTCAGAAATAAGGCTACAATAAGGAGCTATGAGATGATTGTGACAGGTTTTACAATAGCATTATACACGTGARGTTACCACCATTTCTTACATTTAGGATATGCTAGTCGGTGGTTTTGGCGGCCTAGAGGTTAGAGGGGTGGGCTTGCTACCAGAAGGTTTCCGGTTCAAATCCTGGAAAAAAATCTGATGGGATTTGAGCCGACTACTAGAGAGTTGTTAGTGACAAATCCAAGAAAGATAACCTCACCTGCTGTTGTGCAAGGAACAACACTGTTGTGGCTCCCACTGCTCCAGCCTCTCCAACCTAARGTGTATGTGTAATCAGTGGTTTGGTCCGTCTTAATAAAGTATTCCTTCTTCTTACCTTGGAATGGAGCGAGGTCCACGTCAGCCCAGTTGTAGCTGCCGGCGATGCGACAGCTCTCCTTCAGCCAGTCCAAGTTGGGGTACCAGTCGGCTGACAGACCTGCACAGACACACACGTTTTCCCCCTAGATTTCTTCCTGGTGTAGCACCAGGGCCCCAAAACCAGTTAGGCATCTAATAATTCTATTAAAACAAACCTAAAACCAATTATTTTAGGTAGGGGGAGTGGGCAATAGAGCGAGGCCGGGTCAGTGTTAGGCAGGAAGGCACAACTAAGTAACGGTAGGCCAAATGTTAGTCTCGTTAGCCCGGGAACACGATCAGGGAAACGTTGACACAAGAGCACGGTGCTGCAATCAACAGAGTGACAGCCAAGGACCAACAGAAGTCATGTAGTTTGAGTAAGATGCAGTGACGCTTTTGACCACAAGATGTCATTTTTTTCACTGAGTAAATTCAAGTCACAGACGTTAGTGAAGAGGAATGATTTTCTGCCTTAAACCACAAACGGCAACACATTTGAAGCTGTGGATCAAAGACAGGGGATTGCTTTCATTCATCCCAGGCGCTGTGGAGAGGGAAATAACCCAGATAATGCAGCGTCTATTTGTACAGGGCTTTTCTCTGAGCCTAGAGCCCAGTGCAGAGACACAGGAAAAACAAAGACTAGCCCAGGCAAATGAGAGACCTCGGCGAGGTTCAGAAATGCCTGTCTCTATGAGTTTAAGTCTGCTTCACACGGTGTGACACGCTTTGAGGAGTAGTGGGAAAACAAACTACATAGCTAATACAATGCAATCCATGAGTCTTTGCTGAGCATGTAGGGAGTAGTATTCATGGATAGCAGCTGAACCCGAGTCCTGCCTTAAGCTTCAGACACACCACCACAACGAATGGCTAAAAGCAGCGGGTGGCRGTCCTATCGTTTGTTGTCGCCGCAGTGTGTTAAAGCGACTGCCTGCTGGGTGTCGCCAAGCGGTTGCTGTTTGTGCCGATTCAGCATGTGGAATCYTCGGGAAATTAACAGAAAATMACGGGCGATATTCTAGTCAGAGGCACTCGGCCGTCCATTTTTTAGGTGCGTTTTGTCTCAGACAGTACACTAGTGCGTCTTACCAGTGCTGGTGCAGGGCATCTGTGCTGGCTGGCCAGTATGGCTCTGGAGGTGCTGTGACTGCTGCTGCCCACTGTTGGGGTGCTGGCGGTGTTGAGGGTGCTGTGTGTGCTGAGATGAGTGCTGCCTGTGCTGAGTGTGTTGATGAGGTTGGTGTTGGTTGTGTGTGGCGTGGGGAGAGAGGTGCTGCGAGTGGGGCGGGTGGTGGTTATGGCGGTGACCGTGGTTGTGTGCGTGTTGGTGGTTGTGGGCGTTGATGCCCCTGCTGCTGCCCCGGCCAGGGGAGTGCTGGTAGGAGCACAACGTCTGTGGCTGCTGGCTCGATTCGCTGGGCATACCCATGAGACCTGCAGGGCCAACCACAATCACAGACAAACAGACAGACAGGACAGGAAAGGTTAGAAGCACTACACCTACGCCAATTGTGACTGCAATTGATGCAGAGATGTTTTCTCATTAAAAAAATACTCACGCAAACCGGAGGGATTTCATTCTGATGGGTTTGATGAATTTGACTCTAGATGCATGTGTGTTATTTAGACTGATATCTATCTGCCTTACCACATCAGYAATCCTCACTGAAGCTCTGAGGGTGCATTTCAATAGTCTAAAGTGGCTTCCTCTACTCTCCTTGTGTCATTCACCTTTATTTGCACGGGCAGGCTTTCATCAGTCTTTCACAACACAGATGAAGGAAAGGAGACGGGAGAGGAGAAGCCACTTTAGTCTATTGAGATGCACCCTGACTGAGTCAGTCCATGTGGTTTAGACACGCTGTGGTTTTCTAGGGAGGGTGAGGAGCTTGGCTGCTTGGGTGACTCACAGCATTTCAGCCCCTCAAAGGCAATGACTACTGACACCATTCCTTTGGTAGAAGCATTTTTTAAATTGTATCTTTATTTTACTAGGCAAGTCAGTTATTACCAATTTCCTATATACAATGATGGCCTACCAGGGCCAAACCCAGACGACGCTGGGCCAATTGTGRGCCACCCTATGGGACACCCAATCACGGCCGGATGTGATACAGCCTGGATTCGAACCAGGGACTGTAGTGACGCCTCTTCCACTGAGATGCAGTGCCTTAGACCGCTGTGCCACTCGGGAGCACCAAGCATGCAAGGCAGTGAGCTTCACTTTGCCTAGGCTGTGGGGGCCATAGAAATAGAACGGACCACATATTGTAGGATGGCATTTTCACAACAATGCAGGAGAGCACAGATTGGTGCAAATAATACCCGTAAACATCATTATTATATGGCAGCGTGATTTAATTTCTAACTTTTAAATATACATATAACAATGTACGTTATATGGAGGCGATTATTTAACTAGGCTAGAGTTCCCTAAACTGAGCAAGGCATAAATAGTCGCCTTCTTAAATGAACGCACATTGAAGAATTTTTTACAAATTGTACAGTATTTTATGCACAGATGTGGGGMTTTTTGCATGACGTAAACTTTGCCCATACTGTATGGTGGGAGTACAGCAAACTGCCAATTCATAAAAGAGGTGTTGGGACCTCATACACTTTGGGATTAAGTGCTATGGTTACAGTGCCACTCCAGCCATGGTACACCTGCTAAAAAGCAGCCAWCATAGCCATTGACTTTCAATGCCCTAGGCTTTGTCATTGTTATTTATTCTCGTAGTGATGTATATTTGTTACGTTTTTATATTTCATTGTACACAATTCAGCTCGTTGCTCCTCCTCCTTGTACAATATTTTTGGAACAATAAAAAGAAACTGTCATGAAGGCATTGATTTCAGGCAACAGACCGACAGAGCGCGTCCATGTTTGGGGTTAGAGAAGGTGGATGGTATAACAAGCAGGAAGAGGCCCTGTTGACCCAATAGGAAGCTACAGGAAGCAATTAGCGAGAAGCTTCACAATCTAATTAGCAAGTATCAAAGCTAGTCACACAGCCGCTGCACTTTGCTCCAATCAAGTGTGAATACAATGTTTTGTTTTTCTGAGAATTCTCCTTGATTGCCTGGCTCGTTTGATTAAGTGACGCAAAGATTTTAGATCTTTAGCACAATTTATTATTTGTTTATGTGAGTTCAATAGAGGAATACAAAAGAAACATTTTTATTACTGGTTAACGTAATTAACCGTCCAAACTTTGGTGTAGGAGATCGCCATGTTGTTGTGGTGTGTGCTTTTAGCTAACCAGTAAAATAATCAGTAGAAAAAGCATGTTTCATTCCCACTTGTGTTCCCCATGCAGCTCTTCCTCTGTTCTCATCAACCGGGTATGACGGTAGCATGTTTTCTTTCAAATACTTCAGCTGTGTTCGATTTAGCTAGCCTGCTGCAAACCGCACCGTGACTACAGACAGGCTCAATCAAATGCCCCAAAGTATTTTGATAGAAAACAAAACAGTATTTGAACCCAGGTCTGCATCAGAGTGCTTCTACCCATGACTCACCATGCTGGCTGAAGGACTGCTCAAAGACAGACTTGTAGAGGCTGCGGAAGGAGGCACTGAGGTCCTCGAAGTCAGAGAAGAGGAGCTGCTTGTCCCCCTCGGCTACGTTGTACTGGGGCTGGGGAGGAGGAGGAAGTGGAGGGGGAGGATGCAGCTTTAAACTCAGAGACTGGGAGGAGGGTTCTGTGTGATTACTGACCTACAGAGAGAGAGGGGGAAAGGGTATTTTCATTACTTTGGTTAAAAAGGCTGGATGCTAACTTGAGGTATCCACACTGTGCCTGTTTAAGGCATGGTAGTAAACATGTTTTCTATATCCCTGTCTTCTGCTAGTCATTCCCCCTTCTAACCCGAGAGCCCAGGCCGATTGTATCTATACTAAGCCAGSACCTCTTTCGGAGACCACGACAACCAACAACATTTTTTGTGTTACYAAAATTCTCATGTTAGGATTCTGCCCTAATTACCTTCTCAACGCAATTTACRGAGGGAATAACAACACTACAGTAGTTTATACTATACAGTCATTCTACTTCTATAAAGTCCATCATATACAGTGCCTTCAGAAAGTATTCATACCCCTTGACTTTTTCCACATTTTGTTGAATTATAGTCTGGATTAAATTGTTTTTTTTGTGTTAAAAAAAAAAAAAATCACCCACATACAAACAATAACCCATAATGATGATTGTGAAAACATGTTTTTTGTAAATGTATTGAAAATGAAATACAGAAATATCTCATTTACATTATTCATACCCTTGAGTCAATACTTTGTAGAAACACCTTTAGCAGTGATTACAGCTGTGGGTCTTGAGGTAAGTCTAAGAGTTTTCCACACCTGGATTGTGCAACATTTGCTTATTATTCTTGTCAAAATTCTTCAAGCTCTGTCAAATTGGTTGTAGATCATTGCTAGACAACCATTTTCAGGTCTTGCCATAGATTTTTGATTTAAGTCAAAACTGTAACTAGGCCATTCAGGAACATTCACTGTCTTCTTGGTAAGCAACTCCAGTGTAGATTTGGCCTTGTTTCTCAGGTTATTGTCCTGCAGAAAGGTGAATTTATCTCCCAGTGTCTGGTGGAAACAGACTGAACCAGGTTTTCCTGTCAGATTTTACTTAGCTCAATTCCAATTCCATACATTTTTTATCCTGAAGAACTCCCCAGTCCTTAACGATTACAAGTATACTCATAACATGATGCTGCCTCCACTATGCTTGAAAATATGGAGAGTGGTACTTAGTAATGTGTTGCATTGGATTTGCCCCAAACATAACTTTATGTCCTAAATACAAAGTTTTAATTGCTTTGCCACGTTCTTTGCATACTTAATTTAGTGCCTTGTTGCAAACAGGATGCATGTTTTAGAATATTTTATTCTGTACAGGCTTCCTTCTTTTCACTCTGTCAATTAAGTCAGTACTGTGGAGTATCTACAYTGTTGTTGATCCATCCTCAATGTTCTATCACAGCCAGTAAACTCTGTAGCTGTTTTAAAGTCACCATTGGCCTCATGGTGAAATCCCTGAGTGGTTTCCTTCCTATCTGGKAACTGAGTTAGGAAGGACGCTTGTATCTTGGTATTGATTGGGTGTAGTGATACACCATACAAAGTGTATAACTTCACCATGATCAAAGGGATATTCAATGTCAGCTTTAAAAAAAAGTTTTATCTACCAATAGGGGCCCTTCTTTGCGAGGCATTGGAAACCCTCCCTGGTCTTTGTGGATGAATCTGTGTTTGAAATTCACTGCTCGACAGAGGYACCTTGTAGATACTTGTATGTGTGGTGTACAGATATGAGGTAGTAATTTTAAAAATCATGTCAAACACTATTATTGCACACAGAATGAGCACATGCAACATATTATGTGACTTGTTAAGCAAATTGTTACTCCTGAACGTATTTAGGCTTGCCATAACAAAGGGGTTGATTACTTATTGACTCAAGACATTTCAGCTTTTCATTTTTTATTAACATAATTCCACTTTGACATTCTGGGGTATTGTGCGTAGGCCAGTGAGAAATCTAGATGTAATCCATTTTAAATTCAGGCTGTAACACAACAAAATATGGACAAAGTCAAGAGGTGTGAATACTTTCTGAAGGCACTGTATGTATAATATTTTCACCCTTTCTCCATCCTAATTGTGGCTCTGCCATGTGCAGTGGCCTCAAATATACAATTAGAAGTCCAATCGGCGTGGCACCTCCCTGAAGTTGATCAAACTGAAAGCGACACATCCATCCCTGCCGACGTGGCCTTTCTATCCAGCGATCTTGGCAGTGCTGGGACTTGAGACTTCAGCAGGAGACGCCAGGAGTAATCACCTTCAACGAGGAGGCGTCACCTGGGTGGACTAACGAAGCAGAACTAACCCTGATCCCACATGACTGGCCGTAAATTAGGTTTGGGGATTACCCCCGGAACGAGAGATGAGGGGATGGGAGGAAAACAGAGGATGGCCTCGAGAATAGATAGATTAATTTGATGAAATTGTGTTGACCTTTTGTATAATGCAGGTGCAGGGGAGGTGGGAGTGGGGTGGGGGAGTGATTGATAAACAAATGSCAAACAGTTGCCTCATCTACCCCAAAAATATGTCCAACTACAGGTAACTGACAAAAAAATATATAATACTTGAGTAAATGAGGGATATAAAGTATATAAACTCAGGAAAAAAAGAAATGTCCCTTTTTCAGGACCCTGTCTTTCAAAGATAATTCGTAGAAATGCAAATAACTTCACAGATCTTCATTGTAAAGGGCTTAAACACGGTTTCCCATGCTTGTTCAATGAACCATAAACAATGAATGAACATGTACCTGTGGAATGGTCGTTAAGACACTAACAGCTTACAGACGGTAGGCAATTAAGGTCACAGTTATGAAAACTTAGGACACTAAAAGAGGCCTTTCTACTGACTCTGAAAAAAACAAAATGGTGTCTGCTCCTCTGCGTGAACGTGCTTTAGGCATGCTGCAAGGAGGCATGAGGACTGCAGATGTGGCCAGGGCAATAAATTGCTATGTCTATACTGTGAGACGCCTAAGACAGAGCTACAGGGAGACAGGACGGACAGCTGATCGTCCTCGTAGTGGCAGACCACGTGTAACAACACCTGCACAGGATCGGTACATCCGAACATCACACCTGCGGGACAGATACAGGATGGCAACAACAACTGCCTGAGTTACACCAGGAACGCACAATCCCTCCATCAGTTCTCAGACTGTCTGCAATAGGCTGAGAGAGGCTAGAGTGAGGGCTTGTAGGCCTGTAGTAAGTCAGGTCCTTACCAGACATCACCGGCAGCAACGTCGCCTATGGGCACAAACCCACCGTCGCTGGACCAGACAGGACTGGCAAAAAGTGCTCTTCACTGACGAGTCCCGGTTTTGTCTCACCAGGGATGATGGTCGGATTCGCGTTTATCGTCAAACGAATGAGGGTTACACCGAGGCCTGTACTCTGGAGCGGGATCGATTTGGAGGTGGAGGTTCCGTCATGGTCTGGGGCGGTGTGTCACAGCATCATCGGACTGAGCTTGTTGTCATTGCAGGAAATCTCAACGCTGTGCGTTACAGGGAAGACATCCTCCTCCCTCATGTGGTACCCTTCCTGCAGGCTCATCCTGACATGACCCTCCAGCATGAAAATGCCACCAGCCATACTGCTCATTCTGTGCGTGATTTCCTGCAAGACAGGAATGTCAGTGTTCTTCCATGGCCAGCGAAGAGCCCGGATCTCAATCCCATTGAGCACGTCTGGGACCTGTTGGATCGGAGGGTGAGGGCTAGGGCCATTCCCCCCAGAAATGTCCGGGAACTTGCAGGTGCATTGGTGGAAGTGTGGGGTAACATCTCACAGCAAGAACTGGCAAATCTGGTGCAGTCCATGAGGAGATGCACTGCAGTACTTAATGCAGCTGGTGGCCACACCAGATACTGACTGTTACTTTAGACTTTGACCCCCCCTTTGTTCAGGGACACATTATTCCATTTCTGTTTGTCACATGTCTGTGGAACTTGTTCAATTTATGTCTCAGCTGTTGAATCTTGTTATGTTCATACAAATATTTACACATGTTAAGTTTGCTGAAAATAAACGCAGTTGACAGTGAGAGGACGTTTCTTTTTTTTGCTGAGTTTAGGTCCTTCCACGCAGGTTTGATTCCGGAGTTAATTAACCAATTAACATCCCATCATGCTTAGGGTCATGTATACAAATGCTGGGCAGGCCATTATTTTGGCTACCATGGCTATGCCCCCATAGGATGACAATGGACACGAGTGGTCACTGAATGCTTTGATGAGCATGAAAACAATGTAAACCATATGCCATGGCTGTCTCAGTCACCAGATCTCAACCAAATTGAACACTTATGGGAGATACTGGAGCGGCYCCTGAGAAAGCATTTTCTACCGTCATAACAAAACACCAAATTATGGAATTTCTCATGGAAGAATGGTGTCACATCCTTCCAACAGAGTTCCAGACACTTGTAGAATCTATGCCAAGGTGCATTGAAGCTGTTCTGGCTCGTCATTGCCCAACACCTTATTAAGACTTTTTATGTAGGGTGTTTCCTTTATTTTAGCAGATACCTTTCTATGTCCATTTTAGCACTTTCTTCCGATGATACTAAAGCATAGAATTCAGTTAGGACCACATTGTCTACTCACAGTCACACAGGCCCGTATTGGTTTCCACACTGCACCCAAATTTGACCCATAGCACATAGTGGACTAAGTCTTTGGGGTTCTTTGCTTTGGCCGACACTACAGACAATGAAATAGTAGACGCTACAACGCCACAGGAGTGCCTTGGTTTAAATAAACAGTTTGTGGCAATCCTAGGTGCCGGGTAAGGATTAGGTTGAGAAAACAGGTGGTTTCTAGTTTCCGCTGGGGAACAAACCAAATGCCCTGTGATGAACAGTAAGACACAGGCTCTTACAAAGCCAATGTTCAGTTTTGTTTCAACTCTACCCCTTAACTTCTCTGGGATATGTGGGATGGTAGCGTCCCACTTGGCCAAAAGCCAGAAAAAATGTAGCGCGCCAAWTTCAAATATATTACTATAMAAATCAATCTTTCATGAAATCACACATGAAAGACACCAAATTAAAGCTACCCATGTTGTGAATCCAGCCAACATGTCTGATTTCAAAAAGGATTTATGGCGAAAGCACACCAAACGATTAAGTTAGCTCAGTACATAGCCACAGAAAAACATAGCCATTTTCCCAGCAAAAGATAGTCACAAAAAGCAGAAATAGAGATAAAATTAATCACTAACCTTTGATGATCMTCATCAGATGACACTCATAGGACATCATGTTACACAATACATTTATGTTTTGTTCGATAATGTGCATATTTATATCCACAAATCTCGGTTTACATTGGCGCCATTTTCAGGAAACGCCTCCAAAATATCCAGAGAAATTGCAGAGCCACGTCAAATAACGAAATACTCATTATAAACTTTGATGAAGATACATGTTTTACATATAATTAAAGATACACTTGTTCTTAATGCAACCGCTGTGTCAGATTTCCCAAAAACTTTACGTAAAAAGCACACCATGCAATAATCTGAGACGGCGCTCAAAATAACAACATTTCTCCGCATGTTGGAGTCAACAGAAATACGAAATTACATCATAAATATCCCTTAGCTTTGATCATCTTCATCAGAATGCACTCCCAGGAATCCTAGTTCCACAATACATTTTCTCAGCGTTTTTGCCTGCCATATGAGTTCTGTTATACTCACAGACATCATTCAAACAGTTTTAGAAACTTCAGAGTGTTTATACCAATAGTAATAATAATATGCATATATTAGCAACTGGGACAGAGTAGGAGGCAGTTCACTATGGCACGCAATTCATCCAAAAGTTAAAATGCTGCCCCCTATATCAAAGAAATTAATTCCCTAAAGAAACAACCCTTTAGGTATGAATTTAACCCTCGCCTCAGTAGTGTGTTCATGCACACCACCACACTCCAGGTATTTCCACACAGTGTTTGTGTGTGTGACCTGGAATAGGTAAGGGGCTGTGTGTGAGTAGTGACTGCGTCACACTGCRGTGGCCTCAGACACAAACAATAACACAGCCTCACATGAGCAGCATTGCCGCAATAACCACTGAAGTAGTGAGCCAGCAAACACTGGCTGGGAAAAGTCCACTCTGATCCAAGACTGAAGTCGTGTATAGCAGTAAAGGTCGACCAATAGCAACAATGGCAGATTCCCACTAAGACTTCTAATGACAAAGAAAATAAATATGATTTTTCAAGCAAAGGTCACTCAAATCAATATAGGCAGTCTGGTTTAGATGTTCCCTACCTCTACCATTTGACACAACACTTATTCTCTGCCCCAAATGGCACCCTATTACATATAGTGCATTACTCRTGACCAGAGTCATATGGGTCCTGGTTAAAAGTAGCAATATAAAAGGGAATAAAGAGCCACGTGGGTCACAGTCTTAGTATAGCTTTCGTTCTRCTCAAGCCGTTGGACATGAAACGTCCTGTTGCGGCAGTGTTAGCGGTGTTATTAAGTGAGGTGCGTGACGTACCGGCGTGTAGCTGTGCGCGATGCCTACGCTGTTGAGGTTGACTGAGGACAGGCTCTGGTCAGAGAGGCTGTTATTGAGGCTGCTCCTGGGGCTGTCGCTGTCCTCCTGCTCCGTCTTGTACAACACTACCTGGAACAAAGATGGTGGTTGTTAATATCCCCAACTGGAACAAAGATGGCCAATGTTTATATCACTTGCTGGAACAAAGATGGCCAATGTTTATATCACTTGCTGGAACAAAGATGGCCAATGTTTATATCACTTGCTGGAACAAAGATGGCCAATGTTTATATCACTTGCTGGAACAAAGATGGCCAATGTTTATATCACTTGCTGGAATAACAGACCTGCCAAGTTTGAAGAATTCTTACGAGTACCACTTCAGCGCGGTGGGGGCACCCATGGCCCCCACAACGACACGTGACACCCGCACTGCTCAAATCATAGGCAAATGCACTTTTTAGCCTAATATTGATGTTGGCAGAAGACTGTTATAGGTACTTGGTAATTTGCTGCTCTTCAGTAGCTAACTAGAAATACATTTAAATGTACAAATCAGGGCTCTCCCTGGGATTTTCTGACAAAGTGGTGCTGGTCTAAGGTTGGGTAGGGSGAGGTACGGAGGMGGTCAGTCAACTCCCCCCTCAGGAGGTTGGAGCATTTTGCATTTGAAAAACCTGTAAATGCCATTTCTAGAAACCTAGAGTCTAATAGGGATACTTTGGGATTTATATACTTCCCAGAGTCAGATGAACTCATGGATACCATTTGTATGTCTCTGTGTACAGAATGAAGGAAGACAGAGGTAGTTTTGCGAGACGATGCTAACCGTTTGGGCAACAAACTAATATGACCCCACTATATAGTTCGCCCGCTACAAATGTTAGCACAATGACTGGAAGTCTATGGGTATCTGCTAGCATGCTATTTCCAGTCATTGCACTAAAGCTAGTTAGCAATTTCTCTAGCGCTAGTTAGCAACTTCTTTCACACTGCAGAGACATGAAATGGTATCCATGAGTGCATCTGACTCTGGGGAAGTCCCTAAGTATCCATTGAAATTATAGCAAACAATGTAGCCAACACAGAAGTATTCTGTTTGATTCTACATAAAAATCGAGGTGGTCTCTATGAAACTTTCAAATGTTTCTAAATTAAACTTAGGGGTAATGATTATTCTAATTAATAGGTGTCTTAATGTGGATAGTCTAGTGAAAAAGTAAACTCTCTTCATTTTGTTTGGGGAGAAAATTCTGACTAATTCAATTACTGGATGCAATGTAGTAGTCTAGRTTACAGTAGGCTATTTGGAATATGAAACAACTGAACTAGGCCTYTATGAGCTTGTTTCAGATCTCCATCCCTGACATAATGCATCAAGTTAAGTCTGACTACTAGGCTACCATTCATTCAACATGCCTTGTTGTCATTGGTAAACCATGACACCATGGATCATTTAGCTATTTGATTTYGAATTRTAGGACCCCTGTAGGTATAATTCATTGATCAAATATTGAATTTGGCCTTTACTGCTATAGCCCATAGAAATGCATTKAATAACACAATCATAAATGYCAAAACAGACATTCAAAAATTAAACAATAAGGAATAAGGGTTTGAAGTGTCGTTCCTATATCTAGAAGATAAGAAGGCTAAGAAATTATCCCCTCCCAAAATTGACATATTTAATCCCATTTTTTTGGTAGCACAAAACTACTTCCATTCACTTTTTAAACCGGTACCGGATTACCTTGGGACGAGTTCCGTGACGCTTGTTTCTGGCTCTCGTAGAACACCATCGTGTTCGTGAGTCTCCCCTTTCCATAGTGGGGTCATATTAGTTTGTTGCCCAAACGGTTTGATGCTCCAGACAGAGGTTGGCACATCAGTGGAACCGACTTCAAACGAGTCCCGTGGGGCTTGTGGGGGTCGTGGAACAAACAGAAAAAACCAACGTGTAGGCCAAACAGTTCGCCCGCTACAAATGTTTTCGTGAGAAGAGCAATTTTAGGGATGTCTCTTGGACTGACAAACAACGCTGTAGCTCTGCCACTTTCCACCGCAGGCGCGGAAGACTGACACTAGCGACATGGATTGCGACGCAGCCCATATATATTAAAAAACGTATATCTCTAGCTCAAACACAGCTTTTAAATGGGGATTTAAAAAAAAAAGTTAATTAGATCGTCAATCGACCCCAGGGGGTTAATTAACATAGGRCTACTACTGTAATCGTTTATAATAACTTTCTGTGAAGMACGGTATTAGCGTAACATCCCTGTCTGCCATGTCTGTTTCCATTCACGCAACACCGCACGTCAATGCACTCGCGCCTACTACCGCTGTGGAGATCAAAGCATGTGCAGTTAACAAAGTGTTCTTGCTTAGTTGACTAAACGCTGTAGSTAACTACCTTCGTCGTAATAACGACTTAGCTAAGGAGRTAACTACAAAATAACACGTGGTTATGTGCTTGACTAACACATACAATTTGGGAAACAGCTCGTTCTCCATTTTCCCTACCCCTTTTCCTCACCGTTGGTATCAAAGGAAAAAGTGGAGCGCTGCCAGGYGGAGGAAAATAGTAGGCTATTACGACTACGGGGCGGAGCGGAGAGCTAGAGATTCTCTCCTCGCCCACAATGTGCCAACTGGAAACCTATTTTTGCCTATTTTAGGGTAGWTTTTCGTACCAGCATACGCTAACCTCAAATTGTGTGCGGGTTAGCAGGTCGGGGAAAAAAGATGGGCACCATTAATATCACTACCTTGAACAAAGATGGCCAGTGTTACAATATTGCCCCAGAGGGCTAAGGGTTTGCATGTCATTACGACAGACAACTACCTTGTTAGTCACAGTGTTGATTGCCAGAGTGGGAGAGGCATCTCCGTACATGATACAGTCCATTCGCAGGGACTCCGATTCCAGGCTGTAGGGGGTGGAGGCCTGGAGAATAGGACAGAGTAATATAAAGGAGAGATGGGAGAGGGCTGTCTTTTGGTCTCTACAGCAGTGGTGGAAAAAGTACCCAATTGTCATACTTGAGTAAAAGTAAAGTTACCTTAATAGAAAATTACTCAAGTGAAAGTCAACCAGTAAAATACTATGAGTAAAAGTATAAAAGTATTTGTTTTTAAATATCAAATGTAATTGCTAAAATATACTTAAATATCAAAAGTAAAAGTATAAATCATTTAAAATTCCTTACAAAGTAAACAAGACAGCACTATTTTCTAGTTTTTTTTAGCCAGGGGAACACTCCCAACACTAATTTACAGATAGTCAGGGGAACACTCCAACACTAATTTACAGATAGCCAGGGGAACACTCAGACATAATTTACAAACAAAGCATGTGTGTTTAGTGAGTCTGCCAGATCAGAGGCAGTAAGGATGACCAGGGATGTTCTCTTGATAAGTGTGAATTTGACAATTTTCCTGTCCTGCTAAGCATTCAAAATATAACAAMTACTTTTGGTTGTCAGGGAAAATGTATGGAGTAAAAAGTACATTATTTTCTTTAGGAATGTAGTGAAGTAAAACTCCAAAAACTAAGTAGTACTTTACAACACTGCTCCACATAACACTGATGGGATAGATAGCATCTAATATTGAGCTGGTATAGTCTACAGTAAACCATAACAATATTAATAATTATTACAGTCACAAAATGTATCTTTCACCACTTTCAGTCTACCCTCACTTGCCTGGCTCCCAAAACTGCTCACTGAAAGAGGATTGGTTTGCAACAAATGCAAACTTTAATTTATGATAAACTCTAAAAGAGGGGAGAGAGTTGCAAGATCCATGACAGAAGTGTGTGWATTTGGAAAGAATGGCTTGATTCAAGAGTGTATCAGGAAAGAGAAAGAGAATTAATCCTCCTGTATGCCTACAAGAAAGGATAGTTGGTGCCTCGGCCCTAACAACATTTTACTTGCTATTTGACCGCTATATACCACAGAAGAACAGTTAGATAGCCATTGTTTGTCTGTAAGGTGACTAGTCCATGATATGTGCATCAAAAACAGAAATACCTTATTTCCACAAGTATTCAGACACTTTGCTATGAGACTCAAAATTGAGCTCAGGTGCATCCTGTTTCCATTGATCATCCTTGAGATGTTTCTACAACTTGATTGGAGTCCACCTGTGGTCCATTCAATTGATTGGACATGATTTGGGAAGGCACACACCTGTCTATACAAGGTCCCACAGTTGACAGTGCATGTCAGAGCAAAAAACAAGCCATGAGGTCAAAGGAATTGTTCGTAGAGCTCTGAGACAGGATAGTGTCAAGGCACAGATCTGGGGAAGAGTAGCTGAAAAATGTCTGCAGCATTGAAGGTCCCCAAGAACACAGTGGCCTCCATCATTCTTAAATTGAAGAACTTTGGAACCACCAAGACTATTCCTAGAGCTGGCCACCTTGCCAAATTGAGCAATCAGGGGAGAAGGGCCTTGGTCAGGGAGGTGACCAAGAAGCCGATGGTCACTCTGACAGAGCTCCAGAGTTCRTCTGTGGAGATGGGAGAACCTTCCAGAAGGACAACCATCTCTGCAGCACTCCACCAATCAGGCCTTTATGGTAGAGTGGCCAGATGGAAGKCACTCCTCAGTAAAAGGCACATGACAGCCCGTTTGGAGTTTACCAAAAGCCACCTTAAGACTCTCAGACCATGAGAATGAAGAATCTCTGGTCTGATGAAACCAAGATTGAACTCTTTGGCCTGAATGCCACTGGCACCATCCCTACGGTGAAGCATGGGAGACCAGTCAGGATCGAGGGAAAAAATGACAGAGCAAAATACAGAGTGATCCTTGATGAAAACCTGCTTCAGAGCACTCAGGACTTCAGACTGGGGCGACGGTTCACCTTCCAACAGGTCAACAACCCTAAGCACACAGCCAAGACAACGCAGGAGTGGCTCGGGACAAGTCTGAATGTCCTTGAGTCGTCCAGCCAGGGCCCGGAACTAAACCAGATCGAACATTTCTGGAGAGACCTATAAATAGCTGTGCAGCGACGCTCCCCCTCCAACCTGACAGAGATTGAGAGGATTTGCAGAGAAGATTGGGAGAAAATCCCCAAACACAGATGTGCCAAGCTTGTAGCATCATACCCAAGAAGACTCAAGGCTGTAATCGCTGCCAAAGGTGCTCCAACAAAGTACTGAGTAAAGGGTCTGAATACTTATGTAAATGTAATATTTCATTTTTRTGTTTGCAAAAATGTCTACAAATCTGTTTTTTGTTTAGTCATTATGGGGTATTTTATGTAGATTGAGGGGAAAAAATACTTTTWAATCCATTTTAGAATAAGGCTGTAATGTAACAAAATGTGGAAAAAGACATGGGGTCTGAATACTTTCCAAATGCACTATACTGCATTGAAAACCACATACTAAAATGCTTTGTCTGTTGCCAATAGATCTAGAGAAAACTAATATGGAACACACACTCTTTTGACAGTGAAAGACGGCTATATTTCTGTGAGCCAATCTGACAACTCTTGCAAATCTGCCAGCAATGCAACCGAAGCGTACTAAAAGGGTCATAGGGCTTACGTGTAATAAAAAATGACTAGGTTCTGAATTAATGTTTGTGATTTTAAAAAATCCAGAAGAAAATATGTATAACGGAAGCCTAGGGCCTTGTGTGTTAACTGGAAAAGAAGCCTAGAATACTCTACCTCTTTTCTCTCCACTCCCTCTCACTCTTCCTCTCMCTTGTTCTCTTCCTCCTGCTCTTTCCCTTCTCTCTCCCTCTCGTTTTCTCTCGTTCACRCTTTTGCTTTCTTTCACCCTTCCTGTCGCTCTCACCCTCTCCCTTCCGTTCTTCCCCTCCCTCTCTCTTCTCATTGGGCTGTGATGATTGTGCACTTTGGCGCTATATGCCTGCTTTGTTTCCGTGGTGATGGGTAGGGCAGAGGTAGATGTGAAGGGGGAGAGTGGGCTTGCTGCTGCTCGGGGCTCAGTGAGCTGCAGCGCCGTGTTCATTCAGGCGCTCAGGTCACTGAACGCCAGTGGTATAGTGCTAATTCTATAGGGGCAGAAGAGACGTGATTTTTCACAGCATGATATCACCATCTCAAAGTAGATAGGTGATAACTGTTGGCCGAAATGATACAGGATCATGAGACTGAGTCGTTTTACATTAAGCATAGAATGCAATACTCAATGTCCATATACTGTAGCCTAGAATTTGTTTAGGAATTTGTTACATTTATATTGATCTGACGCGGAACAARTGATTATCGTCTCTTATATACACTGAAGAAAAATATAAACGCAAAATGTAAAGTATTGGTCCCATGTTTCATGAGCTGAAATAAAATAGCTTCTTGACACCTGTCAGGTGGATGGATTATCTTGGCAAAGGCGAAATGCTCACTAACAGCGACGTAAACAAATGTGCGCACACCATTTGAGAGAAATAAGCTTTTTGTGGAACATTTCTGGGATCTTTTATTTCAGCTCATGAAACATGGGACCAACATTTTACATGTTTCATTTATAGTTTTGTTCAGTATACAGTACCAGTCAAAAGTTTGGACACACCTAGTCATTCCAGTGTTTCTTTATTTTTACTATTTTCTACATTGTAGAATAATAGTGAAGACGTCAAAACTATGGAATAACACATATAATATATAATAACACATAATATAGCAACCAAAAAAAGTGTTAAATAAATCTAAATATATTTTAGATTGTTCAAAGTAGCCACCTTTTGCCTTAACAGCTTTGCACACTCTTGGCATTCTCAACCAGCTTTGAGGTAGTCACCTGGAATACATTTCAATTAACAGGTGTGCCTTGTTAAAAGGTAATTTGTGGAATTTCTTTCCTTAATATATTTGAGCCAATCAGTTGTGTTGTGACAAGGTAAGGGTGGTATACAGAAGATAGCCCTATTTGGTAAAAAAACACAAGGCAAGAAGAGCTGAAATAAGCAGAGAACAGTCCATCATTACTTTAAGACATGGAAGTCAGTCAATTCTGAAAATTTCAAGAACTTTGAAAGTTTCTTCAAGTGCTGTCGCGAAAACCATCAAACGCTATGATGAAACAAGGTCTCATGAGGACCGCCACAGGAATGGAAGACCCCGAGTTACCTCTACTACAGAGGATAAGTTCATTAGATTTAACTGCACCTCAGATTGCAGCCCAAATAAATGCTTCAGAGTTCAAGTAACAGACACATCTCAACATCAACTGTTCAGAGGAGACTTCATGAATAAGGTCTTCATGGTCGAATTGCTGCAAAGAAACCACTACTAAAGGACACCAATAAGAAGAAGAGACTTGCTTCGGCCAAGAAACACGAGCAATGAACATTAGACTGGTGGAAATCTGTGTGATGGTGTGGGGTGCTTTTCTGGTGACACTGTTGGTTATTTATTTAGAATTCAATGCACACTTAACCAGCATGGCTACCACAGCATTCTGCAGTGATACGCCATCCCATCTGGTTTGCGCTTAGTGGGACTTTCAGTTGTTTTTRAACAGGACAATGACCCAACCCACCTCCAGGATGTGTAAGGACTATTTGACCAAGAAGGAGTGATGGAGTGCTGCATCAGATGACCTGGCCTCCACAATCACCTGACCTCAACCAAATTGAGGTGGTTTGGGATGAGTTGGACCGCAGAGTGAAGGAAAAGCAGCCAACAATTGCTCAGCATATGTGGGAACACCTTCAAGACTGTTGGAAAAGCATTCCAGGTGAAGCTGGTTGAGAGAATGCCAAGAGTGGGCAAAGCGGTTATCAAGGCAAAGGATGGCTACTTTGAAGAATCTCAAATCGAAAATATATTTTGATTTGCGAAACACTTTTTTGGTTACTACATGATTCCATGTGTTATTCATAGTTTTGATGTCTTCACTATTATTTTACAATGTAGAAAATAGTAAAAATATATAAATAATTAAATCCCTTGAATGAGTTGGTGTGTCCAAACTTTTGACTGGTACTGGTAGTGTATATATGCTACATTTGTGCACGCCACAAATTACCGTTAATAGGACCAGTGTAAATTGTATGTCAGCCCATGTGAGGACAATTCAGCGGTGTCGAAAGCTGTTGCTTTCGTCCCGACTCCTGATGACCGGTCTTTTGGGATCATCTGGTCCACTCTAATTTGAAATCCAGTACTCACCATTTCTCCAGAGCGCGGCCTCTTCTTTGGTCTGGTGGGCAGTGTGTCCTCTTTAGGGTTGGTGTCTATAGCCCAGTAGGACCCCTGGAAACCAAAACAAACAAGATATTAACACTACCCACTGGGCAGAAACTGGTTGAATCAATGTTGTTTTGATGTGGTATCTACATGGAAAATACATTGGATTTGAAAAAAGTCATCAACTGTTGTTTTGAAGGTGAAATTGGCGACAGGGTTTCATGTGAATATTCTAAAATCTGCATAAAAAMAATATTTTCCCAACAGAGATGTGTTTCCATCATATTGATTGGTTGTGGATAATAGGCTTTGTGTGATGACGTAGTGCACCTAAATATAACTTTTGCGGTTAAATTCTCATGTATCGAATAATAAATACAAGTTAAATAGGTTTGCAGCCATTTTCAACTCTACTGATGGTTTTGTCACAATTTTTTGGGTGCGTTACATAGCGAATGTGCKCACTCTGGTCTTGGCATGTGTACTCTAGCCAACAGCTGGCAGATYCTGTATACATTGCGGGTAGGC
The DNA here is from genome assembly GCF_002910315.2 of Salvelinus sp. IW2-2015. Classification (NCBI taxonomy): domain Eukaryota; kingdom Metazoa; phylum Chordata; class Actinopteri; order Salmoniformes; family Salmonidae; genus Salvelinus; species Salvelinus sp. IW2-2015. The sequence goes on from NC_036847.1 coordinate 12,485,287, forward strand.
TAGCTACATGATGAGAATATTACGGATTATTTTTGTCAAACGGCAGCCAAGAATCGATCATCATGTCACCAGAATAAGACCATCAATATTTATTGGAAAGGAGCATCAAGCTCATCACTGTGCACGTTCACCACCCTGTGAAGTTCATCATAATTTATTGAATCTGTAGAGTAATAAACTTCATGCTTTCCGAGTCATCACATCATCGCGGGCCCACACAACATATCATCGTGTAACTCCAAGTTTACTTTGATATGATGGTTATTATATCAATATTTGCATAAATGAGTTTCCACCGCCATCTCTCACATAATGAATTTAACCGACACAAAACGATCCCACATTGTCTAGTGTATTTTGTTAGTCAATATTTGGTAAATTTACAGACAAATTTGCTGTTTCCATCAGGCCTCTAGTTACATTTATGTACTTTACTCACATAAAAAGGTTGGATGGAAACCTGTTTACAGTAACCAAATTTCAACACAGACAAACATTGTACAACATATAGAGAGCTTTGGACTATAAGGTTCTATCTGCATTTTTCTAAAAAATGTCTGTTCAATGTTTTCTACCTTTATATTACTCTAACTACCCCAATTCATGTTCTTAAGTTAAAAAAATACAATATAAAAATAGCTGACACCATTAAAACCAATTAGGTTTCAGAACATTAAAGCCAATGATCTCAGAATCACCTTTTTGCCAATGATCTCAGAATCACCTTTTTGCCAATAGAACCTTGTAGTCCAAGCACTCGATATGTTGAATTTGTACCTATAAAAACTTCAGATCTTCAATGTTATATCCAGCACAGAAAAYAAACAATAGGCTGGGCAGCACCTCCTACTGGAGCATTGATCTACGTACAGCTACCCTTTGGTATCTTATCCAGGGTTTTTACCAAGCCCAGCCCTGCTTAGCTTTGATATTTGTCACTGACTATTACCAACGTGCTATCGTGAAAATTACTGTTGAGAGAACTCCACTTAGAAAACAAAATAGATTCACTATCAAAGTCACGCCAAAGGATAGGTTTCGTTCTGCCCCTGAACAAGGCAGTTAACCCACTGTTCCCCGGTAGGCTGTCATTGTAAATAAGAATTTGTTCTTAACTGACTTGCCTAYTTAAATAAAGGTTAAATAAAAAAATCACTTGTACAGTGCCTTCAAAAAGTATTCACATACCTTTTCCAAATTTTGTTGTGTTACAGTCTGAATTCAAAATGGATTCAATTGAGATTTTGTATCACTCTCCTATACACATTTAACACTTAATAAAAACTGAGATGTCTCGAGTCAACAAGTATTCAACCCCTTTGTTATGGCAAGCCTAAATACATCCAGGAATAACAATTTGCTTAACAAGTCACATAATAAGTTGCATGGACTCATTCTGTGTGCAATAATAGTGTTTGACATGATTTTTGAATGACTAACTCATCCCTTGTACCCCACACATACAATTATCTATAAGGTCCCTCAGTTGAGCAGTGAATTTAAAACACAGATTCAACCACAAAGACCAGGGAGGCTTTCCAATGCCTCGCAAAGGAGGGTACCTATTGGTAAATGGGTAAACATAAAAAAAGCAGACATGGTGTGAAGTTATTAATTGCATGTTGGATGGTGTATCAATACACCCAGTCACTACAAAGATACAGGCTGGAGAGGAAGGAAATTGCTCAGGGATTTCAACATGAGGCCAATGGTGATTTTAAAATATTTACAGAGTAATGGCTGTGATAAGAGAAAACTTAGAATGGATCAAGAACACTGTAGTTACTCCACAATACGAACCTAATTGACAGAGTGAATAGAAGGAATCCTGAGTACCACTCTCCATAGTGGTGGCTTCGTCAAGTTATGGGTATACTTGTAATRATTATGGACTGGGGAGTTTTTCAGAATAAAAAGGAAACGGAATGAAGCTAAGCACAGAYAAAAATCATAGAGGAAAACCTGGTTCAGTCTGCATTCCACCAAAKACTGGGAGATGAATTCACCTTTCAGCAGCACAATAATAAAACACAAGGCCAAATCTACACTGGAATTGCTTACCAAGAAGACGGTGAATGTTCCTGAGTGGCTGAGTTACAGTTTTGTCTTAAATCTGCTTGGAAATGTAGGGCAAGACCTGAACATTCTACAAACATGTTTTGACTTTGTCAATATGGGGTATTGTGTGTAGATGGGTGAGATTTAAAAAAATATTTAATCCATTTTGAATTCAGGCTGTAAKACAACACCTTCACTTTTTCCACATTTTGTTATGTTAAAGCCTTATTCTAAAATTGATTTAAAAAAATCTCTCATCAATCTACACATTATACCCCATAATGATAAAGCGAAAACAGTTTAAAAAAAAAACATTTTAGCAAATTTATAAAAATTTAAAAACAGAAATACCTTATTTACATAAGTATTCAGACCCTTTGCTATGAGACTTGAAATTGAGCTCAGGTGCATCCTGTTTCCAGTGATCATGCTTGAGAGTCCACCTGTGGCAAATTCAATTGATTGGAAATTATTTGGAAAGGCACACACCTGTCTATATAAGGTCCCACAGTTGACAGTGCATGTCAGAGCAAAAACCAAGCATTGAGGTTGAAAGAATTGTCCGTAGAGCTCCGAGACAGGATTGTGTCGAGGCACAGATCTGCGGAAGAGTATCCAAAAAATGTCTGCAGCATTGAAGGTCCCCAAGAACAATGGCCTCCATCATTCTTAAATGGAAGAAGTTTGGAATCGCCAAGACCCTTCCTAGAGCTGGCCACCCCGGCCAAACTGAGCAATCGGGGGAGACAGAGCTCCAGTTCCTCTGGGGAGATGAGAGAACCTTACAGAAGGAKWACCATCTCTGCAGCACTCCATCAATCAGGCCTTTATGGTAGAGTGGCCAGACGAAAGCCACTCCTCAGTAAAAGGCACATGACAGCCCGCTTGGAGTTTGCCATAAYGCACCTAAAGGACTCTCAGACCATGAGAAACAAGATTCTCTGGTCTGATGAAACCAAGATTGAACTCTTTGGAGTGAATGTCAAGCGTCATGTTTGGAGGAAACCAGGTACTGCTCATCACCTGGCCATACCATCCCTACGGTGAAGCATGGTGGTGGCAGCTTCATGCTGTGGAGATGTTTTTCAGGGAGGCAGGGACTGGGAGACTAGTCAGGATCAGGGGAGAGATGAACGGAGGAAAGTACAGAGATCCTTGATGAAAACCTGRTCCAGAGCACTCAGAACTTCAGACTACGGCGAAAGTTCACCTTCCAACAGGTCAACAACCCTAAGCACACAGCCAAGACAACGCAGGAGTGGCTTCGGGACAAGTCTCAATGTCCTTGAGTGGCCCAGCCAGAGCCCGGACTTGAATTCGATCGAACATCTCTMGAGAGACCTGAAAATAGCTGTGCGGCAACACTCCCCATCCAACCTGACAGATCTTGAGAGAATCTGCAGAGAAGAATGGGAAAAACTCCCCAAATACAGGTGTGCCAAGCTTGTAGTGTCATACACAAGAAGAATCYCTGCCAAAGGTGCTTCAACAAAATATTGAGTAAAAGGTCTGAATACTTATGTAAATCCATTTTTTTTTAATACTTTTGTAAAAATGTATACAACACCTGTTTTTGCTTTGTCATGTAGATTTGTGTCTAGATTGATGATAAAACATTTTCTTATCCCTTTTAGAATAAGGCTGTAACGTAACAAAATGTGGAAAGGGGTCTGAATAGTTTCCGAATGCACTGTATACTCAGTCTCTCTGTGCATATCTGAGCTACGGTTAACTCAATAATTAAATGCTAAGACAATGATTGCAAGATATTATCTCCTTGTTCCTTAGCCTCTTAATACTTGCATAACGGTAAACCTAGACATGTGCATCTCATAGTATTCCGAGGGGTGATGCAAGGCTCACAACCTTGGCTATACGCACTGGATACGATTATGGGCCTATAGCATTCACATAGCAATGGAGTCAGATTGATAAATGTAGGTTACTATTACAGTATTCAACATAATTTTTTACACATCTACATAATGGAGACCCCTCATCCTCAGTTGATGGGGATTTCCACCAACCTACATAATGGTTAGATAATTTCCACCAAACAAAATTGTGACATCCAGTTGATGGTGATGTTCTATATTACACTACAATAGTTTCTAGTCTAGTGGATAAACCATATGGTTCAAGTGAAAATAGCCTAATTAATTACAAAAGCATCTAATCAACAATGGCATTATTTTCAATTAAAGCTTTATTGAAAAAAGCATCTCATCAACAATGGCATGATTTACAATTAAAGCTAGAGTCCTTAATTGAAACAATAACAAAGCAGGCAACCCGCCTCTGTTTTGTTAACAAGCTGAGATGGGCCTGGAGAAATGTAATCATTCTCAAATTCATACACAGAGCTACGGATGCAGAGACTGACCATACTGTAKATTTTTTAATCAAAATTATAATTTTAACCATGTTTTGAGGCTATAGAGTGTTTGTTTACATTTACATGGTTTACAAAGTTTGGAGTAAAACAAACTTATATTTTGGGTTTTGATGMGGTTGAACTGAGCTCATGCGGGATTTATAAGTTATCACTTATGCAAAATCTGGCACTCTAACTTCAATGACAACTTATTTTGACATCGCTTTGTTGTTTTTAGCTGTATAGATAATGTATTTTTTATGTTTTCAGTGTGTTTTGAACACTTTGAGAAAAAAAAAATTGGTGCACTAAAATTACAAAAAGTTGAATTAACTGATTAACTCTGACAGCCCTAATAGGAACACACACATGGATCATCTGCTCTCAGTATCATAACCCAAAACAAGTTGATAATGTGAGTACATACATGATTTAGCTATATTTATGTCTCTAAGGTGGCCAATCACAGTAACAAGAGTATTACTACCCTTGTATTACTACCCTTGTTTTACACAGTGGTTCTCCCCCGAGTTTAGGCTCTGGCCAGGTCCAAGTAGAGCTAAATCAGGTGAGAACCTCTCTTTTTGTGTCAAACTACAGGCCTCGACCAAGGATTCCAGTTGAATTATTGAGTTGATTCATTTTTCAAACAGTTCATATCCCTATGGCGGAGCTCAACACTCTTTGGGTCAAAACAATATTGGTAAAACCAAAAAAGAATGGTAGCCTGGAATCCAGATTGAACATATCATTTTTGTTTCACCATTGTTACACTTCACTGATTCAGTCTGGCCATGCATTCATTGAAACAATTTTTGCCTATATGTTTAATGAGGGGCATTATGCAAAATGTGTCAGCAATTGCACCACCTTCAACCAACCAGATGACCAAGACTTTAGGCATAATCAATAAATACACTTAATCATATTACAAACATATGTTCACATAAAAAATGGTTTCATCAATTGTTTGTGTTTTTACATTAAGTCTAATCAACAATTTTCAACCTCATTGGTGGGCAATTTGATATGAAACACACTGAAACACAGACTCTGCTTTCTCATACCAAAACAGGTGGCTATTCAAAGTTAAAATTGGAACCATGAAAAACAGTCATTTGGACAGCTCATGAATTTAAAAATAATATTACTCTGCACATTTTAAGTCATGCCCCACTCTGTCCTTGACAGTGTTTTAATGAGTTTTAGGAGGGCATGTCATTTTTGAATGGTTTTCCACGGTTGCCCCGGTGCCATGCCCAGTTGATAATCACCCCAAAGGTGCCGTGCACATTTGATAATCACCCCGATAATTGCCTCAACTGAACCTAAACTATACCAAAACTAATTTCACACATATAACAGATGAAATAAATTAAGGAAAGTATGATGGGGGAGGAAGAGGGGGAAAAAGGGGGAAWGTGGGTGAGTTGTTGAGCGAGGGGAGGCGAACGATGCATAATTGGGTAATCACCAATTGTGAATGAAGAACAGGGTGACCCATTATATTGTATTGATCTATTCTAATTATAATCTCAAAATGGTAAACCCTATATCAGTCGACCGAATCCAAGCAGTCCTGTCTGTCTACTCTGCCCATCTCGGAGTACACAGTGAGAACGTGCGTAATTTACAATGGCAAGAAGATCAAGATGATTGGATGCACATGCTGTGTTAGCAGTGCTACAAAATCTGAATGAAAACAATTCAAATGGTCAGGAAGAAATTAATCATGACATCTATGATAATTATTCTTCTGATTCTGAACCTCAGCCTGAATCTACAGTGCCTTCAGAAAGTATTCATACCCCTTGATTTATTCCACATTGTTGTGTTACAGCCTGAATTCAAAATGGATTAAATACCAGTGGTGGAAAAAGTACCCATACTTGAGTAAAAGTAAAGATACCTTAATAGAAAATTACTCAAGTAAAAGTCACCCAGTAAAATACTACTTGAGTAAAAGTCTGAAAAGTATATTTAAAACCAAATACTAAGTATCAAAAGTAAAAGTATGAATAATTTCTAATATTAAGCAGACACTTTTTTAAATYTATTTTTATTTACAGATAGCCAGGTGCACACCAACATCATTTACAAACGAAGCATTTGTGTTTCGTGAGTCCGCCAGATCAGAGGCAATAGGGATGACCAGGGATATCTTCTTGATAAGTGCTTGAATTGGACCATGCTCTGTTCTGCTAAGCATTCAAAATGTAACGAGTACTTTTGGGTGTCAGGGAAAACGTATGGAGTAAAAACGACATTATTTTCTTTAGGAATGTAGTGAAGTAAAAACTGTCAAAAATATGAATAGTAAAGTACAGATACCCCAAATAACTACTTAAGTAGTACTTTAAAGTATTTTTACTTAAGTACTTTACACCACTGTTAAATACCCCATAATGACAAAGTGAAACCATGTTTTTAGAAATGTTGGCAAATGTATTCACACCCCTGAGGCAATACTAGAAGCACCTTTGGCAGCGATTACAGCTTTGAGTCTTCTTGGGTATGTCTGTACTGTATCAGCTTTGCACATCTGGATTTGAAAATGTTCTCCCATTCTTCCTTGCAGATTTTCTCAAGCTCTGTAAAGTTAGATGGGGAGAGGCAGTGAACAGCAATATTCAAGTCTTTCCACAGATTTTCAATGGGTTTCAAGTCTGGGCTTTGTCTAGGCCACTCACATTCTTGTTTTAAAGCTTTCCWGCATTACAGTGTTCTGTTGGAAAGTAAGTCTTTGCACCAGTCTAAGCTCGTTTGCACTCTGAAATAGGTTCTCATCAAATTTGTCTCCTATCCTTACCAGTCTCCCAGTCCCTGCCACTGAAAAGCATCCCCATAGCATGATGCTGCCACATGCTTCACAATAGGGTGATGAGCTGTGCCTGGTTTTCTACAGACAACACTTCGCATTTTATTTATTTTTTACCTTTATTTAACTAGGCAACATTTTCAATGACAGCCTAGGAACAGTGGGTTAACTGCAGAGGGCAGAATGACAGATATGTACCTTGTCAGCTCGGGGATTTGATCTTGCAACCTTTCGGTTACTAGTCCAACACTCTAACCACTAGGCTACGCTGCCGCCCCAATTCAGACCGAGTTATATTTTTCTCATCAGACCACAAAATCRTTTGCCTTATGGTCTGAGAGTCTTTCACGTGACTTTGTAAACTCCAGGCATGCTGTCATGTGCCTTTTTCTCAGGAGTGGCTTCCGTCTGGCCACTCTCCCATAAAGCCCAGATTGGTGAAGTGCTGTAGAGACTGTTGTCCTTCTGGCAGGTTCTTCCATCTCAGCCAAGGATCTATGTAGTTCTGTCAGTGTGGTCATTGAGGTCTTGGTCACCTCCCTGACCAAGGTCCTTCTTGCCTGGCTGCTCAGTTTAGTCYGACGGCCAGCTCTAGGCAGAGTCTGGGTAGTTCAAATTCTTTTCAATTTCCCAATGATGGCAATTACTTACTGTGCTCTTGGAAACTTTCAACACTCTAAAATTTGTTTTATACCCTTCCCCAGATATATGCCTCATCACAATTATATCTCAGAGATCTACGGACAGTTCCTTGGACTTCATGGTATAGTTTCTGCTCTGACATGCACTGTCAACTGTGGGACCTTATATGGAAAGGTGTATCTTTCTAAATCATGTCCAAACAATTGGACACAAGTGGACTCCAATGAAGTTGTCGTGACATCTCAAGGATAATCAAAGGAAATTGGATGCACCTGAGCTCAATTTGTAGTGTCATAGCAAAGGGGTTTGAATACTTATGTAAATGTGATATTTCTTTATGTAATTTCAATAAATACACCAAAATTCTAAAAACCTGTTTTCACTTTGTCATTATGTGGTATTATGTGTAGATGGGTGAGCAAAAACATTTATTATAATCCATTTTGAATTCAGACTAATGAAACAAAATGTGGAATAAGTCAAGGGGTATGAATGTTTTTWAATTTATTTCACCTTTATTTAACCAGGTAGGCCAGTTGAGAACAAGTTCTCATTTACAGCTGCGACCTGGCCAATATAAAGTAAAAGCAGTGCGACACAAACACAGAGTTACACATGGAATAAACAAACGTACAGTCAATAACACAATAGAAACATCTATATACAGTGTGTGCAAATGAGGTAAGAATACTTTCTGAAGGKACTGTACACACCCGAGACCTTAGCGCTACAAAGTCAGAACGGTGCGCACTGTGCAGGTGCCAGCGCCACCACCAAATGAAACAGTGCGACGGGGGCGAGGAAGGCATGGCACTGTTTAGATAGAACAAGCCGGTGACAATGCTGCGGCCGATTATCAGCACAAAATCCTATCACAGAGAGCAGACCCAAAGCAAAAAACAACATCAGCGAGGTACTCACCAGCTTTCATTATGTGACATGGACATGCTCCAACTGATGCCATTACGTGAAGATGCACACCATGTACGAACGAGCTGACAATAATGGACTATTTTTGAATGCTGTCAWATCTACACTTATTGTATGTTCATTATGCCACCATTATTGATAGTGTGCTGATTTTCACTGTTTAACAAGCACACTTGGCGCTTGATTTTTAGGCTACTGGAGTTATCATTTGACCGCGTGTCTTGGTGGTTAGTTTTATTTTTATTTTATCTTTATAAAAATAAGCTGTTCCCGCATTCCTACACATATGCTTTCTGTGTCATAGTTGTAACAAAGGTACTCCACAAATAAAATTCAACACTTGAATTATTATATTTTTTTTTACATAAACGAATGAAAATTCTATTGTGTTATGCTAATGTTACCTTCATCAACCCAACCAATCATTTTTTGCGTAGCATATATGGAATGTATTAATTACACTGTCAGAATGACTGCTCTTTAGCTTYAAGGGGGGTCCCTCAAGGCCAAGCGGTTCTTGTGTTAAATATGTTCTCATAGACTATAATGGTCAGGAAATACTTACTTTCCCAGGGTCGTCTTTAGAGCGAGGCACTTTGAGAAAACACTTGTTCAGGGACAGATTATGCCGTATTGAGTTCTGGGAGAAAAGAGAGAGAAGAGGGGAGATAGACATGTTGTCATTAACACAATCATGACAGCATAGAAAATAATATAKATTTACAAAACATAAAAAGTAGAGGACAAGTAGCTTTTCACTTGGTCTGCATGAGTAAGATTAAATATTATACTTTTGCGCAAACTACCAGACAACCACACCCTCCCAGGCACCTGTTAGTAAGAAGAAGATAGTCAGTACCTGCATCATCTATTAATTCACCATGCTCTATTGTTTTAKAGTTCAAGAAAAGTTGAATGGCCGGTTTGCCGAGTATGCCTCCATTTAAAACGGCATTTTAGTCTAAGACTAGGCTTAATCTGGGTCTGGAAAAAACTATCCATAACTGTATTAGGTGGTTAATTATGCAATGGAGACATTTGTGATTTAGCAGTCTTAAACAAAAGTAATTCCATGTCTAGCAGCACTAAGTAATTGTATAGTGGAAATCCATGGAGATAAGAGCCTCTATCAGCCTGTCTGACTGTAGCTCCTCTACCATACAGTAAAGCTCCAGTACACCTGGCCTGACATGAACCGTGTTCCCCCTCAGGGCTCCTCCACTCATCTGGAGCTCCTAATTAATACCACTGGGGAGGGGAGAAGAGAGTCCTCCTCTCTCTCTATCCCTTTCCCCCTCTATCCCTCTCTCAATATCCCTTTCTTCAAAAGGATCTCTTCATTTGCTCCTCACCCTCTCCATCCTCTCTCCAACTTTTCAATCTATCTTGTGAGCTCATAGCCCATGGTCAGAATATGGAGGAGGAGAATACAGCAAGCTAATGCAAAGAGTCATTACCTGACAAATACATGAATAATTAATTTATGCCCATGGCATCCTGCTGCACCGTTTTTTTTCAAAAAGAGGCCAAACCATAAACCAAAAACACACAGAACACAGACCAGTTGCAGGCAGATGCCACACACACACACAGACCGATATCCCTGTATAAAAACCACCAGGCCTCTTAACTCAAAAGACCACGTCTTTGTCTAGTACTCCCAGTGGTGCTACCATTGGTCCCCCAGAAGACAGATGTAGAAGACTGAGAACATCGCTCCACAGTGACGACTCTTTACCAGTTACTATAGTAAAGCCCTGCCAGCTGTATCGGGCCATAAACCAACGGAGAGCCGTTACCACGGCGAGAGATAGTGCCTTTCTCACTGAATGGGCTGAATTTGTCATAGCTCGATGCGATGGCATTGACAATAATGCACTGAGTGGTTGCGACGTGAACGGCGCTAATGTGATTCGCTCCCGCGTCCGCCCACTCGTTTGATGGCGTTGGATGATTAACAAGCTTATTGGGCACAGCTGGGGCTTTGCTGCTGCCCAGCGCTAAATTAATCTCATTGGAAGGCGGCATACGGTGAAAAGGAGGTTGTCAAATTTGACTTCCTACTTCCTTGTTGTTAGACGATTTGGGGGATTTGAAATTAGACGGTTTACTTTGCCTTAAGGATGCAGGCATTTTTTATATAATCATTGCGGCTATTATTAGTAAGCGCTCTGCTTTAGTAATATCTATGATGTGTAATATCGCACAGGCTTACGCTGAATAAGCATGACATYAGCCAAAATCTAGGGTTTCAGAAATGCATAGAAAAAGAGAGGGGTAGAGAGAATGAGAGAGATAGAGGTTATGTGTGCAGATCACTAGAGGATATAGGCCAGAAGGTGACATAACCGTGCTGGAGATATTAGCTCAGAGTGCAATCTGTGAGAGTGCTGTTGGTGATGGAGAGCGTTTAACGCACTGGATATATAGGTCAGAGAGTGTGATGTGTTGGCTATGGTGAAGATAAAGGGTCTAGATGAGATAATGAGATTACAGGGAGATGTAGCCTAGCAAATACAGGGGATAAAGGTCCGACTGAAATAGTCAGTGTCATGGTGGTTAATGTTGAGGAAGATATAGGACAGGGTAAGATATATGGATAATGTTGAGGAAGATATAGGACAGAGTAAGACATATGGGTAATGTTGAGGAAGATATAGGACAGAGTAATGGTTATTGTTGAAGTAGATATATGCCAGAGTAACATGTGTGGATAATGTTAAAGCTATGGGTGCAACAGAAATGACTTGAGGTCAGAAGGTGAGGTCTGCTGAGAAAGAGGGGACTGGTGTGATAGGGTGTGTACAGTATAGGGAACTACTGGGCTCCCACACAGACGGCCCTAGTCAGAAGCAATACTGAGGAGTGTTTGTTGTTCCACTAACTCTCCTGGAGTTTCAGCATGTTTGTCCTGGGGCTCCCAGGGGTCGCTGTAACACTGTCACAGAGAGCGAGAGCAAGAGAGGGCGAGAGCGAGAGAGAGGGTGAGAGCGAGGGCGAGAGAGAGGGCGAGGGCGAGAGAGAGAATGAAACAGAGTGAGATTGAGGGAAACAGAGCGAGAGAAACAAAGAGAGAGAGCGAGAGAGATGGTAAACAAATGGTTAGGAGAGAGGGTGAGGACACAGGCAGAGAGATAGATAAGGATAGTGTTGGAAGAGAGAAGGGTAGGGAGTCTGGGGATAGGGAGATGCATTGTCACATCTAAATATCTCACGGGATCTAGAGACAACACCGGGACACCTTAACTACAGGTCTAAGCAGAGACAGTGATCGACACATCCTGTATGAGGAGGGGGTTGAATACGACTCACTGCTTCAAATGCAACCAAATACATTATCATTCCATTTGATGGAGCACCACCCCACCCTCTTAGTGCAGAATGGGAAGTCTGCTGTAACTGGAGCCCACTGTGTGAGTGATGGGCACAAAGAGATTTCAGGAGACTGAGCTGCCAGTGTCCCTGGGGACCTGGCGAGGATCCGTGTGCACGCTGCATACATCTATATACAGACAAACAGACACTATAGTGCAGCAAAGCATGTGCTGTTTTTCAGTGGAAATCTTTCAGTTTGAACGTATCTGCTGGATTAACCTGACTTGGATTGGTAGGGAATTGATCCCAACTTTGGTTTTTCCAAGATAGTAGAAATTGAATAGGGAAAGGGGCCAGTGGTAGGCCATGGCGACTGGCTCCTTCCAGTGCATATCAGACCCCGTGCTGCAGCAAAGTGACTGGTCTTGTCAGTACCGGGTTTCTCTGTGGAGAATGGGGACAGGGACACAAAGTGTTGCCAAAGCACATGGCTGTGTCCCAACAGTCTAAAATAGTAGGAGGTGTATATTCAACCGGCAGAACGGAAACTTAAGGTAAGGTATAGGGGTTGAAATGAATTAAGGTTAGGGTAGGGCTCCAGACTAACATTTTCCCCTGGTGGCATTAGTGCCACTAACCTTTTAATTTGGTGGCACCAGCCCATGATTTGGCCACACCAACATTTTGCCATGGCGTCACGCAATAGAAAACATGTGCAATCATCTTCATTCACAGTGCTACTGAGATAGTATGGTTCAATAAATAAGTTGTTTCATATAATATGCAGCAGAAATGGATAATTCAAGATATTTGTAACCTAAACCAGTGATTGTCATKCATTTTGGGTTGACAATCAGGCTGTTGTTGTTATATCAAAATAGGGCTCCAAAATCCTTTAGTTCAATACAGATTAATCTGTTTACATATTTTTGTGTGTACTAATAACACAAACGGGCTAATTCACCATCTGACAAAGTGCAAACTCAAAACTCTTTAGCTAAATCCCTAAATATAATATACTGCTAGTTAGCAGTGGAATTGATTGTCCTAAAAAACCTTTGCCACTACCCAATGATGACTATGTAGCCCTATGAAATCACTGCCAATGGCAGTCTCGTGCTTCGTATCTCAAAGCCATACAAATGACTGGTTGTAAAACTGGTAGAACGCTCAAAATTGAGAGTTGAGATTTTATTTTAAATGTGCTGTAAAATCGCAAGAGTTAATTCAACTCCTACGAAGTCAAATGTAACACTATTTTAGGTTTTATATGGTCCCACCCCCATTTTGTGTTAAAACTACTCTGGTCATGGTGTTGATATTTTTGGAGTTAAAACGACACTAAATGGAGTAAATATCCAACTCAGAGAGTTGCTTAAATTTAACTCAAATTGCCTTTCTACACTTTTCAATGTCGTTTTTAATCCACTCCCGTGCAATTTTAGGAAAATATCTAGCACTTTTAAATTATTGCTCACAACTTCCATTTAGAATGCGTGTAAGAGTAGGGAAACAGTACATGAAGACTACCTACATCATGTAAACTGGAACTACTCTCTCACTAATGGTCYCTATAAATCCAACTATTTACAGACTGGATTAGTTTKGAAAAATATATGTTTCTTATTTTTGTGTAGCATTAGATCAAAACCAATCAATGTAAATGCAAAAACACAGACATTGAAACAAACAATAAAAATCTGCCTCCAACGGAGCATGCTGGGAAATATAATAATGAAGCTCCTCCCACATCTGTGGATAACTCCATAGATTTAACTCCCTGGTTACTTTTAATGGAGTTAAAAGTCCTCCTTCCCAATGAACTCCAGTTATCAACACTAACTTGAGGGAGCCTATCACTCGAGCGTTAAGATTACTGGGAGTTGAGTCAATTTAACCCATTTTTTTTTTTTTTTTTTTTTTAAACACTGGTTTCAACTATACTTGATTTACTGAGTACGTACAGAAAGCTGAGGCCTGCCGCTTTTTAACTGTAAGAACAGTTTTCCTGCTACTGCATTTTGAAATGCTGCCAATCAGAACACATATTTTCCCTATCCACTCGGAGCGCCCAGTTGGAAGAGCCAGTATCTAGCACTTTTCAAAGCTCGAAACAGGTACAGGGGCAGCGAAACAGGTACAGGGGCAGCGAAACAGGTACAGGGGCAGCGAAACAGGTACAGGGGCAGAGCAGACACTAGTTTGAGTGCAGGAATTTACTGTTTGACCAAATCATAGTTTTAGCCGACCCAAAAATATAAGTTTTTTTGTTCTGTTTTCCAGATGTTCTTTAAAGAAAATACAAAGACGTTAAGGACAGTGAACTTATTAGAACATGTATAACATTTTCTTAAGATTATGTTTAGACATGATAAGACAAAATGCTTAAGTGATTCGTATTTTCCTTCAACTTTCTCAAGAGGCAATGACGCAGCGTTTGTCTACCACTTTGTGTAGTCGTTAGCAATGATGCGAATGACAACCGTTTTCTGGTAGATGGAAAGGCTTTCACAAAAACCCCTCAATTAAATGTTAACTACAAAAGTAGTCTATCCCTACCTTGTCACGTTCGTCYTAGTGAGGAGACCAAGGCGCAGCGTGATGATAATACATCTTCCTTCTAATAACGAAGAACACTGAACAAACTATACAAAATAACCGTGAACGCTATAAGACACGAGTGCTGAAAGCAACATCACATAGACAATAACCCACAAAACCAAAATGGAAAATGGCAACCTAAATAGGATCCCCAATCAGAGACAACGATAAACAGCTGTCTCTGATTGGGAACCAATTCAGGCCACCATAGACCTACATATACCTAGACAATACCAAAACCCCATAGATATACAAAAACCCCTAGAAAAGACAAAAACACACATWCCACCCTCGTCACACCCTGACCTAACCAAAATAATAAAGAAAACAAAGATAACTAAGGTCAGGGCGTGACATACCTGGCAGAATGATATCATTATAGTTTGCATCAATCCAGTGGTGATTTGTTAAGCAAGTCGTCTCACCTATCAGTGGTTCTACATACATGTTTTAATGAATCAAATCCTACTGCCTAAACTCCTCTGTGCTGCATCAAGTATTTCAACACCCTAATGTCACATCCAGACAAATATATCCTCCCTACCTCCTAACAAAATGAAGACCCAACTTACTGATGCCACTGTCATCGGAATAATATTCAATTTAATTCAATATAATTACATTAAAAACCCTTATTCACCTTGCAATGCAGAGGGTCGTTAACATTGCACAGGTATGACATACTGTATACTCTATCAACTATGCCAAATCCCAGATGCAGCCTTGTAATTGTTGCATTCCAGCCCCTTTTGAAATCAACACCACCCCTATTATTAGACATATCAGAGAATAACAACCCTAGGTGAATAATGAAGGAAATATGACATTGGACGTATGCCTATCCTCCTGTGAATAGAACCAGGGAAATACCTCACACTTTTAATTACAACATAAATACAGACTGATAATACTGATTAGTATGAAATATTTGGGAATGAAATCTGGGCACATAGAGGGGCAGATTTAACAAACAGTGCTTTTAAGGCCGCTGTTCAACAAGAGTTACGGTGGTCATAACAGCCGCAATGATAATACGTTGTGCCGCATATCTGTCAAGCACATAAACGTAACATATGTAAATCAGGAGCCACCACAAATTCATCCTCATCCACAATAAAAAATCATCTTTAAAATAAAAATCTTATCTAAGTTTTAATAATGTGTGCAAATGTTTCTACTATACAGGAGACCATGCGTAGTAGTCTGTAATAGCCAAGAAAGGTTGACAGTGGAGCCTAAGGAACAGGTGCGTGGAGACACACACACACACACACACATCTGGCTGGCAGACAGGACATGCGTAACATGTTAACAGGGGATGCATGCAAGAGGCTACAGCTATGTCTGCGTTGCCAGGCAACAGAGAGTAAACAAGACGAAAGAGAAAAACACAATAAAATATCCATATAGACTATATATATATATATATATATATATATATATATGACAAAATATGCATTTTAGACACTCCGTCGCACGCACACACACACAAAGGATCAATCAAAGACGACGTTTTTACTGTACTGTCCTTTGCCCCCAGACCCAAAAAGTAGTCCCATGAGCGCAAAAATCACTGATGCATTCATCCCCATTATTCTAAAACCAACTGTTGAAAATAAAATCCAGAAAAAAATCCATGACCCTTGCTAATTTTATATCATTGGGTGTGACACGTGGCGTCCATTGAAAGGCCAAAGGCCATCAGAGCAGCCTTTTGCACCGTCACATTAGGGGCGCTAATTCAGAGCCAATTATCTGGCTGTAAGGGCAGGCAGCAAGACTGGTAGCAGGACCACAAGGGCAGGCACAGCAGCATTACATCTAGATTTACATAAGGATAGGCAAACTTGTGTTGTTACAGTTTCAATTCCAACTTAAGGTTAGTATTTGATGCATATTCATTTTCAGCCTAGTCCCTTCAGCAGGCTTTCATGCCCGCTGATGATAATAATGGTAAGAGAAACACTAATATTGACTAGTGAGACGAGAGGAAATGCCTGTGGTGAATTCCACTGGCACTGATTACGTGTTCTCGTGAAGAGGGCCTAGGCCGTGTGGGGTGGAAGGACACAGCGATGTGAAAAGGCTGCAAGGGCAGAGAACAGGGCATGAGAAAGTAGAGCCAGGCACTATGGAATCTAAAGGAGGACGGGGCTGAGAGAAAAAACACGAGAGAAATCGGGCGGCGAAGACTGCACCCCAATATGTTATCTAGAAGGAATATGAGGCATTCTGCACGGGAGCTACAAGTCCAGTTCATATGATGCCACCTAATGACAACTGAATAGCAAAAAAAAATTGCAAAAAAAAAAAGAACACTGATTGAAACATTGCATAGTCAAATACGATTTCTCGTTTTTTTACCGGGATGCAACACTGATCATATGCTTTTCAACTGATGAGCATATGTGCACTTCACAAAAGGTTTCAAAGAGAAAAGACAACAGTTTATGAATCAAAACCACAGTTCCAGAAGTTTATAAAAGCTCTATAAAACACAGTACATATGTAGGTATGCATGTAAAACACATTATATCATAGCTCAATGTGACATAAAACACACATTTATATTAGGCCTACTGCTTATAAAGCAGAGCACCTCTTTCCATAACAGCTGGTATCAGAATAGCAGTTGGGATGTCAAATTAGAGGTTGACACAGGAGTGAAAATGTATTCCTGTCCCGACTTGTCCTGTAAAGAAAAGAACAAATCCCCGTACAGTCCTGATCCCAGATCAACAGTTCTATAACCCTGGAAATGTTCCTGTCCCATCCTGATAAAAATCCCTCGGTGCCCATTTTTACAAGCGGAAATCAGAAATAACTTCCTCCATTAACTGCTGTTTGTTTGTCCCGGTCATCACTAGTTACCACAGTCAAAGTCATAAACCCCACCTAACCTTAATCACACTGCCTAACCCTAACCTAAAATGTCATTTTAGTGTTCATGCATTTTTACAATACAGGCAATTTAGACTTCGTGGCTGTGCCATCTAGTGGAAATCGTCTGTCTCCCGCTTGGGTTGTGAGTAGCCATAGCAACTGCTTCGTTTGGCTGCTGCTCAGCGCTCACYAGACCATTGCCTGCACACACAGCTAATAACAACCACAGTACGAGATTTGGGCAATGAAGGCAGCCCTTCCTCTTACCCAGAGTTGGATGAACTCATGGATATGGGCATGTGTAATGGTGGGTCTCCGCGTGCATATAAGTTAAAGTAGTGGCTGGCTARAACTGGAGCGAGGCATGAGAGTGAGTTGACGGAAGGGGGAAATTAGCATTTATTTTCTTCTAATTATTTTTTCTTAACTAAATTACACTGAGTTTACCAAACATTAGGAACACCTTCCTAATATTGAGCTACACCCCTTTTGCCCTCAGAACTGCCTCAATTCGTCAGACCAGGCAATGTTTTTCCAATTCTCCAGTGTCCAGTATTTTCATTCCTTAGCCCACTGCAACTACAGTTTCTTGTTTTTTGCTGAAAGAAGTAGAACTTAAGTTGGTTGCCATAACCCATTCGTGTCAAGGTACAACGAGTTGTGCATTCTTTTATGGGTCTTTGGACAGCAATATTCTACTGAAATGTCAGTTGACTAACTTGCTCTGCACAATTTGTGTCAGCCTCCTTTGTCCTCTTTCATCAATGACCCGTTTTCGAACACTGGCCTGCCGTTGGCTGGATGTCCTTTGGGTGGCGGACCATTCTTCATACACACAGGAAACTGTTGAGCGTGAAAAACCCAGCAGCGTTGCAGTTCTTGACACACTCAAAGCGGTGCACCTGGCACCTACTACCATACCCTGTTTAAAGGCACTTAAATKTTTTTGTCTTGCCCATTCACCCTCTGAATGGCACACGTACACAATCCATGTCTCAATTGTCTCAAGACTTAAAAATACTTATTTAACCTGTCTCCTCCCCTTCATCTACACTGATTGAAGTGGATTTAACAAGTGACATCAATAAGGAATCCTGTCCTGTTCCGAACTTGACTAGAAATTCTCTCCCATTCCTGCCGGAATCAACCTCTGCCAACCTCTAGTCCAAACACCCTATTGCCTTTATATAGCACACAAATGTTGAACAGGGCCCTTGTTCCAAATTAGAACCCTATTCCCTTTATAGTGCACTACTTTTGACCAGAGTCCATGTCCCAAATAGAGCCCTTTTCCTTTTGTAGAACACCACTTTTGACCAGAGCCCTATGTGTATGAGAAATGCTGTTATCGACCAATGAGTGAGAGGTTTACGTGGGCCCCCGTCAAACGTAGTGCACTATAAAGAGAATAGGGTGCCATTTGGGATGCATCCCATGTCCTGCTCCCTCATACCATGTGGACGTGTTATGACCTTGACGAGTTATCTGATTACACTCAGTGTATCCTGTGGCTAATGCGCTTGTGTTCAAAATGGGAGAGGAGTTAGCGTTGGCCTGATTTCAACCTGGCCTCTCTGCTGCCTGTGCATCCACATTATCATACAGAGCAGACGCGTGCGTGTGCTGGGTAGTAAACTCACCACTACCCATCTCCTCTGGCTGAGCAGCCCTACTGTAATCTGTAGACTGCACACGTATGCCTACCTGAGTGGGAGTCTCTCTTACTCACACACTCACGTGTGTGTGTGTGTGTGTGTGTGTGTGTGTGTGTGTGTGTGGACTGTGTGTGTGTGTGTGGCTGTGTGTGTGGTGTGTGGTGGACTGTGTGTGTGTAAGTGTCTGTGTGAGTGTGCGTGCGTGTTGTACAAGCTATTTTACTTGAGCATCAACAGTATATTCTCCAAATCAAGGAATCCAGACACTGCTTGGGCTCCATGTCTGTCTCATACTGTTTGCAGCTGACAGTAATCACCTTGACTGTAATGAATTCGTTCACGTTCACTTTGATGCAGATCACCGTTTCAACCACAACACCTCTGCACTGGCCAGGTACATCCGGGATTAAATGTTTACAGCTTGAGGCTGAGCCATGTATGCAGTCGGCCTATTAGTCCTTAACAGTCCTCGTGCCAGATTATTCTGTGCATCTCATCATCTGGAGTATTCCTAGGATGTCTAGTTTGGTCTTGAGGAAATTAAAGGCTAAATCCTCAGGATGGTTCTTACGTTTATGGTGGATATATGGGTAGCCTTTTTACACATGTAAGTACACGTGTGATTCATCTAGCTTGTCAATGCAAGGACAATTATAATACCCAAGAGGGCCAATGTACTGAAGAAGTGTTTTTCTAACGAAAATTAAATAAGAAAATCTAATTGTATTTGTCGCATGCACAAAATTCAACGGGTGGAGACAACTGTGAAATGCTTGCTTACGAACACTTCCCAACAATGCAGAGTTAAAAAAATATAATATAAATACAAGTCGTTGATCAATAGATTCAGTTTAGTATTAATGTCTGTATTAACGTCCCTAATACTAGGGATGTCCCTGTATCCCAATTGTGAGGTTTGAATCAGATTTGCCATTTAAAAATAAATACGGTATCCGTCAAACCCACAAATGTCAGCTAAGTAGCTGGTTGCTAACGTTAGCTAGCATTAGTCACTGTATCTGCGCCAAAACTCAGTTATTTCTCATAGAATCGGAATAGAATAGAATATTTGGGGTCAACCCTACTTATTACTGTTGTGTGGAAGACATACCACTCTTGGTACTTAAATAAATACTTATAAGCACATCAGAGAAAGCTTACAGATCTTAAACATCTGTAGTACCACACGTATTAATGAGGGCATTATGCCTATCCTATTTAAGACTGAGTTATATTGCCCATATGACGGCGTAACCGCCTGAACAGAGAGTAACCATTGACAATTCAAGAAAAAACAAATCACAATACCTGAAAGGTCTAGAAAATCTATTTCTCTTGGTTTTCTGTAAGCAAATGAAAGAAGAAATCTGCAGAACATATCTCATGACCATGTCAACAAGCTTGGAACCCTACCAAAACAAACAGACTTTTATCACAAACCATTTTGAGCTGCTGGCATGCAATTTAGCTCAGGAAGATTAAATCCTGAGAATAAACATAGGTTTGTGAACGGAGCATGGAGAGGGAAGATATTTTCACTCACTGAGAAAAAAAGAGATTAAATGGAGATTGTTGTGGATTTGTTCCAAATGGCATCCTATTCCCTAMATGGTGTGCTACTTCTGACTAGGGCCTGTAGGGAATAGGGTGCCATTTGGGACACATCTACTTGGGACATTGTAGCCAGGCAGCCTCCTCAGAAAAAGCACAGCCTCTGTCATGTGATTAATAATGGGAGGTATTCCCTAGACTAAACCAAAATATTCCAGATGATTCCACTCACCTCTCAAGTAAAAGAAGCATGTCATGTCATATTGCCTAGATTCATACAATGCCATTTACATGAAAGCTGCAATCCATATATAATACATTTAAAGTAAAAACATTTTTAATTCATGTACAAATCGCAGATTGCACCATTAAAGATTTGTTAATGKCACCTGAATGGAACATGCACTCGGTCACTCACTGCCGTACTCCTCTACAAAGCTTTTCCACATTCTGCTGTTGGATCTGACAACTGTCGCAATGACTGACCGTCACCAGTAATATTTCCTCATACATCCGAGACAAGTTGAAAAAGTCAAGACCAGCGCAGCAATTAAAATGTGAAACAAACATTCAAACAAAAATGTCAAAACTGGTTCAGACTTATTCAATGTATTTTTTTTATCACATTGAAATCTCTATTTAAGCAATAAGGCCTGAGGATTTATGGTATATGGCCTAGGGCTGTTCTTACACACGACGCAACACGTAGTGCCTGGATACAGCCCTTAGCCGTGATACTGTATATTGGTCATATACCAGAAACCCCCAGAGGTGCTATTATAAACTGGTTAACAAAGTAATTAGAACAGTATAATATTTTTTTTTTGTCATACTCATGTKAAATTGTCTGATATTCCACACCTTTCAGCATCTAGGACCCAAACTATCCAGATTATAATATACATTATATTGAATTTAGAAGGTGATAAACGGTGGACTATGTCAGACCAAGTCTGCTAATTGAACTTGTAAAATCCTGTCCTCACAACAAGACCCGTTACTGCAACAGGTATAAACGTACCTGACGGGATAGTTTACCAAAAATCTAAGTTTATCAGACATTCGTATCCCTCAAAAGTGGGTTACATAGATCCCCACATCATGCAGTCAGAAAAATATGCAGACCTCAATCCCAAACTAATAGGAAAGATGAGCACCACCTAATTCCATTAGAATAAACTGAATCTGAAGTGAACCATCCCGTTAATACACACCAAATGCCATTCTTCCATATCCACCTCCTACCTTCCAGCCGCTGCCAGCCTCCCGGTAGTAGGGGAAGTTGTCACAGATCCACTGGTAGATCTCGCTGAGGGTCATCCTCTTGTGCGGCGAGCCGTTAATGGCGAAGGTGATAAGGCTGGCGTAGCTGTAGGGTGGTTTGCCATCCCTATGCTGGGCCACCTCCTCCTGGTCCAGCATGTTTCCCTGGTCCAGCSGGGCATTCTTCTTTCCCAGCCCGTGGCCATGATGCCCGTGGGGGTACCCGTGAGTGTGGTGTTGGTGCCCGGCGTTGGAWTTCTGGATGGCCGCCCGCATGGTAAGCTGGGGAAGCCAGTCCATGGAGGTAAGGCTGCTCCCTAGTTCAGAGGTCATGATGGTGGTGAAGGGTTGGGGGACTCAGGGGCAGGGCGGGGAGATGCTCTCCTTTCGCTCACTGGATTGCTGTTGCACAGCGGCACCGGCTGAATTCTACAAGAAAAGTAGGGTGTTTGCTAAACAACAGAAAAACTAGGAAGAAATGAACAGATATGAAACGGTATGCACTGCAGCTGACTGGACTACGGACGAATAGAAGTGTCAGGAGATGATAGTGTATGTACGTGATCAGATATGGTCAGGAGAGGGATTTGGTGCTCTTGATTCTTTCCATGAAATGGTCCAGATTTCAGCACAGCAAATACTGTGTCTGTCATAGCCTCCCTCAATATCAAACATATATTTTACATAGAAACTGTTTCCTCTAAGTTTCAACTTCACTCAAAGCTGTACATTTAACAATAAAGAAACAAAGGCATCAGCAAACAAAGTCATTTGAGTTAATTTGAGCAAATTCTTACTGTTTTAGTATCTTTACATCTCTTCTCTGGCCCAAGCATCTGTGGAATGTATTGAACCGAAAGGTAGAGTAGTCCTTCTATGGTGCATGTTCATACGCTCCTCATTGAGGCGCCAATGCTGTAACACAGAAAGCACACACAAAAGGGGAGTTTGTCAAGTCCTGGCTGACAACACTCATTAGTGACAAAAAAAATGACTTTATCGCAAAGCCACCCACCACAACAGCAACACTGTCGGAGTTCTGTCTATCTGGCTTGCTTCTGTCATTCTCCCTCCAACAAAGTAGAAACGGCAACTCGATCTGCGTAGTGACTAAAAGCTTGGGAATTTTTTTCACAACTGCCTGCCAAATGGGGGAACAGCACGGGAGGAATTCCAACTCCCCAGAGGAACCCGAAAACCCAGAATCTCCACTGTTCTCTGTCGACGTGCCCCACTCTGCTGTCAAGTCCAGGCCCACCTCTCAGTTTCAGACCTGAAGGTAGTAGCGCTTCTGCCACAAACAACCACAGTGCTTCAGAAGAGAAGGCTCTACTTTTAATTTGTTTTCAGCTATTTTTGTAAGACTCAGATCCACACAGTACCATAATCCGCAAAGGTATGTAGAAGAACACAAGCAGGGCTAAATGTTGCTGTACACAAATAACATGATAAAATAACACTTCATATATTAATAAAATCTAAAATATCTATTTCAGAGTATAGAATCATTTCAGTGTGGACCAATGTCCTGCTTGAACCCTGAAAATACCATTTCCAGGCTAAAACCTGGTCAGTAGTAGAGGCTAAGCTCCAAAGGATACCTGTACATCTGAGCCCATACAACTTCAAGTGTCCTTAAACAGAGACAAACACCCCAGCCCACGCAATCACACACACACACACACACACACACACACACACACACACACACACACACACACACACACAGTATCATCTCCTGAAACTTCTAAGGCGGTCTACCAGGAATACAAAACTCGGTTTCTGCAGATCACCCTCGAGAGCAACATACAAGAGAAGAAAACGAAGACAATACTCTGCCCGCAAACCAGTTTAATTACAAGTTGAAAAAACAAAAATGTTTAACGCATATTCATCTAGCCAAACATGCTGGGAAAATGCTGGGTGAGCTTTTGTACCGCCACCCCCGTCTCTTCCTGAAGGCACTTGACAGTGGCACTGTGAGAGAAAGCAGAGCCAGACCCCCAATCCCAGGAAGCGATCTTAATTAGTCCACCTTTTTGCTGCAGGGGGATGGGGAAGGGYAAAAAAACAACACAAGTTATTCTTTTCCCCTCATTAAGAGTAGGCTTTAGCTGCAAATCAGGCTGCCACAAGCCCCGACCTGCTGTGTTGCTGCTGCTGCTGCTGTTGTTGTTGCAGTTTAGAGCGTGGGCTTGACTGTTGTGATGGCATAGCGTTAGCATAGCGAGGCGCTAGGATGAGTAATACGCTAGAACAGCGAGGGGGCATGACACTGCTTCTGGGAAAAAGGGGACCGAACACACAAAGACAGTGATTACCCAGTCAACAAGTCCCACAGTGACTGCCCTAACCCATATACCTGGAAGCGCTCTGCCTATTGTATCTGAAGCAAGTGTGCCGTTACAGTTCATTTGTTTTCCTTCAAGTCTGCAGAGACACGCCTTACTGAGCTTTCCAGAGTAAAACAGTTAAATAGGCTAGCTATTTTGAAGCATTGAGTTCCGTAGCACAGGCCCAATTGGTACACAGGGTTCAGAGCTTGTCTCTGATTTGTGGTTGTGTGTTAATACCATCACTGAGGTATTTAGCTTCTGTAACCACGGCTCAGCCATGATGAAGCAAGCTCCAAAATCAAATATCTGAATGTAACCACAACTTGTACCACAGCCATCCATAGAAGAATTGCCTGTCATGAGAGTTACTTGACACATAGTAATTACAGGCAAAAACAGGAAGACTTGTGGGAACCCTGATACCTTGGATAGAAGGGGCTTGTGCCAAGTCTGCAAATGGATTCATTAAAGGGGCAATCAGGTAGGTAGACAAGCGGTTAAGAGCACTGTGCCAGTAACCGAAAGGGCGCTGGTTTGAATCCCTGAGCCGACTACATGAAAAATCTGTCCATGTCCCCTTGAGCAAGGCACTTAACCCTAATTGCGCCTGTACGTCCCTCTGGATATGAGCGTCTGCTAAAATGACTAAAATGTAAACAAACATCTAATAAAACACATTGATATTTCATGTCAAATATTGAATAACAACCAATGAATTACACATCAGAGGGATTATCTTGTTCTCCTTGCAGCTGGGCTGTGAGTAAGGAACCTTTCAAATGCATAGTAGTGTGGAGACAGCAACAACACCAATACAACCACAAGCATAGCCGATGGGAAGTAGGGGTGCTGAGGGTGCTGCAGCACCCCCTGAAAAATCTGAACAAAATCTGAAAAATTATTTGTATTGTTTTTAAAGAGACATGTTCTCAAAAAAGTAGTGCACTGGGCATTTACTAGCCTTGTATTAGCTGACTGTTATAGCCGACTGTAGCGCGGGCAAAAAAGAAAGAAAAGAGATTTGCCACCCCCTTTGACAACAAATTCTCTGCAAAAAATAAATAAATTCACACGGCTATGATCACAGGACTCACGTCTAAAGACCCCATGCTTCTATATATTATTTGAAAAGATACACAAATGATTGCCAGTCTAGAAGCCATTGCCTTTACAGTTGATTTATATAGCGGTCACCTCCCGGTTTACATACACCTTAGCCAAATTAAATCAGTTAAATGTTTCCCAATTCCTGACATTTAATCTCTAGAAACATGTCCTGTATTAGGTCAGTTAGATCACCACTTTATTTAAGAATGTTGAAATGTCTGAATAATAGTAGAGGAATGATTTATTTCAGCTTTTCTTTCTTCATCACATCCCAGTGGGTCAGAAGTTTACATACACTCAATTAGTATTTGGTAGCATTGCCTTTAAAGTTTTAATTGGGTCAAATGTTTCGGGTAGCCTTCCACAAGCATCCCACAATAAGTTTGGTGAATTTTGGCTCATTCCTCTGACAGAGCTGGTGTAACTGAGTCATCGGTTTGCCTCCTTGCTCGCCACACGCTTTTTCATTCTGCCCACAAATTTCTATAGGATTGAGTCAGCTTTGTGATGGCCACTCCAATACCTTGACTTTATTGTCCTTAAGCCATATGCCACAACATTGGAAGTATGCTTGGGTCATTGTCCATTTGGAACAAACAATTGTGACCAAGCTTTAACTTACTGATGTCTTGAAGTGTTGCTTCAATATATCCACATAATTCCTCCCTCATGATGACATCTATTTTGTAAGTGCACAGTTCCTCCTGCAGCAAAGCACCCCCACAACATGATGCTGCCAACCCCCGTGCTCACGGTTGATGGTGTTCTTCAGCTTGCAAGCCTCCCCCTTTTTTCCTCCAAACATAACGATGGCCAAACAGTCTAAGATCTTTGTCCCCATGTGCAATTGCAAACGTAGTCTGGCTTTTTTGTGGTGGTTTGAGCAGTGATTCTTCATTGCTGAGCGCCTTTCAGGTTATGTCGATATAGGACTCGTTTTACTGTGGATATAGATACTTTTGTACCGGTTTCCTGCAGCATCTTCACAAGGTCCTTGCTGTTGTTCTGGGATTGATTTTGCACTTTCGCACCAAAGTACATTCATCTCTAGGGGACAGAACGCGTCTCTTCTCTGGTGACGGCTGCGTGGTTCCATGGTGTTTATACTTGGCTACTATGTTGTACAGTGAACGTGGTACCTTCAGGCATTTGGAAATGCTCCCAAGGATGAACCAGCCTTGTGGAGGTCTACGATTTTATTCTGAGGTCTTCTGAGGTCTTATTCTGAGTTTGAAGGTAGGCTTGAAATACATCACAGTACACCTCCAATTGACTCAATGATTCAATTAGCCTATCAGAAGCTTCTAAGCCATAATAATTTTCTGGAATTTTTCAAGCTGTTTAAAAGCACAACTTATGTGTTGTAAACTTCTGACCTACTGGAATTGTGATACAGTGATATTATAATAATAATCTTTCTGTAAACAATTGTTTGAAAAACTACTTGTGGTCATGCACACTAAGCCTGCTGCCAAACATAGTTTGTTAACAGAAAATTTGTGTATGTACTCGTTCCGATCAACTGTATTCAGCCATATCCCTGTAATGCTTAGAGAAGATCTTATGTCAAGTGTTATTGAAGTGTTGTGTTGCAGGTTCACTTGACATCTAAAGCCTTTCTTTTGGGTGGTGCTATAGGCCACCAAGTGCTAACAGTCAGTATCTCAATAATATGTGTGAAATGCTTGATAGTGTATGTAAGTAAACAGAGAGGTCTACTTTCTTGGACCTGAATACTGACTGGTTTTTCTAGATGTTCGTCGCTCAAGAGAGGATTCTACTGTAACCAGCGCCTGTTTTTTTTTAGTTTTTTCACCTTATTTCACCAGGTAGGCCGCAGTTGAGAACAAGTTCTCATTTACAGATGCGACCTGGCCAAGATAATGCAAAGCATGGCGCAAACAACAGAGATTACACATGGGGAACAACAATCCATCAATACACACACTAGAAAATTATACGTGTGTGCAATGAAGGAGGTAAGGCAATAAATACGCCAATAGTGGCGAAGTTAATTACAATTTAGCAATTAAACACTGGAGTGATAGATGTGCAGATGAGGATGTGCAAGTAGAAATACTGGTGTGCAAAAGAACAGAAAAACAAAAAACATATAGGGAGAAGTAGGTAGTTGGTTGGATGGGCTAATGACAGATGGCTGTGTACAGCTGCAGTGATGGTAAGCTGCTCTGACAGCTGATGCTTAAAGTTAGTAAGGGAGATATAAGTCTCCAACTTCAGTGATTTTTGCAATTAGTTCCAGTCATTGGCAGCAGAGAACTGGAAGGAAAGGCGGCCAAAGGAGGTGTTGGCTTTGGGATGCCTGTGAAATATACCTGCTGGAGCACGTGCTACGGGTGTGGTGTTGCTATGGTAACAGTGAGCTGAGATAAGGCAGAGCTTACCTAGCAAAGACTTATAGATGACCTGGAGCCAGTGGTTTGGCGACGAATATGTAGCGAGGACCAGCGAAAAAGAGAGTATTTAGGTCGCAGCGGTGGGTAGTATATGGGGCTTTGGTGACAAAACGGACGGCACTGTGATAGACTGCATCCAATTTGCTGAGTATAGTGTTGGAGGCTATTTGTAAATGACATCGCCGAAGTCAAGGATCGGTAGATACTCAGTTTACGAGGGTATGTTTGGCAGCATGAGTGAAGGAGCTATGTTGCGAAATAGGAAGCCGATTCTTGAATCATTTGGATTGGAGATGCTTAATGTGAGTCTGGAAAGAGAGTACAGTCTAACCAGACAGCTAGGTATTTGTAGTTGCCCACATTACTATTATGTCAGAACCGTCCAGAGTGTGATGCTAGTCGGGCGGGCGGGTGCGGGTAGCGATCGTTGAAGAGCATGCATTTCGTTTTACTAGCATTTAAGAGCAGTTGGAGGCCACGGAAGGAGTGTGTATGGCATTGAAACTCGTCTGGAGTTTGTTAACACAGTGTCCAAAGAAGGGCCAGATGTACACAGAATGGTGTTGTCTGCGCGGAGGTGGATCAAAGAATCACCCGCAGCAAGAGCAGACGTCATTGATATTACAGAGAAAAGATCAGCCCGAGAATTAACCCTGTGGCACCCCCATAGAAGATTGCCATTGGTCGGGACCACAGCCTTCCGATTTGACACACTGAACTCTATCTGAGAAGTAGGTTAGTGAACCAGCGAGGCAGTCATTGGAGAAACCAAGGCTATTGAGGTCTGTCCGGATAAGAATACGGTGATTGACAGAGTCGAAAGCCTTGGCTAGGTCGATGAAGACGGCTGCACAGTACTGTCTTTTATCGATGGCGGTTATGATATCGTTTAGGACCTTGAGCGTGACTGAGGTGCACCCGTGACCAGCTCGGAAACCGGATTGCATAGCGGAGAAGGTACGGTGGGATTCGAAATGGTCGGTGATCTGTTTGTTAACTTGGCTTTCGAAGACTTTAAAAGGGCAGGGCYGGATGGATATAGGTCTGTAACAGTTTGGGTCTAGAGTGTCTCCCCCTTTGAAGAGGGGGGTGACCGCGGCTGCTTTCCAATCTTTAGGAATCTCAGACGATARGAAAGAGAGGTTAAACAGACTAGTAATGGCGGCGGATCATTTTAGGAAGAGAGGGTCCAGATTGTCTAGCCAAGCTGATTTGTAATGATCCAGATTTTGCAGCTCTATCAGAACATCAGCTGTCTGGATTTGGGTGAAGGAGAAGCAGGGGGGGCTTGGGCCAGTTGCTGCGGGAGGTYCAGAGCTGTTGGCCGGGGTTGGGGTAGCCAGGTAGAAAGCATGGCCAGCCGTAGAGAAATGCTTATTGAAATTCTCGATTATCGTGGATTTATCGGTGGTGACAGTGTTTCCTAGCCTCAGTGCAGTGGGCAGCTGAGAGGAGGTGCTCTTATTCTCCATGGACTTTACAGTGTCCCAAAACTTTTTGGAATTAATGCTGCAGGATGCAAATTTCTGTTTGAAAAAGCTAGCCTTTGCTTTGCTAACTGACTGTGTATGTTGGTTCTTGACTTCCCTGAAAAGTTGCATATCGAGGGGACTATTCGAAGCTAGTGCAGTACGCCACAGGATGTTTTTGTGCTGGTCAAGGGCAGTCAAGTCTGGAGTGAACCAAGGGCTATATCTGTTCTTAGTTCAATTTTTTTMGAAAGGGGCATGCTTATTTAAGATGTTAAGGAAAGCATTTTRAAAGAACAACCAGGCATCCTCTACTGATGGGATGAGGTCAATATCATTCCAGGATACACGGGCCAGGTCGATTAGAAAGGCCTGCTCGCAGAAGTGTTTTWGGGAGCGTTTGACAGTGATGAGGGGTGGTCGTTTGACCCGCGGTCCCATAACGGACGCAGGCAATAAGYCAMTGATCGCTGAGATCCTAGTTGAAAACAGCAGAGGTGTATTTAGAGGGCAAGTTGGTCAGGATGATATCTATGAGGGTGCCCATGTTTACGGATTTGGGGTTYTACCTGGTAGGTTCCTTGATAATTTGTGTGAGATTGAGGGCATCTATCTTAGATTGTAGGACGGCCGGGGTGTTAAGCATATCCCAGTTTAGGTCACCTAACAGTATGAACTCTGACGATAGACGGGGGGCAATAAATTCACATATGGTGTCCAAGGCACAGCTGGGAGCTGAGGGGGGGTCTATAACAAGCGGCAACAGTGAGGGACTTATTTCTGGAGAGATGGATTTTTAAAAGTAGAAGCTCGAAATGTTTGGGCATAGARCTGGATAGTATGACAGAACTCTAGCAGTTCTATCTACTGCAGAGAGAGCCTGCAAAGGGGGCGGAGTAGCAATCTTGACAGAAAATGTTGTAATTGGGGATGGAAATTTCAGAATTTTTAGTGGCCTTCCTCAACCAGGATTCAGACACAGCTAGGACATCAGGGTTGGCGGAGTGTGCTAAAGCAGTGAATAAAGCAAATTTAGGGAGGAGGATTCTGATGTTAACATGCATGAACCCAAGGCTTTTACGGTTACAGAAGCCAACAAATGAGAGCGCCTGGGGACACACAGGGCCTGGGCTAACCTCTACATCACCAGAGGAACAGAGGAGTAGGATGAGGGTACGGCTAAAGGCTATAAGAACTGGTCGTCTAGTGCGTTGCGAACAGAYAATAAAAGGAGCAGATTTTTGGGAGTGGTAGGATAGATTCAGGGCATAATGTACAGACAAGGGTATGGTAGGGTGCGAGTACAGTGGAGGTAAACCTAGGCATTGAGTGACGATGAGAGAGGTTGCATCTCTGGAGGCGCAAGAGATGTAATAACCTGTAATCTGGTTCAGATTATTAATCAACCTACCAGGGTGTTTACAAACACTAAAGGAATAAGATCATCCACATGTATCTATCACATTTTTACTAATACTGTAGAACCTTGTTCTAAAGCTGTATCCGTACCCATTGGATGCAGTGATCACAATATAGTGGCTATATCCAGGAAAGCCAAAGTTCCAACAGCTGGGCCTAAAATAGTGTATAAGATATCATACAAAATATTTTGCTGTGACTCTTATGTTGATGTTAAAAATATTTGTTCTTCTGATGTGATTAATGAGCATCCAGACGCTGCACTTGATGGATTTATGAAATTGCTTCTTCCAATTTTTGATAAACATGCACCTGTTAGGAAACTGACTGTTAGAACTGTTTATGCTCCAAGGATTGATGAGGAATTTACAAACTGTATGGTTGAAAGAGATGGGGCAAAAGGAGTGGCTAATAAGTCTGGCTGCACATCTGACTGGCTTACTTATTGCAAATTGAGAAATTATGTGACTAAACTCAACAAAAAGAAGAAGAAACTGTATTATGAAGCCAAGATCAATGATATAAAGAATGATGGGAAAAAACTTGAGTACTTTAAATGAAATTATGGGCAGAAAGACAAATTCAACTCCATCTTTCATTGAATCAGATAGTTTTGTGAGGAATAAACTATTTGATGTTGCCAATTCTTTTTATGATTATTTCATTGGTAAAGTGGGCAAACTTAGGCAGGAAATGCCAACAATGAACAGTGAGCAATTATATTCATGCATTAAAAAAAAAAAAATGAAAGAAAAGCATTGCAAGTTTGAATTTTGTAAAGTTAMTGTGGGAGAGGAAGATTTTTTTTTGTTATCAATCAATAATGACAAACCTCCTGGTATTGACAACTTAGATGATATGCTACTGAGGATGATAGCTGACTCTATAGCCACTCCTATCTGTCATATTTTTAATCTGAGCCTAGAGGAAAGTCTATGTCCTCAAGACTGGAGGGAAGCCAAAGTAATTCCGCGACCCAAGAGRGGTAAAGCGGCCTTTACTGGTTCTAACAGCAGACCTATAAGCTTYCTGCCAGCTCTAAGCAAACTGTTGGYAAAAATTGTGTTTGACCAAATACAATGCTATTTCTTGGTAAACAAATTAACAACAGACTTTCAGCATGCTTATAGAGAAGGGTACTCAACATGTACTGCACTGACACAAATGATTGGTTGAAAGAAATTGATAATAAGAAGATTGTGGGAGCTGTACTGTTATATTTCAGTGCAGACTTTGATATTATTGACCATAACCTGTTGTTGAAAAAAACTTGTGTTACGGCTTTTAAACCTTTGCCATATCGTGGKTTCAGWGCTATCTATCTAAWAGAACTCAAAGGGGTTTCTTTAATGGAAGCTTCTCTAATGTCAAACATGTAAAGTGTGGTGTACCGCAGGGCAGCTCTCTAGGCCCTCCACTCTTTTCTATTTTTTTCAATGACCTGCCACTGGCATTAAACAAAGCATGTGTATCCATGTATGCTGATGATTCAACCATATACGCATCAGCAACCACAGCTAATGAAGTCACTGAAACCCTTAAAGAGTTGCAGTCTGTTTTGGAATGGGTGGCCAGTAATAAACTGGTCCTGAACATCTCTAAACCTAAGAGCATTGTATTTGGTATAAATCATTCCTTAAGTTCTAGCCRTCCGCTGAATCTGGTAATGAATGGTGTGGTTGTTGAACAAGTTGAGGAGACTAAATTACTTGGAGTTACTTTAGATTGTAAACTGCCATGGTCAAAACATATAGATTAAATGGTTGTAAAGATGGGGAGAGGTCTGGCTATWATAAAGAGATGTTCTTCTTTTTTGACACCACACTCCAAAAAGCAAGTTCTGTAGGCTCTAGTTTTGTCTAATCTTGATTATTGTCCAGTCGTGTGGTCCAGTGCTGCAAGGAAASACCTAGTTAAGCTGCAGCTGGCKCAGAACAGAGCAACATGTTTTGCTCTTAATTGTAATCAGAGGGCTGATATAAATACTATGCATGCCAGTCTCTCTTGGCTCAGAGTTGAGGAGAGACTGACTGCATCACTTCTTCTTTTGATCAGAAACATTAATGTGTTGAAAATCCCAAATTGTTTGCATAGTCAACTTAGACACAGCTCTGACACACACACTTATCCCACCAGACATGCCACCAGGGGTCTTTTCACAGTCCACAAATCCAGAACAAATGCAAGAAAGCATACAGTATTATATAGAGCCCTAATTGCATGGAACCTTCTTCCATCTCATATTGCTCAAATAAACAGCAAACCTGGTTTAAAAAAAACAAACAGATAAAGCAACACCTCGCGGCACAACGCCTCTCCCCTATTTGACCTAGATAGTTTGTGTGTATGAATTGATATGTATGCTACGTCAATCAAATTTATTTATAAAGCCCTTCTTACATCAGCTGATGTCACAAAGTGCTGTACAGAAACCTAGCCTAAAACCCCAAACAGCAAGCAATGCAGGTGTAGAAGCATGGTGGCTAGGAAAAACTCCCTAGAAAGGCCAGAAACTAGGAAGAAACCTAAAGAGGAACCAGGCTATGAGGGGTGGCCAGTCCTCTTCTGGCTGTGCCGGGTGGAGATTATAACAGAACATGTCCAAGATGTTCAAATGTTCATAGATGACCAGCAGGGTCAAATAATTATAATCACAGTGGTTGTAGAGGGTGCAACAGGTCAGCACCTCAGGAGTAAATGTCAGTTGGCTTTTCATAGTCYATCATTAAGAGTATCTCTACCGCTCCTGCTGTCTCTAGAGAGTTGAAAACAGCAGGCC
This sequence comes from Salvelinus sp. IW2-2015, assembly GCF_002910315.2. Lineage (NCBI taxonomy): Eukaryota > Metazoa > Chordata > Actinopteri > Salmoniformes > Salmonidae > Salvelinus > Salvelinus sp. IW2-2015. The sequence goes on from NC_036847.1 coordinate 12,518,904, forward strand.
TGGGACAGGTAGCACGTCCGGTGAACAGGTCAGGGTTCCATACGTYTGCCTTTAAAATGRTTTATGTATTTCTCTTCTTGAGCTGTTCTTGTCTTTTGATGTGATGTATTATGTCATTCTGTATTATGTTTCATGTTTTGTGTGGACCCCAGGGTYAGTAGCTGCTGCTTTTGCAACAGCTAATGGGGATCCTAATAAAATACCCCAAAATACCAAAACTGAAACACTCTGGGCAGAGAGAAAGAGGGGTGATCCCAAAGAGGATTAGATTAGCAGGACTTTGGTAATTGCATTGATTCCTATTATTCCTTATTATCCTGACTTTCAATATTATATAATTTGCCTGAAACTAAAACAGATATGCATATTTTGGTGAACGAGATTAGGGCCCGTAATATGTTCCTTCCCCCGCTCAAAATATAGTGACAAAAGCCTGTCTGCCACACATGTCTGGTGCCTTCAAGAGGGAATAGTGAGCAATAGGGCCATTTTAAATTGATTTGCAACTTTTAGCCTCGACCTAAAAAACATGAGCAGTAACAGAATATGATGAATTCTTTTTGGGGGGGGGGTTTTCAGTGACTTTAAACATTATTTGAACATCTTTCAAAAAGCCCTAAAATTAGCACAACCCTGTGAACTGGTTATGAGACTCATAACTGGGCATACTGTCCATTTTTAGAAGAGRTTGGGCCTGTGTGTTATTGTTATTGTATTCACCCATTAGACTTTGTGGCTGGGATGCACTCACTCAGATGATTGCAMCGCTAACAGCCCCCCGCTGCTCGCCAGGCTTTTAGACCGAGAGTGGCTTTACACTTCTGCATTTTAATAGGGACTCTGAATGGAGTGAGAGAGAAGGAGGAATCCAAATATTTTCTATCGGAAGAAGGCGAAGTAATGACAACCCCCGAGTGTGATGAGCTGACGGGGTTTCCGAGGAGGACTGTGTTGTGTGGCTAATGTAGGAGCCTGTCGGCACGCCAACAACTGTCATGTCTGGGAGTACTGGGCATTGGAAAGAGGGAGAAAAAAGGTKCAAAAAGGCAAATCCATAATCATAATTACTCTCCGCCTCGATGCCAGACGACATTCCATCTGAAAAAAGTTCAATTATAAGATATTGAGGCAAAGCCGATGCCTTTATTTGCGGGTTCTTGCTCATCTTTCAATAAAATTGAGTTAAGCCCCATGTTTAACTCCTGGAGAAGAGAGCTTGATAATTACATCTCTAAGATCTGTGGGCGTGGTTAGCTGTCATTCCACATTGATATATAATATCATTCACTTCAGCTATCTGATCTGGTTGGATTTATTGTTAACGCTCATTTTACTCAAGTCTCAAGGCTATTCATGGGGAACACTTAACCTATGGGTTTTCCTTACATCCGGGATTCATATTCAGTGTCATACATTTTTACTATGGCTCTTTGCTAAACATCATTTTGTCTTGTGTCAAACTTTATCTTGCAGGGAGCAAACAGTTATTTCAAAATATACAGTAGCTATCTTCTGCAGGGACAAGGGTGCATACAGTATAATTCATGATCCACCTATATTTATCTGACGATATTCATCGTTACTCATTGCCACTTCATTCTTAAGTTCTGKATGCAATGCATAGYCATAGTCTTTACAATATAGCCTTCATTGTATCAAATTATATAGTCATTTGTACAGGTTAGGCAATCATATTCACTCATCATGGGGCTATGACATTTTTATGTTGATCTAGCACGGCTCTAGCGCATGTTTGCAGTCTAGGCTTTATGTTTGGTTTCAGGTGTGTAACCCACGGTCCTACTATTTCCCCTTAACATGTTGTGCCGTTTCTTCTCTACTTGCTATCGCTCTCTCCTCTCTACTAATTCTATTAGAATGTACGGAACGGCATATAACACCGGCACGTCTTTCGTGCTTGTGCCCTGCCGGCCGTGAGAACTCCCATGCACTGCTCTACAGGCTGATTGCTGTTGTGCTGTCCACAGCTACACTGAGTATACACAACATTAAGAACAGGCTCTTTCAATGACAGCTTTCACCTGGATTCACCTGGTCAGTCCCTTATTGATGTCACTTGTTAAATCCACTTCAGTCAGTGTAGATGAAGGGGAGGAGACATGAGACATGGGACATGGATTGTGTATGTGTGCCATTCAGAGGGCAAATGGGCAAGACAAAAGATTTCAGTGTCTTTGAACGGGGTATGGTAGTAGGTGCCAGGCACACCGGTTTGGGTTTTTCTGATGGGTTTTTCACATTCAACAGTTTCCTGTGTGTATGAAGAATGGTACAACACCCCAAAAATTCAGCCTACTTGACAACTGTGGGAAGCATTGGAGTCAACATCCCTGTGGAGCACTTTCGACACCTTGTAGAGTCCCTGTCGTTTTGGAACTAAACTATTCATTCAATACATACAATTATTTCGCTATAATGAATAATGAATTATAGGTCTAATGAATGTCAATTGACAATATTATGGCTATAGATGAGCAAAGTAACCCTGATATGTATCAAATTACATTTTAAAACAGTTTACATGTAATTGTACAATTATTTTCTCTGCTTTGAGTCTCCGATATGGTTTTGCATAAGGAAAATTGAAGGTATTTTTCTGTTATTTAATATGGTGTTTAATTTTTGCTCGAAATTGAATATATTATATTTTCTATTGTATGTGTTCTACCAGTAATCAACATATTGTTCAATGTAAAAAATAAATAAAATAAAAGGCCAGTGTTTATTCTTTGACTTTAACTAATACAATTAGATTTTTTTTGCCAGGAGCATACCACACTGCATCCCACTGCTGGCTTACCTCTGAAGCTAAGCAGCGTTGGTCCTGGTCGGTCCCTGGATGGGAGACCAGAAGCTGCTGGAAGTGGTTTCAGAAGGCACTAGGACGCACTCTTTCCTCTGGTAAAAAATAATATGTATCCCAATATGCAGGGCAGTGATTGGGTACAATGCCATGTGTAGGGTGCCGTCTTTCAGATGGGATGTTAAAACGGGTCACTAAAGATCCCTTGGCACTTATTGTAAGAGTTAGGGGTGTTAACCCTGGTGTCTTGCTAAATTCCCAATCAGGCCCTCATACCATCATGGCCACCTAATCATCCCATGCTTCAAATTGGCTCATTCATCCCCCTCATCTCCCCTGTAATTATTATACAGGCTGTTGCTGTAAATGAGAATGTGATCAGTCAAATGACCTGTTTTGTTATTTTGCCGCGGTATCGAGTATCGTTTTGGTGTTGCGTATTGTTTCGGTATCGTGTATTGTGATAATAAACCTGGTAATGGCATCAAAGTCAAAAATCTGGTATCGTGACAACACTACTCGGTACTGGTAAGTTAACATTTTTCTCTACATTGTTGGGAAGGGCTCGTAAGTAAGCATTTCACTGTTTGTCTACACAAATAACATCAGCAAAGACTTGGAAGTTTTTCAGGTGTTTCAAATAGGTACTAACTCAGGGGGTGAATACTTATCTAATCAAGGTATATTAGTGTTTTATTTTTCATTAATCTTCCACTTTGACATTAGAGTATTTTGTGTAGATCATTGACAGCATGTGAAGACTGAAAATAGTTAGTGCAAAAAGGGTCATTGTAGATAACCGAGTAGCTACCCAGACTAACTATTTACATTTTAGTCAACTTAGAGTAGTGAGGGCATACATTTTCATACTGGTTCCCTGTGGGAATCGAACCCACAACCCTGGTGTTGCAAGCGCCATGATCTACCAACTGACCCACACGGGACTACAATGATCAAAGTGAGCCGCTGTTGTTGGGAAGTCAAAACTGTCCAACTTCTTGGAGCAGCTTGCAATGGTCATTAGTCTCATTACCTTGTCCTCAAGAAAGAGCAATCTTGAGGCCGTCTTTATGCTGTTTTGGAGAAAGAATCCTCTRGGCGGGCACACTGTAAACGGGGATAATCAACACAATCCTCGCCAGTTATTTTACGTGAGTAAAAATGGAAACACACACACCCAACACTAATTTCCAAGCAGCGTGAGGATTTATAAGCATATGAAGTATATTTGCCTTTGAAGTTGGAGCACATCGATTGGTATTTCCATCAATTAATAAAAATGATTATTTTGCAATGTTTTTTATTTTTCTCTATTTTTTAWTCGGCCAAAAGCTGTCATATACCGGCTAACGGAAACCCTGATCTGTTCGGGTGGTATGCGAATTAAGGTGGGTCCAAGGTGTCTAGGATGATGGTGTTGATGTGAGCGATGACTAGCCTTTCAAAGCATTTCATTGCTACAGATGTGAGTGCTACGGGGCGACAGTCATTTAGACAGGTTACCTTGGTGTTCTTGGGCACAGGGACTATGGTGGTATGCTCTTCGGTGGCCATGATAGAACACTGACATTCCTGTCTTGCAGGAAATCATGCACAGAATGAGAAGTATGGAGGGTGATATTGTTAGGCAGGAGGGTCATGTCAGGATGAGCCTGAAGGAAGGGTACCACATGAGGGAGGAGGATGTCTTCCCTGTAACGCACAGCGTTGAGATTGCCTGCAATGACATCAAGCTCAGTCCGATGATGCTGTGACACACCGCCCCAGACCATGACGGACCCTCAACCTCCAAATTGATTCCGCTCCAGAGTACAGGCCTCGGTGTAACGCTCATTCCTTCGACGATAAACTCAAATACAACCATCACCCCTGGTGAGACAAAACCGCAACTCATCAGTGAAGAGCACTTTTTGCCAGTCCTGTCTGGTCCAGTGATGGTGGGTTTGTGCCCATAGGCGACGTTGTTGCTGGTGATGTCTGGTGAGGACCTGCCTTACAACAGGCCTACAAGCCCTCAGTCCAGCCTCTCTCAGCCTATTGCAGACAGTCTGAGCACTGATGGAGGGATTGTGCGTTCCTGGTGTAACTCGGGCAGTTGTTGTTGCCATCCTGTACCTGTCCCGCAGGTGTGATGTTCGGATGTACCGATCCTGTGCAGGTGTTATTACACGTGGTCTGCCACTGCGAGGATGATCAGCTCTCCATCCTGTCTCCCTGTAGCGCTTTTTAGGCGTCTCACGGTACGGACATTGCAATTTATTGACCCTGGCCACATCTGCAGTCCTCATGCCTCCTTGCAGCATGCCTAAGGCACGTTCACACAGATGAGCAGGGACCCTGGGCATCATTCTTTTGGTGTTTTTCAGAGTCAGTAGAAAGGCCCCTTTTAGTGTCCTAAGTTTTCATAACTGTGACCTTAATTGCATACCGTCTGTAAGCTGTTAGTGTCTTAACGACCGTTCCACAGGTGCATGTTTATTAATTGTTTATGGTTCATTGAACAAGCATGGGAAACCGTGTTTAAACCCTTTACAATGAAGATCTGTGAAGTTTTTTTTATTTTGACGAATTACCTTTGAAAGACAGGGTCCTGAAAAAGGGACATTTCTTTTTTTGCTGAGTTTATAGTACATCCAGTGTGATTAATAGATTGTCAAATTAACAAATMATTGTCTTTTGTTGATTTTAAATAACATTCCAGCCTCGTTTAGCATGATGTATTCAATTATGGCATAATTCTACTATTTGTATTCATTTGCATCACTGTCAAGGACATACTTTTATTTTGAAGGCTAACTGCAAAGTCCACTATTGTGGCTAATCCTTACTGTGGCTAGCTTCACATAGATGGGTCCGACCACCATTAATCAAATAAGAACTMTCTTATAAATTAGGGTTATTTTTGATTATGACACCTAGCTATATAGTTAGCTAGCTAGAATGAAACGACTGAACAAATGAACAACGAAACAACACAGCAAGTAAGTGAAATAAATAGGTTTTGATTATGTTTTACTGGAAATGGGGACATACATAAATGCCCAAAAAATAACTTTTGGGTCAGTGTGGTGTGTGTGTGTGTGTGTAACATTTATTTGACTAGGCAAGTCTGTTAAGAACAAATTKTTATTTACAATAACGGCCTTCCCTGGCCAAACTCGGACGACGCTGGGCCAATTGTGCGCCGCACTATGGGACTCCCAATCACGGGAGGATGTGATACAGCCTGGATTCGAACCAGGATCTGTAGTGACCCCTCTTGCACTGAGATGCAGTGCCTGTGTTTTAACTATTGAACTGTACTAGAATGCTTAAAATGTAATATTGGTTTCGGTTTTCTTGGCAAGGCAAATGGATATCGGTATTCGCCAAAAATGTAATATCGATGCATCACTAGTTGTGGATGATACAAACCTTAGAATGTCTTAGAAATCAAAACATATGTGGTTGAGAGAATGCCAAGAGTGTGCAAAACTGTCATCAAGGCAAAGGTTGGCGATTTTGAAGAATTTCAAATATAAAATATATTTTGATTTGTTTAACACTTTTTTGGTTACTACATGATTCCATATGTGTTATTTCAAMATTTTTTTGTATTCACTATTATTCTACAATGTAGAAAATAGTAAAAATAAAGAAAAACCCTGGAATGAGTAGGTGTGTCCAAACTTTTGACTGGTACTGTACACTGATGTCCAAAATGATTGGCACTCTTGATAAAGATCAGCAAAAAATACAAAAATAAATACTACAAATGTTGAGCTATATTGTATACGCAATAAATACAATTTCTCAGAAAGAGATTTTGTTTAATAAGTGTAAAAAAACATCTACAAAAGATTAGCACCCCTGTTTTAATACTCCAGCACCCTCCCCTTGCGAGGATAATGACACTGAGCCTTTTTCTAAAATGTTTTATGAGATTGCAAGAACACATTGGGAAGGATCTTAGACCATTCCTCCATACAGAATCTTRCCAGATCCTTGATATCCTTCGTCTGCGCTTATGGACTGCCCTCTCCAAATAAAACCACAGGTTTTCAATGGGGTTCAAGTCCGGAGAGCGAGATGGCCATTGCAAAATGTAGATTTTGTGGTAAATTAACCATTTAATTGGGGATTTTTATGTGCGCTCMGTGTTATTGTCTCGCTGGAAGATCCATATACGGTCAAGTTTAAACCTCCTGGCAAAGACAACCAGGTTTTTGGCTAAAATATCCTGGTACTTGGTAAAGTTCATGATGGCGTTGACCTTAACAAGGGCCTCAAGACCAGTGGAAGCAAAATACCCCCATAACATCAAAGCTTCACCACCATATTTTACAGTAGGTATGAGGTACTTTTCTGCATATGCTTCAGTTTTTCGACACCAAACCCACCACTCGTATGTGTGGCAAAAGAGCTCTATTTTCATGTCATCTGACTATAGCACAGGTTCCAATACAAGTGCCAATACCATTTAGCTAAATCCAGGCGGTGCTATGGTCTCAACCAGTAGTTTAAGACACACTGGGCCCTTTGAGAACTTAGAATCAAATATCTAGCCTACACAGATAAACAGTAACACCTAAAAACATACCACGATAGAAGAGGTTGCAACTCATCGACTTACCACCTATAACAAGGAAAAAGCTAACGCAACTCGAAATCCTGAGAACGGAAAAGTTAAAAAGGCGTCTTTTACCATGAATAAAATATGGGAGTGCAGCATTTCGGCATACTCCCCCTACGAGAGGTCCCAGGAGAGGGAAGGACGCTCTTTATGAACTTAGGCTCAGCACAGTAAAGGCTACAGCACTGCGTCACCAAGGAAATCAACTGCATTCCCACATCCACCAATATTCAGAAGTCCTTTTTAAAAATTCATTGATTTACYGCAAAAATAGATTAAAAACGCCCAACTGCGCCAACCTAAAAGTTGGGCTTRTGGATAGCATTAATAATGCAACAACCCCCAAAACCTAGAGGCATTCGCTTGAAGGAACGGCTTTGGTTTTGTTGCACTTTATAAATGGGGAGTCATTTACATGTTTTAGAAGTATTACATATTTTTGATGGTTGTTTATAATTACATTGTTTTACATGCAAATAGGCTGACAATTGTTCCTCATTAAAAAACAACCAGTACAATGCAATAGTACACTACTGTCAACCCAAGGTTTTACACAGAGTTCAGAAGTGGAGCTTCTGTGTTCTTCTCACTAGTTGCATAGGGTGTTGGCAGCACTAAGTTTGCAAATGCCAGTTCAGTTCTCCTTAACCAGTTCTACACTAGACATTTAAACCTAATGAGTCCCACTTATCTGAAGTCTTTCTCTAAATTTGAAATGACACATTTTTCAAAATAAATCATTAAAGGTCTTTCTAACACAGCCGTCTCCAACAGGCCGATCGCGAGCTACTGGCCTACATATATGTAGCTCGCCAAACAATTCTGAAAGTACACGCAGTTCATGTTTTCCAACGKAAACTGTCAGAAACAAATCTCATAAACAAAGTATTAGACACGGCAAGCTCCCAGCTACTAACTAATCAACGCAACATTATCCCAACCCGGTTTAGCCACTATTGGCTTAAAAAGCCAAACTTAACAATATCTGCCAATTAATTTCCAGCAAAATTGCCCATCTGTCTATGTAGTGCACAAGTTTGTCTATCACTCTGTGTGTAGCCAGTTGATGTGATAACAGCCTTGTGGGTTGACAGACATCCTTTCCCCAAAATCGTCTTAATTAAATGTTAACTGCAAAGTAGGCTTACCTGGCAGAAGTATATTATAAGTATATKATTTGTATATATTATTTGTTATTTGCAAACCTTGCCATGAAATGAGCACAGCAGTAGGCCTGCATAACCATTGTTAGACCGGACCATTCCCCACTTGCTAGATGCACAATTAAAGGCCAGATGCCTTTAATTGTGGTGGAATTACACTAAAAAGGTCTTCTGATGGAATTTAAGCATTTACTGTACATGGACTCAGATAAAATAATTACAATGAAGTAGGATGTTCTATGAACAATTGTCATTTTGAGAGTGAAAAACAAAACAAATCTAAAACCAGGAACATTTTAACTGAGAAAACATAATCGTTTGGGAAAATAAAAAACAGAATTTGAGAAAAAAATGATTTTATAGGACCCCTAAGACTTGTTTATTAACCATTATTTTACCAGGTATATTGACAGAAAACATAGTGCCCTACTTTCTCTTGTATACTAAGGACCTGGGGAGGAGTTTAAGGGAGAGGAGAAGAGAAGAATGTGCCTATTTGAAAGCTTTAAAACAAATGAGTGTGCTCTCATGCTAGAAAAGGTCGGAGACCCCACGGTTGAAAAGCGCTTAATCAATTTTGGATTCTGGTGATGTGCAACAGTTTGTTAGGGCCCTGACCACGATCACAGCATGGATTTTCAGATCCATCTAGAAGTCCTTGGTCTCAACTGCAGCACCCACAGAACAATAATATCAATGTACACACTGCTAGTAATATAATTTCCTCTTCATCATTTTACATTTTAGACATATAGCAGACGCTCTCATGCAGAGCGACTTACAGGAGCAATTGGGGTTAAATGCCAAGAGTGTGCAGAGCTGTCATCAAGGCAAAGGGTGGCTACTTTGAAGAATCTCAAAAATATATTTTGATTTGTTTATCACTTTTTTGGTTACTACATGATTCCATATGTGTTACTTCATAGTTTTGATGTCTTCACTAGTATTCTACAATGTAGAAAATAGTAAAAAAAAAAAAACCTTGAATGAGTATGTGTGTCCAAACCTTTGACTGGTACTGTATATTTCAAAAGGTACAGCATTTTAGGCATGGATGGATTGTGAAAAGGTCCTTGATAAGAGTACATGTTGGGAATAGCRCAAGCAGAATGGAGACTTGAAAGCACATTGAGCTTGTTCTGGAGTCAATTTACCTACAGGGGTCTGTTACTTCAACTAATGGCAGGTCATTTGAATAATCGCTTTAACAAGGGGAGCATTTAGTAATGCTTTCAGGGATAAAGGACTGGAATTCCAAATGATCAAATTGGTATGCAAAGGTGGGAACATTCCCTCGTATTAATGTGGTTGGAGAAACAATTGCACAATTTCATAGTCGTGTCGTCTGATACGGAGCTGTAATTTAAATGTATCATTTGCAGACATCTATACTCCTATGCAAATAATATAGTCAGCATTACAGCATTACAGTTCGACCAAAGAGCTGGAGCTTATCAGGATATCTTATTTGTTTCAATGCATGGCACTGTAATCAAAGAACTAAACTCGAACGAAGCATATACAAGGTAACTGCCAATATAAAGGAAATGCCAACATTAAGTGTCGTAATAGGGCYTTGGGCCACCACGAGCCACCAAAACAGCTTCATTGTGCCTTGGCGTAGATTCTACTAGTGTATGGAACTCTATTGGAGGGACGCAACACCATTCTTCCAATAGAAATTCWTTCATTTGGRGTTTTGTTGAAGGTGATGGAAAACGCTGTCTCAGGCGYTGCTCCAGAATCTCCCATTAGTGTTCAATTGGGTTGAGATCTGGTGACAGAGACACACACACTAGGGCTGGGCGATATGGCCAAAATKTCATATGATATTTTTCAGTGTTTTTWAAAWTTTTATAATAAAAGTTCTAAACATGTTTTATGAGTACCTAATGAGCCTAGGGTGGCCACACATAAATTATAAGTGATTTCAATGGGGTGTTCTCCATTTGGATTGTTTTATACTGTTCAGTCCAACTTRAACCAAAAAAGTACTTTAATCAATTTCTGCATTTCCTGCATTCATTTTTTATAATTTCCACACTTGTGGACACTCATTGACCATACATAAACTCCTCGCTTGGTGAGCAAAAAAAAAAGTTWAAATGGCATAGGGCTGCATGATATGGGCAAAACGGCGAGGCCTAATAATTGTGAACTGTTGGAATCATGGAAATAGAATGATTATTCTAATTCTATAGTTGGAATATAGTGGGCAGCACATTGAACACACTGTAGTGTGATATGACAAATTAAATAGCCAGGGGGGAATTAATGGGACAATGTAGGAACCAAAGTGTTGCTGGTCAGTGTTTCCCAGGGGACCCTAATTAGATGTTACATTACATGTTTTCTCTTTATCACAGATGATCCATTATATTGAACAGATACTCAAGTCATTTGTTTGTTTGATTTTAAACTTCAAAATCAATGTTTTTTGTTTAGCGTACATTTTAAACTGAAAAATATAAGTCTCAGCACAATTCCGTTACTGTGGATTTGCCCAAATACAAAACATAATTTCCAATTTCACTTAATAAAAGTAGGTTGATTCTGCATCCCTAATTTCTTGGTGATGCATTTGCTGACATTGACAGTGATTATAATGACCTCTGAGAATAAAATAGAAATCAGAAAACATTATGAAGGTTCCTTTTTAGAAAGTTTAATGGGAATCTGCATAACATATTTTAATGAGGCATTTAAGGGTCTATGAGTGATCTATTGAGAATGTCTACAATGGCAATCAGCAGAGAGAGAGTGGCAGCTGTTCTGCAATTAAAACGCCAAATTACCCTCAATCAACACTATTTAAGACCGAATGTAAATCTCAGCACAAATAATGATGAGAAAAATCTGTTCAGACAGCTCTCATCTTGATAGGAATTTGGGARGCATCCAAATCAGGAACCAGGCATCTTTCAACCTTTCACTTAATGTTCTGTTAAGATTAAGCATGACATTCTTTCAGTAGACCTATGTTCAATTATATATCATGTGGGTCTCCACAGTACTGTAGCTGGAAGCTGCAGTGTGTTGTGATAGGAGTCATTCCCAACTCCTCTATGGCAAACTGGATTTTCTCAGATTTAAATACATGCATCAACACCAAATGCATGCAAGGTTTTTTTAAACATAAAAAACCCCAACAAGGCTRGTTTTACAACCCATAGACCAAATGCACTTCTAAAGAAGCCTAATGCAATATGATTTCAGTAGTAGGGTCTGTATTCAAAGGCAGACACACACGCCATGGACTGAATATGCTATTGGTCATTGTTCAAACAAAAAACGTGCCAATATAGGCTATTGTCGGCTACAGATGTTAGCTTGTCATGGACTTGAGTAGGCTACCAGTGAATAGCCTACACTTCACAATTGCATCATCATTCTTGTATTTCACAATCAGCACAATTCCTTGTGCTTAGTTTAAGATGCTTTCAAAATGACTAAATCATAATGTAGACCTAGGCCTATGTCACATTCAACCATGGAGTTCGTACATGGCTAAAWTGTAACAAAAAAACAACCAGCCCCTCTCCTGCTGTCTTCCGAGATAAATCCACTGGCGGAAATACCATTAGGCAGAAGAGTCAATGTCCTCAGGCATCACATCATCAAGGGTCCTCATGAGCTGCGCATAAAAAAATATAAATAATAACATTCCGCTTGAGGCCTCCCATGCTCCGCTCGACGCATAATAAAAAAATATTTAAAAAATAAATAAAATCATCAAAATCTGTCTGTTTAAGCTAGAGATATTGTTTTGCATGGGCTGTGTCTCAATCCAGCACATCCGCCGATGTCGACCTTCCGCATCTGCAATCAAAGGTGTCTGAGCTACATCGATATGTCAGACCAYGAGACATCTCGAAAATCGGTCTACTCASGAAAACGTCTGTACGGTTTGGCCTACAAATTAATATGACTCCTCTATGGAAAGACTGTTCTCCGTTTTGCTCTACGACCCCCACAAGTGTCATGGGACTCGTCTGAAGGTAACCCGGAAGAAGGCATTTCCATGTCAATGGTATACAAGTAATTCCACAGTAAAKAAAATGTTTTACTTTTTTCCTGCGCTTTCTTATATCTCAGATATAGGACAGACACTTCAAAACATCCTTCATTTCACTTCACTTCAATCCATTTGTCCATGAATGAATATGTTATTCAAAGTGTTTCTATGGGCTAATAGCAGAAAGGCGAGAATTTTCAAATGTTTCATCAATATATATATAATATATATATGGAAGTTTACATACACCTTAGCCAATACATTTAAACTCAGTTCTTCCCAATTCCTGACATTTAATCCTATAAAAACTCCCTGTCTTAGTCAGTTAGATCACCACTTTATTTTCAGAATGTGAATGTCAGAATAATAGTAGAGAGAATCATTTATTTAAGCTTTTATTTCTTTCATCACATTCCCAGTGGGTCAGATGTTCACATACACTCAATTAGTATTTGGAGCATTGCCTTTAAATTGATTAACTTGGGTCAAACATTTCAGTAGCCTTACCACAAGTTGGGTGAATTTTGGCCCATTCCTCCTGAAGAGCTTTTGTAACTGAGTCAGATTTAGTGGCCTCCTTTCTCACACACGCTTTTCAGTTCTGCCCACACATTTTCTATGGGATTGAGGTCAGGGCTTTGTGATGGCCACTCCAATATCTTGACTTTGTTGTCCTTAAGCCATTTTGCCACAACTTTGGAAGTATGCTTGGGGTCATTGTCCATTTGGAAGACCATTTGCGACCAAGCTTTAACTTCCTGAGTGATGTCTTGAGATGTTGCTTCAATATATCACATAATTTTCCTAGCTCATGATGCCATCTATTTTGTGAAGTGCACCAGTCCCTCCTGCAGCAAAGCACCCCCACAACATGATGCTGCCACCCCCGCTTCTCACGGTTGGGATGGTGTTCTTCGGCTTGCAAGCCTCCCCCTTTTTCCTCCAAACATAACGATGGTCATTATGGCCAAACAGTTCTATTTTTGTTTCATCAGACCAGAGGACATTCCTACAAAAAGTACAATCTATGTATCCATGTGCAGTTGCAAACTGTAGTCAAGCTTTTTATTGGCAGTTTTGGAGCAGTGGCTTCTTCCTTGCTGAGAGGCCTTTCAGGTTATGTCGATATAGGACTCATTTTACTGTGGATACAGATACTTTTCTACCTGTTTCCTCCAGCACCTTCACAACGTCCTTTGCTGTTGTTCTGGGATTGATTTGCACTTTTCGCACCAAAGTACGTTCATCTCTAGGAGACAGAATGCTTCTTCTTCCTGAGCGGTATGACGGCAGCGTGGTCCCATGGTGTTTATACTTGCGTACTATTGTTTGTACAGAGGAAATAAGCAAACAGGAAACCACTCACCCAGAGGCGGCGTTCCTAGTGGCCGGAGACTTTAATGCAGGGAAGCTTAAATCAGTTCTACCAAATTTCCATCAACATGTTAAATGTGCAACCAGAGGGGGAAAAAATCTAGATCACCTGTACTCCACACACAGAGACGCTACAAAGCTCTCCCTCGCCCTCCATATCTCTATCCTCCTGATTCCTGCTTACAAGCAAAAATGAAAGCAGGAAGCACCAGTGACTCGGTCTATAAAAAAGTGGTCAGATGAAGCAGGTGCTAAACTACAGACTGTTTTGCTATCACAGACTGGAACATGTCCCGGGATTCTTCCGATGGCATGAGGAAGTACACCACATCAGTCACTGGCTTATCAATAAGTGCATCGAGGACGTCCCCCCAACAGTGACTGGTACGTACATACCCCCAACCAGAAGCCATGGATTACAGGCAACATTCGCACTGAGCTAAAGGGTAGAGCTGCCGCTTTCAAGGTGCGGGACTCTAACCGGAAGCTTACAAGAAATCTGCTATGCCCTGCGACGAACCAACAAACAGGGCAAAGCGTCAATACAGGGCTAAGATTGAATATAATACTACACCGGCTCCAACGCTCGTTGGATTTGGCAGGGCCTGCAAAACTATTAAGACTACAAAGGAAGCACAGCCGCGAGCTGCCCAGTGACACGGCCTACCAGACGAGCTAAAATCACTTTCTATGCTCGCTTCGAGCAAGTAACACTGAAACATGCATGAGAGCATCAGCTGTTCCGGCGACTGTGTGATCACGCTCTCCATAGCCGACGTGAGTAAGACCTTTTTAACAGGTCAACATACACAAGGCTGCGGGCCAGACGGATTACCAGGACGTGTGCTCCGGGCATGCTGCTGACCCAACTGGCAGGTGTCTCACTGACATTTTCAACATGTCCCTGATTTGAGTCTGATACCAACATGTTTCAAGCAACCACCATAGTCCCTGTGCCCAAGAACACAAAGGCAACCTGCCTAAATGACTACAGACCCGTAGCACTCACGTCCGTAGCCATGAAGTGCTTTGAAAGGTTTGGTAATGGCTCAATCAACACCATTATCCAGGGGCGCCCAGGTGGTGGGGGTAGGTAGCAACACATCTGCCACGCTGATCCTCAACACTGGAGCTCCCCAGGGGTGCGTGCTCATCCCTCCTGTACTCCCTGTTCACCACGACTGCATGGCCAGGCACAACTCCAACACCATCATTAAGTTTGCAGACAACGGACTCCCCGGGTGGCGCAGTGGTCTAAGGCACTGCATCGCAGTGCTAGCTGTCACCAGAGATTCTGGGTTCGGCCCAGGCTCTGTCGCAGCCGGCCGCGACTGAGAGGTCCATGCGGCGACGCACAATTGGCCCAGCGTCGTCCGGGTTTAGGGAGGGTTTGGCCGGCAAGGATATCCTTGTCTCATCGCGCACTAGCACCTCCTGTGGCGGGCCGGGCGCAGTGCATGCTAGACCAGGTCGCCAGTGTACAGTGTTTCCCTCCGACACATTGGTGCGGCTGGCATCCGGGTTGGATTGTGCGTTGTGTCAAGAAGCAGTGGCGGCTCAGACGGGGAAAACGATCAGTATGCGTTATTAGAGAACAGTAATTGGGTTGTTCGAAGATAGTTGTGTGGTTGTGGTGTTGTGTATACTATTTTCTTCTCATTGTGTTATCTTTAGTAGTTCAGTCCTTGGTCTCTTTGGCTGGGGCCACTCCCATAAGGAATGGAGAGGCGAAGAAGGTCGAGAGCCGTGCGTTTTCAGATAGGCTGTTAATGGCAAGAATGTGTTATAGACGCGTGAATGGCAGTTATCGGGAAACACAACCCACTAGCGGCACTGGCTTCTTGGCACAACGGCCCTCCACCCCGGATGCCGCGCACCACTGTGGTCGACACTGGTCACCTGGACCTGGTCAGATGCACTGCGCCGGGCGTCCAGGCGTGCAGGTTGGGCGTGAGCCCAACGTTGCGGCCCCTTTTACCGGCCCTGGGGGGGCCTGGTTTCGCCGCTGCTGTTGCCCCCGCGCCTCTGCCTCCTCTGTTCTTCCTTGATGTTTTGGAGGTTGGTGCTGGTGAGCTGGTGGAAGAGGGAGTACGAGAGGGACTGAGGCACGCCCCTGGGGAGCTCCAAGTGTTGAGGACAAGCGTGGAGATGTGTTGCTACTCCCAACCCTGGGGGGCCCCTTAGGGTAATGGTGTTGATGGAGCCATTCAACTTTCAAAGCATTCATTGGATACGGGAGGAGTGCTAGGGTCTGTAGTCATTTAGGCGGTTGCTTTGTGGTTCTTGGGCAAGGACTATGGTGGTGCTTGAACTGTTGGTATTAGACTCAATCTGGGACATGTTGAAAAATGTCAGTGAAGACAACCTGCCAGTTGGTCACACTGCCCGGAGCACACGTCCTGGTAATCCGTCGGCGAGCTGTGTATGTACCTGTTAAGGTCTCTCACGTTCGGCTATGGAGAGCGGATCAAAAGTCGTCCGGACATGCTGATGCTCTGGGCATGAGGCATGTTGTTCGAGAGGGTGGTTTTGGGTTGTGTTGTGAGGATGACGGAACGACGAGATATTAGAGTTATTGTAATAGATATAAGAGAGTACGATTAGGGGGAGTCTTGGTAAGTAGCAACGTAGAGGGACGCAGATGCTCACACTAATACAGAAGTGCTTGGAGTTACGCCAATAGACCTTCTGTGTGTGAGAGTAAAAGATGAGTGGGTAGTAAAAAAAAAGAACAGTTTGGACAGAGGACGCCACTAGCACACAGATTCAACGCAAACGAAGAACAGCGGATTTCGTAGGGAGCGTGGAGGAGACTCGCTCGGGATACGTGAGTGTTTGTCGACTCAGTGAAAGTACACAACCTCATTCCTCAATCGATAACGCATAGAGCTAACAGGTGTATGTATTGTTATCTGTGTTGGTGGACGGTGTATAGGGAAAGAAGAGCCGGACAGTGTGCGCCTTTTTTTGCCAACCGCATTCTTCTTTCGACGGTGGCTGTATTGTGTGGAGACAGGTTGTAGAGCTTAGTTGGCCCACCTTGGTGTTCATTAACACAACACAAGACAGGCGTTTCCCATCACTACTCGTTCAAGATCACGTCGCGAAGAGGGCGCGAGGCAAACGAATCTAGATTTCGCCCTCTCAGGCTAATACTAATGAGACGTAGTTTTGTGCATGAGGTGTCCTTGAGAGTTACTGGCTTCCAGAGAGGATCATGCTTCACACAGTGCTTGCAACTAGGTGGCGGGTGTCATCCTACTGACTGGTGTATGCGCAGTCTAGAATTCTATTAGGTCACGGACTGCAAATGTGCTCGCCTCTGACCGCAAGGCATACAGAGGGTAGTGCGTAAGGCCGCAGTACATCACTGGGGCTAAGGCTGCCTGCCATACAGGACCTCTACACCAGGCGGTGTCAGAGGAAAGAATGGCCTAAAAATTGTCAAAGACCCCAGCCACCCCAGTCATAGACTGTTCTCTCTACTACCGCATGGCAGGCGGTACAGGAGTGCCAAGTCCAGGACAAATAGGCTTCTCAACAGTTTTTACCCCCAAGCCATAAGACTCCTGAACAGGTAATCAAATGGCTACCAGGACAATTTGCATTGTGTGCCCGCCCCATCCCTCTTTTTACACTGCTACTACTCTGTGTTTATAATATATGCATAGTCACTTTAACTATACATTCATGTACATACTACCTCAATTGGGCCGACCAACCAGTGCTCCCGCACATTGGCTAACCGGGCTATCTGCATTGTGTTACCCCACCCGCCGCCAACCCCTCTTTTACGCTACTGCTACTCTCTGGTCATCATATATGCATAGTCACTTTAAACATATCTACATGTACATATTACCTCAATCAGCCTYACTAACCAGTGTCTGTATGTAGCCTKGWTACTTTTATAGCCTCGCTACTGTATATAGCCTGTCTTTTTACTGTTGTTTTACTTCRTTACCTACCTATTGTTCACCTAATACCTTTTTTGCACTACTGGTTAGACCCTGTGAGTAAGCATTTCACCTGTTGTATTCYGCGCACGTGACAAATAAACTTTGACTTGAACGTGGTACCTTCAGGCGTTTSGAAATTGCTCCCCAGYATGAACCAGACTTGTGGAGGTCTACAATGTTTTTCTGAGGTCTTGGCTGATTTATTTTGATTTTCCCATGATGTCAAGCAAAGAGGTACTGAGTTTGAACGTAGGCCTTGAAATACATCATCAAGTACACCTCCAATTGACTCAACTTATGTCAATTAGCCTATCAGAAGCTTCTAAAGCAATGACATCATTTTCTGGAATTTTCCAAGCTGTTTAAAGGCACAGTCAACTTAGTGTATGTAAACTTCTGACCCACTGGAATTGTGATACAGTGAATTATAAGTGAAATAATCTGTCTGTAAACAACTTGTTGGAAAAACTACTTTGTGCATGACAAGTAAATGTCCTAACCAACTTGCCAAAACTATGTACAAGAAATTTGTTGAGTGGTTGAAAAACGAGTTTTAATGACTCCAACCTAGTTGTGTGAAAACTTCCGACTTCAACTGTACGACACAGGGGTCCTAAAATTCAAAATCAAATACACTACATGACCAAAAGTATGTGGACACCTGCTCGTCGAACATCTCATTCCAAGACAATGGGCATTAAGGAGTTGGTCACTCCTTTGCTGCTATAACAGCCTCCATCTTCTGGGAAGACTTTCCACTAGATGTTGAAACATGCTGCGGGGACTTGCTTCCATTCAGCCACAAGAGCATTAGTGAGGTCGTGCACTGAGTTGGGCGATTAGGCCTGGCTCGCATTCGGCGTTCCAATTCATCCACAGATGTTCAGTGGGGTTTGAGGGCAGGGATCTGTGCAGGCCATTCAAGTTCTTCCACACTGATCTCGACAAACCATCTCAAACTGTTGCCATAAAGTTGGAAGCACAGAATCATCTAGAATTTCATTYTTTGATTCGTCCATAGGACTGCTAGATGGTGAAGCATGATTCATCACTCCAAAGAACGCGTGTTCTTTGGAGTGATGAATCATGCTTCACCATCTAGCAGTCCTATGGACGAATCAAACAATGAAATTCTATGGTCCACTGCTGCAGAGTCCATTGGCGGCAGGCTTTACACCAGTCCAGCCAACTCTTGGCATTGTGCATGATGATCTTAGGCTTGTGTGCGGCTGCTCGACCATGGAAACAKATTTCATGAAGCTCCCAACGAACAGTTCTTGTGCTGACGTTACTTCTAGAGGCAGTTTGGAACTCGGTACTGAGTGTTGCAACCGAGGACAGACGATTTTTACGCGCTACACACTTCAGCACTCGGCGGTCCAGTTCTGTGAGCTTGTGTGGCCTACCACTTRGCTGCTGAGCCGTTGTTGATCCTAGACATTTCCACTTGACAATAACAGCACTTACAGTTGGCCGGGGCAGCTCTAGCAGGGCAGAAACTGACTTGTTGGAAAGGTGGTATCCTATGACGATGCCACGTTGAAAGTCACTGAGCTCTTCAGTAAGGTCATTATATTGCCAATATTTGTCTATGGATATTACATGGCTGTGTGCTGGATTTTATACACCCGTCAGCAATGAGTGTGGCTGAAATAGCCGAATCCACTAATTTGAAGGGGTGTCCACATACTTTTGTATATATAGTGTAGCTAAATTATTTTTGGTAGTAGTCTCGCGTTGCCATACCTCCACAATCACATCGCTGTCACGCCTCCCTTGGAGGTCTGGAGAATTTGATATTGCAAAAAATAATAATTCAAGAACCCTCCCCCCACATGTCCTTTGGTGCTACATGTTATATTCGGCAATGTTTTCAGACTGAAAAGGACACATTTTGCAGAGAGTTGTTCCGTATGCTAGTTTCAACATGGCAGAAAATTCTGTTTTGTCAGAAGTGTGCTCTATGCACAAAATCGARATAGTGCTTTCAGAAAGTATTCATACAACCTTTTGTGTTACAGTCTGAATTCAAAATTGTGTCCATTTTTTTTCACCCATCTACACACAATGTCCCATAATGACAAAGTGAAAACATGTTTTTAGAAATGTTTTTCAKATTTATTGAAAATGAAATACAGAAATATCTCATATACATAAGTATTCAATACATGCTATAATCACCTTTTGGCAGCGAATACAGCTGTGATTATTTCTGGGTGAGTCTAAGAGCTTTCCACACCTGGATTGCACAATATTTGCACATTATTATTTTTAAATTCTTCAAGCTCTGTCAAGTCGGTTGTTGATCATTGATAGACAGCCATAGATTTTCAAGCCAATTTAAGTCAAACTCAGGAACATTCAATGTCATCTTGGTAAGCAACTCCAGTGTTCATTTGGCCTTGTGTTTTAGGTTATTGTCCTGCTGAAAGGTGAATTTGTTTACCAGTGTCTGTTGGAAAGCAGACTGAACCAGGTTTTCCTCTTGGAGTTTTCCTGTGTTTAGCTCTATTCCYTTTATTTTTATCCAAATAAAAAACTAACATAACATGATGCAGCCACCACCATGCTTGAAAATATGAAGAGTGATGTGTTGTGTTGGATTTGCCCTAAACATAACGCTTTGTATTCAGGACAAAAAGTTAATTTSTTTACTACATTCTTTGCAATTTTACTTTAGTGCCTTATTGCAAACTGGATGTATGTTTTGGAATATGTTTTATTCTGTACAGGCTTCCTTCTTTTCACTCTGTCATTTATGTTAGTATTGTGTAGTAACTACAATGTTGTTGATCAATCCTCAGTTTTCTTATATCACAGCCATTAAACTCTAACTGTTTAAAGTCACCACTGGCCTCATGGTGAAATCCCTCAGCGGTTACCTTCKTCTCCGGCAACTCAGTTAGGAAGGACGCCTGTATCATTGTAGTGACTGGGTTTACTGACATACCATCCAAAGTGTAATTAATAACTTCACCATGTTCAAAGGGATATTATTCAATATCTGCTTTTTTTTACCCATCTACCTATAGGTGCCCTTCTTTGCGAGGCATCGGGAAACCTCCCTGGTCTTTGTGGTTGAATTTTTACTCCTGAACTTATTTACACTTGCCATAACAAAGGGGTTTAATACTTATAGACTCAAGACATTTCAGCTTTTCCTTTTTTATAAATMTTTCAAAACATTCTGAAAACACAATTCAACTTTGACAGTATAGGATATTGTGTGTAGGCCAGTGACCAGGATATTTTAGCCAAAAACATGGTTGCATCTGCCAWAAGGCTGAAACAGCAAGACAATAACCCCAATAACACATCAAAATCCACATAGAAAATGGTTTAATTCCCCACAAAATCTAATTTTGCCATGGCCATCTCAGTCTCCGGACTGATTAATCACGCTGTCATACACAACTAATTGGTATATACAGCCTGACACATTGGAGTGCAACATTTTGTACATTTTCCTTACAAGCAAGAATGTTTAATACAATTACATTGAAATTTACTCTATTGTCTGTGCAGTTTTTCTTTCAGCCGTTCAAAATTTGAGAGAAAATATCCACAGTAAAGTACTGTTTACCAGACTTTTTAGAGTGCCGGTAGGTTTGCCACTGCCAGCTGAATGCGAGCAACGGTTTATGGTTTGGTCTATGGTCTATGGTTTGGTTATGCTCAGTTATTGTTTATGATTTACATATTGTGCAAGTGTTTACACCACAAAGCATGCGTCAGTAGATTGAAAAMATAAACCGGAAATACAAGCCGACAAAACCATATACCTACCGGCTCTCTAACAAGTTGGGTAAACAATACTTTCCTGTGGATATTTTGTCTTCAATTTTGAGCGTCTGAAGGACGAACCGCACAGAACTTTTTTTTGGAGTAAGTTTAAATGTATTTTCATTAAATATTCTGGCTTGTAAGGAACATTTACACCCSAATGTGTCTGCCTGTATATACCAATTAATTACAGCCAGATTAATCAGACAATCTACGGACTTGAAACCCATTGAAATACTGTGGTTTYWATCAAAGAGGGCAGTCCATAAGCGCAGATGAAGGATGTCAAGGATCTGGAAATATTCTGTATCTAGGAATTGTCTAAAATCCCTCCCCATGTGTTTTCCAGCTCATAAAACATGGTGAGGTATTGAAAGGTATTGAAAACAAGATGAGGTATTGAAATGTATTGAAAACAGGGATGTCAATCATTTTTACCCCTACCTTTTTGAGAGAAAAATAATTTCCCATTTTTTTGCATACAAAATAGCTCAGTATTTGAATTATTTATTTTATGCAGTCAATTCTGATCTTTTTTTTTTAATCAAGGGTGTAAATAATTTTGGACCCTACCATATGTCACCACTTCAGAAGTTCACGCATGTCTAAAAAGTAGCCTATAGTGCATGCATTGATGCATACATGTCAGAATGTTTGCGCAACCGTTTCGATCAATTTCTAAATTCAATGTCAAAGTCATTCRGCTCCTTACAAGGCAATTAAACAACACAATCAATCAGATAAGCACGACCCAGGATCACCCTGAAAAAAACTTGTGGAAGTTTAATTCAAAGCTATCCTCAAATAACATGGGCTGTCTATATGCATGACAGGGAGAGAAAACCTGTCAAGGCCTGTACGCAACGCAACCCCAAAGCTCAATTAAATGTATTTGTCTATGTGAGATATTTTCTCCCGGCCTTGCTTACAGACATTGCCCAATTCTTCAGCTTACTTACCCGGGTGGATGGTTATGAACCGGTTAAAATTTTACAGAGGTTCCAGCGCTGCACTTGAACATTTCCTCCGAGGACTGAGCTTCTTCACCTTCTAGGGCTGTCACTGAAGTTGCATGCTCCATGCAATACTCGTGTCACATTGACCYGTGCTGTGGTCAATTGTGTGCCATGAATTGGAGACTTCCTCATCCCGCTATTCGCGTTTGCTTCTCCAACAACAGGATCCCGCCGCGTCTCCTGACTCCGTTCTCTTGCTAAACCACCGGAACTACTTCCAATGCCAGCCGGAGCACGTTGAAGACAAATCCATGCACCACAGTCTGACAACATATTTAAAATCTACATAACTAGTTCCCGTGTTACATATTTAATTAACTTTTCGTGGGTAATTAGTTATCGCCAACAACGACTTGCTAATAATAATAATAAACTGTTATTTTTTCTTCTTCTAGTAATCTAATTTACATATATAGCCACTGGACAGGTTAAATCACACAGATTATAAAAATGATGCATGGATCAAACTAGTCATCATTATAATGTTGATTTGCTTTCAGGCAGGTCTTCAGTTTGTGTTTAAAATTGTCATAGTTAGAACAGCCTATTATTTATGTAGGCAGAGTGTTTCAGTAGTTAGTGGTACAATGCATGAAGGAAGGAAGGAAGCAAGAAATGAAGCAAGTAGGGAAGGGAGAAAGGAAGGAAGGAAGGAAGGGGAAAAAGGAAGGAAAAAAGGAAGGAAATAAGAAATGTTTGTCCCATAGGGAAATTTGCATACACATCACTTCCGATAGCATACATCACAGGACATACAGTATATCACAACATATGATCAGACAGGGAGACATATATATATACTGTAGATGGTGAGTTATGGTTTATAGTCCTTCAGTGATTAGGAAACTGATGCTGGTTGGTGAGAATGACTTGTGTGTCAGATTTATCCAACAAGAGTCCCCTCTGGTGGCTGCTCTTGTTATCCTGCTATCCCTCTCCCTTTGGTAAAGGAGCTGGCTCAGTGGTGGCGATAGAGATTCTATGATTTATGATTCTATATGTATTTCTTTGGGCAAGGTCATGTTAAGTCATATTTATAGATAGTTTATAAATCTGTGTAGAGAATTTTAATACCGTTTTAATACATTGCCATACATTGAGTTTATACTGTATATGGCTACACTGGCAATCATAACAGAATCCTACCCTGTGTATGGTCAGGATGATGGGGGGGGGGGGGGGACTCCAATCCCGGCCTGGGGCACCCCCTGTGGCAGGACTGAGAGCAGGTATGAACTTGGGCTTCAGCCTGATGAAGACCTTCAGGTCAAAACGTGGCATAGTGGGTTCAGGGGTTTCCCTATGTGAGGGACATTGTGGTTCCACCATTTCACCACCTGCCTTCGCCTTCTCACTCCCACCTTCGGTTACAGAGAGAAGTTCAGTCCTCTGTGC
>NC_036847.1:12543069-12639028 GCF_002910315.2 Salvelinus sp. IW2-2015
CAGAATTGAGTGAGGGACGCACAGAGTCGTACTCAAGTCCCTCCCCTCCAGGCACTCATTAGGGCGACCCCGCTGGTGGAACAGAACTGAACACGGTACTTGAAACTTGGCTAGGGCCCTCGAGATGAAGACCTTCCTAAGTCAAAACGATGTGGGCCATATGTGTATCTCCGGGATTGTGGAACCCTTTCCGTCTTTATGTGAAGACATTGTCGGTGTCCAACCAAAATTTCAACCACCGTCTGCCCCAGTCGAACGCGGACTTAGCTCCCCAACTTTTCCTCACCTTTCGTTACAGAGGAGAGGATTCGAGGCCTCTGTCAGCGTTCACTCCTCTCCATCACTCCTGGCTCTGATGCCATCCTCTATGTCCCCTATGTCCATTCTCTGTCGGCCCTCAGAGACCCCCAAACCTCGAATTCCGTAAGACCTATGCACAGACCTGACGATTCACGTACCTCTTTCCCCTACAAGACCTAGTTACCAACAAACACATTGTCTTCATCCTCAAATGGTCAACATGCGGGTAATTTCTTAGGGTGGTTTGAGTTTAGCCGCGTCTCCACGGAGCTAGGTCTACCGTCCGCGTTTTCCCATTCTCGCTAATCTCTTCACGCTCTTTTTCCCGCCTCCTCCTTCGGTTTGAGAAGGAATAGAAAGGAATAGTGACTCCAATCGGGCTTTAGGACCGCAATCCCCGTCTAGGGTTGTCAAGGTTAGGTTTAGCGGTAGCGAAAACTAGGAATCTATTGGATATGAGGGAGACTGAAACTTTGTGGGCTTCTAGCCGCCATCGTAAGATATTTAACCTTCATTTCCATAATACACTAAGTGTGCTGCATATGTTCAGGTTGCCCTATTTTGATATGGACACTATCTGGTTCCACCAACTATTCACAACACACTAGCCTTGCGCCACTCACTATAACACAACACCAAACCTAACGAGTAAACAAGCTGAAGAGAGTCTGTGATGTAGCACTACTGTAGACAGCTCGCCCCTTCATCCTCTCCATCGCTTCCTCGCTTGTCGTTGGTATTTCGTCCTCTGATCCCTCATCCTGTGCTGTCATTGTTTTGCTTGTGCGTCGTTGGTCGTGCTGTTGTGTGTTGTGTGGTGTGTGTTTGTGTGTGTAGTGTGCTGTCTTCCCTTTAGAACCAAACGCTCATTGATCCTCACTGTGTAACATCCACAATGGCCATCCTACGTTGTCTTTGTTCCCCTAAATGCAGAATATGTAAAGCAAAACACATGTTTGTTGTGCCCATTCCTCACAAGGGTCAAATAGATCAATTATCTTAGTAGCTGTGTGATCGTTTTAGTCTAGTTTATCAGCTTATGTATAGGTGGGTGAGTGGATAGTGAGTGTCTAGGTGCGCCAACGTAAAGGATTTAACTAGGTTGGTTTGCTGTTGAAAGGTGAGGAACCGTTTAGGGAAAACTAAGGCATTGTGAAAAGAACGAAAGGTCCCGACCAAGATGGACCAAAGTGGGGTGTTAGAGAATGTGGGGCCTGTGTGTGTGTGCCGATGATGTCGTGTGTAATACATGTGGATAATGGTAGTGTGACTGTCCATAATCTGATACTTGGTCTTGTTCCTGCCTTACCACCTTGGGCCTGTAGATAGTCTAACAGACCGCTAGTGTACTTAAACAGCATAAAATCATTTTAAAATCAAATCTAAATTGTATTCTGTTACATTGCGTTCCTAACACAGACAGGTGTAGTAGTCAACCTTACGTGTAAATGTTACTGTACAAGCCCTTAAACCAACAATGGCCAGTTTAAGAAAAATAAATACAATATTTTACTAAAATACAAACTAAAGTAAAAATAAAAAGTAGCAAACAATAAAATAACGATAATGAGGCTTTATACAGGCGGTACCACGTACCGAGTCAGATGGCGGAGGTACCAGTGTTAGTCGAGTAATTGAGTAATATTGTACATGTAGTTAAGTGTGAAGGACTATGTATAGATAATAGATAATAAACAGCGCAGTAGCCAGCAGCATGGGATAAAAGGGGGGTGGGGCGGGTCAATGCAAAATTTCACTAAATTAATTTTCATGCCATCCATTATAACAGGGGTATTCAACTCTTATCGTATGAGGTCCGGAGTCTGCTGGTTTTCTGTTCTACCTGATAACTAATTGCACCCACCTGGTGTCCCAGGTCTAAATCCATAGCTGATTAAAGGGGGGAACGATACAAAAACGCAGTGGAACTGGCTTTGAGGTCAAGAGTTGAGTTTTAAGGGCAACTGTCACACCATGATCTGGTTCACCTGTCCTTGTGATTGTTTCCACCCTCTCCAGGTGTCGCTTATTATCCCCGGTGTATATATCCCTGTGTTTCCTGTCTCTCTGTGCCAGTTCGTCTTGTTTACCAAGTCAACCAGCGTTTTTCCTTGCTCCTATTTTTCCCAGTCTCTGTTTGTTTCTAGTGCTCCTGGTTTCGACCCTTGTCTGTCCTGACTCCGAACCCACCTGCCTGACCACTCTGCCTGTTCTGACTACCAGCCTGCCTATCCCCTTGTACTGTTTTTGGACTCGGATCTGGTTTCTGACCCCTGCCTGGCCTGACCTTGAGACTGCCTATCGTCTGGTACTGTTTGGACTCTGACCTGGTTTGTGAACTCTCGCCTGTCCCCGACCTGCCTTTGCCTACTCCCTTTGTTATAATAAATATTGGAGTTCTACCATCGGCCTCCTGTGTCTGCATTTGGGTCTCGCCTTGTGCCCTAATAATAACATAATTTGCAAAGAGTATAGCCCATATGCCTTTCTGCTTACATGTCTGTATACAGTAATYAGGTTAATTCCTGGGGCTATGACTACAGGCTTAAAGCTAGCCTGTGAAACATGCTGTTTAGCTAACATGCCACTCCATGTAGTTGTGAATTAAACTGGTACCCAGACCAGGTAACAGTTAGTATCAGGGAAACAGGGATATTCAGTCAAGGAGACAGCCAAGCAATCCTACTCATTCAGGACTGGGTAATCTTGACCTCTGACTTACCCATGGCTGATTATAAACATAGTTAATTGTTACTGCACATCAACGTTTCAACTGTGAGTCAAAGTTCTCAGTATTACTGGGAGAGAGATGTATGTTGGTGTAACAGTATAACTTTAAACCGTCCCCTCGCCCCAACACGGGCGCGAACCAGGGACCCTCTGCACACATCAACAACGGTCGCCCACGAAGCATCGTTACCCATCGCTCCACAAAGGCCGCGGCCCTTGCAGAGCAAGGGGAAACCCTACTTAAGTCTCAGAGCAAGTGACGTAACTGATTGAAACGCTACTAGCGCGTACCCGCTAACTAGCTAGCCATTTCACATCCGTTACACTGGCAACCCCAAACTTTTTTTCTAAAAGAGTAAATTGCTCAATAATTGACTTGTTAGTTTAGATTTTCTTGATTCATGAACATTCTTAGCGAAACCATATTGGAATAACATTAGGTAAACACAACCATAGAAAATGAATAGTATCTGTTGTCTTTTAATTCTCTTTGTTTTAACACCCCACATACAAACTGCATTATGATTGTATAAAACATGGATCTTTAACCACCTTATTTTTTAGAGGTCAGGTCCTCTCTGCCTGAGTGTATAAAAATGGAAATCTTTTCTATAGACTTTTAACACAGCTTCGTTCAATACGTTACTGAGGGGGATCAAAGAGGGATCAAAGAGGGATGAAAGAGAGGGTGTCTTGGTGGTGTGCGTGGTTGCAGTGCAGCACCTCTCRTTTCGGTCTCTCCCTGCTCTGCTCTCTAAACTGAGAGCCCCTTGAGAGGGTTTTGTGCATGCGGGAACAGCCAGGTGTTTTTTTTGTTGTTGACATAATAGTGTGGGTTAACAGGAAGGATAAAGCGATATCACGATATGCCTGGCTCATATTGATATCATATTGAATGATTAATATTGTTGCCAACAACATTATTAACCTTTTAGTGCAGTGGGGTAAATCAGGGTCACACAGAGTGCATCTTGGTAGTCTTCAACAAATCTACTTTGAAACAAAAGTACAGTATACACCTCACACACATGGTTATGGGCTGAAAGTAAAGAAGACACCTGTACCATGCCAGATAAATTCAAGTTTGAGTGTGCATCCCAATATTACACTTTATAGACTGAAATATAACAAAACTGTTTGACATAGAAACACCAGATTTTCGGCAGGTTTGGCGGACTCACTAAACACAAATACTGTGTTTGTAAATTATGTCTGAGTGTTGGACTGTGCACCTGGCTGTCCGTTAAAAAAGAAAACAAGAGAATCACGCTGTCAGGTTTGTTTGAAGTAAGACTAGCATTTACATTTTACTTTTACTCAAGTATGACAATTGAGTACTTTTTCCACCACTGTGCTTAAGTACATTTAAAACCAGATARTTTTWGACTTTTACTCAAGTAGTATTTTACTGGGCGGCTCTCACTTTTACTTGAGTCATTTTGTATTAAAGGGATACTTCAGGATTTTGGCAATGAGGCCCTTAATCTACTTCCTCAGACAAACTCGTGGATACCATTTAGATAAAGGGCCTCTGCCAAAATCCCAAAGTATCTTTATTTTTACTAAAGTTTGACAATTGAGTACTTTTTCCACCACTGATTACATGTCAGCACATGTGACAAATTGCAACYTCTTATTTAGAGATTGTGTTGCTTTTCACAGTATGCTGTTTCTCTTGTACAGATTTCTTTCATTTTACTCAACTGGTCTAAAGTTCTTCCTCAGAGGAATCTTATTGGCTCCTATCAGCTTGACTCTTGATATTTGCATTTCCTATTTCCCTTTTTTGAGTCGACATTTCTAAAACGTGGATGCAAACTGATTCGTCTGTCTTGCGTAGCCAGCCTCCCCAATTCTCGTCTCGTACACTCGACTATTGGAAGTCTGGCGAACTTCCGATTTGGATTTCGAGTTTGAATGGGAACGGTGGCATTCAGTGCTTGCATTTGATTGTCTCTGAGTAGAAATAATGTTTACCCTCAGAGGCATTGGGCGCTCAAGTGGTAAGGCTCAAGCAACCGACTGTAGACGAAAGTCGAGGAGTGATGTTGGGGGAGGTGCAACTGCGACAGAAGAAAGTCAGACACTAATTTGGTTTTCTAACATCAAGGCACAGATCAACATGGCAGTGTTGCCATTGTTAATAAAAGTTTTTCTTTCTCTCTGTCTCCAACCCCCATATCACACAAACTGAAATAATATCTGTGTCAATTGTACAACCAATTAGTGAGAGAGAGAGACTCAAATATCGCATATCCTATGCATAATTTGTTTAGTATCTTATGCATGCAAGTCAGATTTTGTTGTTGTTCTTTTTCTAAAATCTGCTTGCTCAGCTCCTCAACAGCTTCTACCGGAGCACCATAAGTGAATCCCACAATTTGTCCAACTAATAATAGTTTAGATTGTGCATCCTTATACCCCTGCGCTCCAGCTTTTGCAAATTCTTACTCTAATTTTGCACTAAATTAATTTACAGCTTGGTTTCTTGCTTCTGTCTAAGTCTTCCTCTTAAGAGAAGCTTTCTCTTTTTCACGTATTGCTTTTTTGTCACACCCTGATCTGTTTCACCTGTCTGTGCGCGTGTCACCCCCCCCCCCCCCCCCCCCCCCCTCCCCCCCCCCCCCCCCCCCCCCCCCCAGGTGTCGCCCATCTTTCTCATTATCCCCTGTGTATTTATACCTGTGTTCTCTGTTTGTCTGTTGCCAGTTCCTTTTGTTTCCTGAAACCTACCAGCGTTTGTTTCCCTGCTCCTGTCTGTTCTTGCACCTGTTTTCTAGTCCTTCCCGATTTTGACCGTTCTGCCTGACCCTGAGCCTGCCTGCTGTTCAATACCTTGCACCACCTCACTGGATTATTGACCCCCTGCCTGCCCTGCCCCTGA
Source organism: Salvelinus sp. IW2-2015 (assembly GCF_002910315.2). NCBI lineage: Eukaryota > Metazoa > Chordata > Actinopteri > Salmoniformes > Salmonidae > Salvelinus > Salvelinus sp. IW2-2015. The sequence continues at coordinate 12,548,984 of NC_036847.1, forward strand.
GACTGCCTGCCGTTTTGGACCTTTTGCACCCTGCCTTGACCTGTCGTTTGCCTGCCCCTGTACTAGATGTAAACTTTTGTTTCTTCGACACTGTCTGCATCTGGGTCATACCTGAAATCTGATATTTTTTTGATTCTCTTCATTTTTGCATTTTCTTCCTCTTGTTTGACCTTCAACTCTTCCTTCTCTTGTTCTCTCTTTCTCCATTTCCTTCAGTATTCTCTCTTCCTCCCTTTCGAGATCTGAGAGTGATTTATTTTGTAATTGTTGTTAAATTAATGGTATCTGTTCCCACATTTCTGAGTTATTTACCTTGTGGCGTCCTGCTTTTTCAACAAATGTTTGTATGCTGTTGCTCTTTCCTRCCAGGTCATCTCCTCTAGTGAATAGTACAACGGTATTACAACATGTTCTTGATTATCTTAACAGCTGTTCTCTCCTCTTGAGTGAAGCATGCTCCCACAGTTAGGACCAGGAGGAAGATGTGGGGCCTGTGGCAGGCATAGAYATCTCTTTCCTGATCTCCACATTGTCAATGTCTGTGTCAAACAGCCCGTGAATGTTAATCACAGTAATGTGTCTCCCATTGACTTAAGACATCCCCTTATGACACACACTGGTGACTCATCCATCACCGACATCCACCGTAAACACCTCTCTTCCCAGGATGGTGTTTCCTGTGGCACTCTTCCCAACTTCCCCAGCAGCACAATCATGAGACTGTCCATACTCTCCACCGATCCCTCTAATGACAAAGGAAGATGCAATGTTTAATACATTTACTGTAGCCTACATACTATCTGCTGATATTAAGATACTTTAGGTAGATACATTTGCCTCTTATACCGTGTACAACCATGACAAATGCGGTAAGTTGAAAAGAAAGCTTGTCAGGTGCTCAACTGAGGGGCTTGGAAATGAAAAAAATGTAACTATTTGCAGCCAATAACAGTTTAGATCCAAAATGCCTCTCTCTGTAACAATTTCCTCACAATATTGCCTCCTCTGGAGGAGAGAGAAACTTCAATTTTTCCCCAGAATTTCAAAGTGGAGGCTGAGCCATGGTTGGCACCTGTGGTTGAAATCAAAATTATCTCTGGATTTTCAATTTTTTTATTCAACCTTTATTTAACTAGGCAAGTCAGTTAAGAACAAATTCTTATTTTACAATGATGGCCTACTCCGGCCAAACCATTCCCCTAACCCGGACGACGCTTGGCCAATTGTGCGCGGCCCTATGGGACTTCCGATCACGGCCGGTTGTGATACAACCAGGGTCTGTAGTGACGCCACCAGCACTGAGATGCAGTGCCTTAGACCGCTGCGCCACTCGGGAGCCATAAATGACTGGGAACACAGATAACTGGGAACACAGATATGCATCTGTTAAAAACAAGGTAGGGGCTTGGATCAGAAAACCAGTCAGTATCTGGTGTGACCACCATTTGCCTCATGCAGCGAGACACATTTCCTTTGCATAGAGTTGATCAGGCTGTCTATTGTGGCCTGTGMAATGTTGTCCTGTTCCACTTCAATGGCTGTGCGAAGTTACTGGATATTGMCAGGAACTGGAAGACGCTGTCTTACACGTCGATCCAGAGCATCCCAAACGTACTCAATGGGTGACGTCTGGTGAGTTTGCATTTTCAGCTTCCAGGAATTGTGCGAAGGTCCTTGCGACATGGYGSCGTGCATTATCATACGACAATGGGCCTTAGGACCTAGTATCTCTGTGCATTCAAATTGACATCGATAAAATGCAATTGTGTTRGTTGTCCGTAGCTTATGCRTGCCCATATCATAACCCCACCYCCACCATGGGGCACTCTGTTCACAACATTGACATCAGCAAACTGCTCGCCCACATGACGCCATACATGTGGTCTGCAGTTGTGAGGCCGGTTGGGCGTTCTGCCAAATGTTCTAAAACAATATTGGAGGAGGCTTATGGTAGAGAAATTAACATTACATTCTCTGGCAAACTTGAGACATCTGTGGAATTGTGTTGTGGGACAAAACTGCACATTTTAGAGTGGCCTTTTATTGTCCCCAGCACAAGGRGCACCTGTGTAWTGATCATGCTGTTTAATCAGCTTCTTGATATGCCACACKTGTCAAGTGGATGGATTATCTTTGCAAAGGAGAAATGCTCACTAACAGGAATGTAAACAAATTTGACTCAAAATTTAAGAGAAATTATGTAGGAAATTTCTGAGATCTTTTATTTCAGATCATGAAACATGGGACCAAGACTTCACATGTTGCATTTCTATTTTTGTTCAGTGTAGCATTACAACTTCACCGAATTATTTAGCAAAAAGTAACATTACTAAACGGTTCTCAAGAGTTGAAAATAACAGATCTGTTCCCGAATAATTGTTCTTTTAGTTTGTAAATATGCAGTAGGTTGTGTAGATAAATAGAAAATAAATCCCATTTAATCCCTTTTTAGAATGAAATATAAGGCAGCAATATGTGACAACTGTGCACAGGATGTGATGACTTTCATTATGCAGTGTAGGAGTTTTACTGGTTGATAATTCACTCATTGTTAGGGGGAAATATTAAGCTGCCAAGCCTCTGGGCCCCTCATTCAATAATGAAAAACACAATCATATATGTTATTGTTATAATAACAATTTTAAACATATATGGTTGCAATGGGAGGAGTATTACCTGTTATAAATGTACGGAGGCTTGTTGTGCAATGACACTGAAAGCCTTCGCCGAACAATGTTATTTTCCTGCTTAGTAGTTTTCTCTCCATATTATATACATCTACGATAAGGGTTAAAAACGTTACAGAGGCATAAAAATCATACCCTTTCCCCTGTCCCCCCGTCCCCSCCGTCCCCCGTCCCCCGTCCCTCTACCCTCAAATTAAAGCTAACAGTCTGCACTTTAAATACATAGTCATTGTATCATTTCAAAATCCAAAGTGCTGGAGTACTGAGCCAAAACAACAAAATGTTTGTCTCAGTCCCAATACTTTGTGCTCACTGTAACTTTTAAAAAACAAATAAAACAACACCTCACAACACACCTCTCTCCTATCTAACACAGTTAACCTAGTTAAGGCATATGTATATGTAGTAATGTATATATGTGTGTAAATCTGTAATGTCTATGTTCATGTTTTAAAATGTATGTATATTGTAGTCTTTTTGTCTGTAATGTTTTTTTCATTACGTGTCGGACCCCAGGAAGAATAGCCGTCGCCAATAAAATCTATACATCTGATACATCCTTTAAAATGAATGACATATACCCATTGATTCTTGATTAGTATAATAAAAACATCATGACTTAGTCAAAACTGTAACTAGGCAACTCAGGAACATTCAATGTCTACTTGGTAAGCAACTGTCCTGTTGAACAACCTGGTCTCAGAGCATTTTGTGTTATTCTGTACGTGAATCCGTGACACTCCATTTAGTGTGATATGTTACTTTTCGAATGGCATGAATTAATTTTGTACATTTTTGTACATTTTGTATTTTATGTTATGAATTTGCAAAAAGTACAATATGTTACATATGTTATCAATTTGCACAACATATGGTATGTTATGAAATCTAGCTAGGTGGCTCGGTGTCTAACGTTAGCTAGCAGGCTAACGTTAGCTAGGCTAGGGGTTAGTGTTAGGGTTAAGTTTAGAAGTTAGGTTAAAGGYTTAAGGTTAGGGTTAGGGGAAGGGTTAGCTTAAAGGGTTAAGGTTTGGGTTAGGGGAAGGGGAAGGGTTAGCTAACATGCTAAGTAGTTGCAAAGTAGCTAAATAGTTGTAAATAGTTGAAAACTTGCTAATTAGCTAAAATGCTAAAGTTGTCCTTCATGAGATTTGAACTTGCAACCTTTCAGTTCCTAGACGTTCACGTTATGCACCCCCCACCCCAACTAACCACACCAAACATAACATATCATACTAATTTGAGTGTTGTGGATTTACATTTACCAAGTTACGTCTAGTCTATGAGGCCAGGCTTTGCTGACATAACAAGAGAAATATTGGTGATGCTCAACCAAATTTCGAAATTGCACTTTGTATATTCTACTATTCTACCATCACCCTTCCTAAATAATCCTTGAGGAACCCTCTTTTCTTAGTGTGTACATGTAGGCAAATGTACATGTCCATACAGCCTCATAAGCTAAGATATTCTTAGGCCCRAGCAGTGTTTTTGTGAAAGAGGCTAAAGAAAGTCGTAGATATGAAATTCATTCTTTATCTTCTTTTTTAAGGTGATGACTGCACTTTCCTTCCTGACATGATCAATACATTCCGCTTTCTTTGGGTATCTTGTATTTCCACAAGAGGGCAGCATCCTCAAAGTTATGGACCGAGCTTGGGAAACRCTGCTTTAGACTAGTTAGCTTGCCATGCATGTTTCAAATGTGACAAATATAAATGATATCAGAAAAGCAGAAATGAGTTTGATGAGTGTGGGCGCTGTCATAATAGGTACTGCTCAGCGAGTWCACTGTACGTGTACAATGTACAGTATACTACAGATGATCAGAAAGCTATTGCCACCAGCCGTTCAGTATTTCAGATTACCCTCCAGAGTCAGTTGGCAGGCCGGTTGGTTTCTTTCTTTCACTGGCATTTTATAAGGTAACCATTCATTTGACCAGTTAACTCTAATGTACTGTACATCATTTTCACTGATTAGGTTGAATGGCTATTAAAGCTGTGTGTGTGTGTGTTAGCACGCGTGTGTGTCTATGTGCTTGTGTGTGTGTCTGACTGTGTGTGTTTGCTTCTGTGTGCATGTGTGTGTGTGTGTGTGTGTGTGTGTGTGTTCGTTTGTGTGTGTGTGTGTTATATAGGCCTCAGCAGATCACCACCACCTTCTTCACAGCACGTTGTTTTCCTCTCGTCTCCTCATCTCTCCGCCTGTGTGGAAGTTGTGTGGGCACCATCTGTATTGCCCCATGCTAGAGCATGCTGGACCCTGTTATCCGGCTATCCATCTGTGTTATTGATTTTTTTTTTCTCTCCCTCTTTGTAGAGTTTCGTCTTTCCTCCACTCTCCGCTCTTTTCAGAGGAGTGATGGAGAGAGAGAGAGAGAGAGAGAGGATGGCTAAGCATGGGGGTAGGGCAGAGATCTGAAAGCTTGCAGAAGGGGTGGTTGGGGAATGGAGAAGTGGTGGGGGTTCTGAGGATAGGGGAGGTTAGGGGTTGAGGGGGGTGGGGCGCGTGCAGCCTGGACTGTTCATGAGCGGAGAGCGAGAGAAGAAGCGAGAGAGAAGAAGAGAGAGAGGGGTGCTCTTGAAGTGTTGGAGCTTTTTTTCTCTCTCCACTCTCTCAGGGGAGCAACCCTCCTCCTCCCTCCACTCCTCCCTCCTCCTCTCCTCCTGCTCTGAGGCGCCTCTGGTGCACACGCTCCACTCAGCAACCACCCCCCATCCCCTCCTCCTCCTACACTCCTCCCTCCTCTTCTCCTCCTCTGCCCGCCTGCCATCTCCAGTCCCGGGGGGGCCCAGCAGCGCTGCTGTTGCAGCTGTGATTTGCGGGAGATTTGCGGGAGATTTGTCTAAGTGAGAAGCAATTAGTGTGCCGGGGCCTGCTAATGTATAAATGCTCTGGCCTACCCCACACCCCCCAGCCCCGCCATTTGGCAATCGCCAGGGCAGGGCACCGCCCACTCCCTCCTTCCCTCTCTCCCCTCCGTCTTTTTCATCTGCAGCAGTCAGCGTGCTCACACTCGCCTTCAGCTGACCCAATGCTGACCCCATGCTCGCTGATTCTATTAGCCAGATAATTAGCCCGCTGTAGGTGTGTACAAAACTATTGGGCCGTCTCTGACTCTGAACACCTTTTTTGCATCATGTGATGCGTTTTGTATCATCATGATGATTTGGCCAGTGATACTGCATCTTGAAAGTCCAATATATTGAAAACTTGACTGCTGACATGAAAAAAAAAGCACAATKATTTTTGGGTGAATTTGACCTGTTATTGCAGTGACTGTGATATGTGGTTGTTTTAGTTGAATGCACTGACTGGATGAGAGTGTCTACTAGGTTACTAAAATGCCAAATATATTGTAAAAAAAACTTGACTGCTGACATGGAAAACATTTTGGGGCTGTATTAACAGTGGACTAATGAAAAAAATARYAAAAAATTGTTTGAGTACATTCTCCCTTTAAGAAAAGACAAGTGTGAGTGCAAGAAAGACAAGTTTATCAGTATTTAGTTTTATAAAATGTTTTACTAAGTACATACATAGAAGGACATACACATGACAGAGATGTGGTTGTGAGAAGCGACAGGGCTGATTCCATTCTGTTCCGCGTGCTCTGAACTTCAGAGGAATTCTTGGTGTTTCCTACCACCAATCTCCCACCTACGCCCTACAGCCTACAGCCTACGCCTGTTTCCACTGTCAGGTATCAGCAGGCATCAATGGCAAAATAGTTGGTGAGTGAGTGGCAGCACAGTTTCACACACATGCGCACTCGCAAGCACGCAGGCACGCGCGCGCGCACACAGAGTGAGTCGCCATGGAACAGTGGTGGGRGAGAGGATTCCCTTTGAAACCTGRGGTGTAGATATGTGTGAGGGCGAGGGGGTTCCGTATGATGCAKCTTTCAGTTCATCTACTACACCGATGTCAACTTTGACCTTTTCTGATCACTCGCCTTTACTCCGGGAGAGCTGAGCTAAAAGACGCCTGAGTGAGATGTGGGTGGTTTGGAGCGAGGTGCTGGTTAATTAACCTTTTACTGCAGTGGGCTAAATCAGGGTCAGACAAGGTATTTCTTGGTAGTTTAAAATAAATCTACTTTGAAACAAAAGTATACACCTCACACACATGGTTATGGGCTTAAGAAAAGAKGACACCTGTACCATGTCAGATCTAGAGTTGAAATGTTTAAAGAAAATCTGCCCTCTTTAAAAGACAGGCGGATTTGTAAGCAGAGAGTATAGACTATTCAAGCAGGCCTGAGTTAAGGAGCGAGAGGGATGCCTAGAAGACTYGCTCCATCATTTTAACCTTTACAAACTACCAGCATGAGGAAATTGGAGGTCGTTTTTTTTAAGTTGGGGTCAATTCCATTGGACTTCAGGCGATTGTAGGAACCAAACTGAAATTCCAATTCCAATTTTCCTCAACGCTTCTCCCTGACAGAAAATTGTAATTGTAATTTGTAATTGTAATTTCTGTTTAGTTCCTAATTTGAAATGGAATTGAGTCCATCCCTGTTATTCACTGAGTCATATCCCTTAGATTGGGTTAATGATTTTTGAGCAAATGTCAAACCAAACACAATGCATCATCACCACTTGTACATTTTACATTGGCACATCCAATATTTTGTAAAGGTTTCTGCCCAGTGACATAGTGGTAAAAATATAGGTGGGTTTACACTGACCGCCTTTCACTGTGAAGAAAATAATGGTCCCATTTTCCCGTAAATAAGGTACGCAAACGGCAATGACTTTGTTTATGTTTGTTTAATTAAGTGTGTTTACCCTCCACTGCARCACTGCTCTTGCCATTGGACCTGGATTGRACAGTAGAATCTTCTTCACTCCTACATGAAACAATTCTATAGTAAACTGCAGTATACAGTAGAATACTATACTACATACTGTACTGTAGTATTCAGAGATTATTTGTATTACTTACTATATTATGTTGTAGTATACTGTAGAATCCCAAAAAAAACACTGTAGTAAATACTACAGTAATGTCCACAAAAGCACTACAGTCCCCCAAAACACTACACCTTTTAAACAATAGTGAATATTACAGTATTTAATTTGCATATACCCTGCCCATTCCCCTCCTCCATATCACAATTWTTGCCACGCATCAGAGAGAAACCCACATAACAAGTATAGACCATATGTAAGTATCCATCCAGACCCCAGTCCTACCTTCCTACTTACCTACTGGTTGCTCTTTTAGTATTTCTCCAGTGTGTTTCCTGAAAGAGAAATCCTACACTTCTATGTCAAAGATTATAAAACAAAAACACTGCAGTAAACACTACAGTAATGTCTGTGTCACGCCCTGACCTTAGAGAGCTTTTTATGTCTCTATTTTGGGTTTGGTCAGGGTGTGATTTGGGTGGGCATTCTATGTTCTGTATCTCTAGGTTTTGTATTTCTTTGTTTCTGGCCGAGTGTGGTTCCCAATCAGAGGCAGCTGTCTATCGTTGTCTCTGATTGGGGATCATACTTAGGCAGCCCTTTTCCCTCTTTCTGTGTGGGATCTTGTTCTTTGTTTGTGTGCAGGTAGTTTGCACAACGAAGCTGTTTGGTCGTTGTATTCTTTATTGTTTTTTCTTTTCTAAAGTTTCACTTCGTCAATAAATTATGTGGAACTCAAAGAACGCTGCGCCTTGGTCTCATCCTTCCGACGACACCCGTTACAGTCTGCAAAAACACTACATTAAATACTACAGTATACTAGAGTCTGCAAAAACACTACAGTGAATAATACAGCACAGTACAGTCCGCAAAAACAATACAGTAAATACTAKAATCCGCAAAAGCACGACAGTAAATACTATAGTAGACTACAATGTGGGGTGTCTTGGTTATTTCCATTCACCATGGATATGTACTGTATGTGTTTGACATGATATCTGCCACATGCCACATCCATTAACACATGCTAGTCTGTTCCCATATGCTTGGGCTCCACTGATCTATAATTCAGTGGTGGCAGATGTCCCCCATGCATCATTCATGAGTGCCATTCCATTCCACGCTGAGCGGGAGAGCCATCGCACCCTCGCCGCGGTTAGAGGGTCCCCTCTTTGCTGACCCTCGAGTGCACCTCACCTCAATGGGACAACCCAACAACAACCTCCCCCATGCTTCTCCAGGATGATCTGTTCCATAGAAGCGGCCATGACACAATGAGAGATGACCCACTGAGCAGGTTTGGGGAACACATTGTGGCACAGATTTGTAGTATATTGGGCAGACCAGTCTGTAAGTGTGGCAAAAATAAGGAGAACAGCAGCTTATAAAACATGAAATAACAATGCAATTGAAACAGAATCATGGAAACACCACTAATTACAGCCGTCAACTGCCCTAATTCATTTTCAGGCAAGTAAAGCAAGAAGCAGGTTCACTCAATACAGATCTCTAGTGAATCGCAAAAACTAAGAGAGTGTGAGAGCACTGTAATGGAAAACTGTCAATTATACGGAAATTTGGGGAATTATCAACAGTAAAATACTCTGAAACGTTTTACTGCAGCATWCTGTAAACGATGGTGCATTGTGGGAAAATGTTGTGGGTAGGGTAAGAATTGCTGTATTGTGAATGGTACTGTAATTCCACCCCACAGAATACAGTACCTTATCGTATCTTTGGAGCGCCAAAAAAACCTTCGACCACAGTGGGTGAATGGTATTATTGTTTCTGGCTCATTAACATATTTTGAGGCGTGCTTTGTAAGAGGCTGTATTTGTTGCACCYGTGAGTGAGAATGCTGTACTAATTTAACTCTTATATGGTCATAGTGCCCTGTCAATTTATATAGGGGACAGATTGGAGCGGCAGCAAGTCTAAAACCTTAAACGCTTGAGCATTTTGCTGTGTTGTTTTGCTCTGTTTTGCTCTGCAGTGGCTTCCTGTTTGCAAGCCTTTATTAAGGCCTCTGGAAGTGCAAGTGATATAYAACACCAAATATTCATTAATATACTGTAATGTGTAAACACTTTACCTAACAGCCAACCTGCTTGCACCAATCTCTTGTAATTACAGTAAAATACTGTGAAGTACAAACCCCTCCCCTTCATTCATTCATTTGTTTCCGATTACGGTAGCATTTACTCTTTTACAGTATAATACAGTCAGTTTTACTGTGTGTCATTACACTGTACTTGCTTTGATACCGTATTTATATTACAGTAGGTGTACTGTAATATGAAATARAGAATTTTACTTGCCACCGAGCTGTCTATAAGCTACTGTCAAATTCACAGTAAACTCTTTACACTGAGTGTATAGTGATTGAGAGGGAGGGGGCGTACTCGGGTGCTTAAATCATACCTGTACCTGGAGGGGATGGCATGGTGTAGTGCTACTCTGAATGCTGCTGTGGGATGACGCAGGCAGGCACTGTAGATCAAGCCGCTGCCAAGCCGCCCCACCGCTCACAAAATGGCAACCCGACAGTAGAGAGTAGACGATTTTAATGACGTCTGTGCCGCTAACCGCAGTAACAGGAGATCACGGGAGAAATACGCGCTGCCCCCCAGTTAGGAGAGGATGGTATTCATGCTGCCACATGCTACGGCTGGGATCAGGATGACATGAACTCCTCACACACCTACAGTACTGTGTGGCCTAGGGAGGACCCTCATCCCAGACTGGAGAGAGGCCCTCACAAGACTGTTAGTGCCATGCATCATTTGTGTGTTCTCTGTGTGTACAGTTTGGGTCACACATTATTTGGATTGTCCAGATAGTCCCTCTGTAGATGCTCTGAGCCGTTACTGTTTACTGTTTTTACTAATGACCTTCCACTGACCTTGAATATAGTCTGTGTGTCTATGTACGCCGACGACAACGGTATACACGTCGGCTACGGCAGTAAAATAACTAACTAACACCCTTAACACAGTCAGTTTTAGAATAGGTAACTAGCAATAGGCTGGTGCTAAATAAAAAGTAGCGTTTTTTGGGACAAATCACTCGCTCAACCCTAAACCTCATCTAGATCTATTATTGAATAATGTGGCAACTGAGCTGAGGAGTTGAGGAGACTAAACTGCTGCGTGTAACCCTAGATAGCAAGCTGTCATGGTCAAAACTGTATACACTCAATGGTCTCTAAAATTGGAAGAYGTCTGTCCATGGTAAGGTGTTGGTCTGCTTTCTTGACATCTCAGTCGACCAGACAGGTCCTACAGGCCCTAGTTTTGTCACACATGGACTAATGCCCGGTTGTGTGGTCATGTGCAGCAAAGAAGGACATAGGTAAGWTGCAGTTGGTCCAAAACGGAGCAGCACGTATTTCACGGAGATGTACACAGAGGGTGAATGTAAGTAACATGCATGTCAGTCTCTCCTGGCTCAAAGTTGAGGAGAGATTGACTGCATCACTATTGGTCTTTGTGCGAGGTGTTGATGTGTTGAAGGTACCGAACTGTCTGTTCAATCAGTTGGCACACAGTTTGGACACTCATCGGTACAACACAAGACATGCAACCAGAGGTCTCTTCATAGTCCCCAGGTCCAGAACAGAGGCTGTGAAACACACAGTATTAAATAGAGCCATGACTACATGGAACTCTCTGCCACCCCAGGTAACTAAATCTAGCAATAACACCAGATTCAAGAYACAGATAAAAGAACACCTTACTGCACAACGGGGACTGTGAAGAGACACAGTAGTTTATGTAGTTTCATTTTTATGTAGTTTGTATTGTATTTTGCATTGTGTTATGTATTGTATTATGTAGCGATGTGATATGTATAATTGTGATACAACTTTGATATAGGGTTGTCTCAACTGGCTATCTTGGGATGAATGTATTAGCTGTGGGTCACTCTGGGATGGGAGCACCTGCTGAATGGCTACATTTTGATGTAAATGTAGAGCTATGTATACTATGCAMTTTATGTATTTTATTTGTTGTGTTTTGATTCCTGTTTGGACCCCAGGAAGAGTAACCACTGCCTCGACAGCAACTAATTGGGGATCCTAATAAACGCTAAATACTATATACGATAAGGGTTAAAAACAAATTTACTTTGAAAGAAAAGTATAATCGTGTAGTAACCAAAAAATTGTTAAACAAATCAAAATATATTTTAGATTTTAGATTCTTCAAAGTAGCCACCCTTTGCCTTGATGACAGCTTTGCACACTCTTGGAATTCTCTCAACCAGCTACATGATTACTACATGATTCCATATGTGTTATTTCATYGTTTTGATGTATTCCCTATTATTCTACAATGTAYAAAATAGTAAAAATAAAGAAAAATCCTTGAATGAGTAGGTGTGTCCAAACTTTTSACTGGTACTGTAAATAAAAAMAATATCTAAAGAAATCCAAACACTCTCACACATTCCTAGAGTATATCATAAGCAAATCCAGTGTAAGTCAATGGCGAGTGAGGCCTGCTACAGCAATCAATCTATCAAATGTATTTATAAAGCCCTTCTTGCATCAGCTGATGTCACAAAGTGCTGTACAGAAACCCAGCCTAAAACCCCAAACAGCAAGCAATGCAYGTGTAGAAGCATGGTGGCTAGGAAAAACTCCCTAGAAAGGCCAGAACCTAGGAGGAAACCTAGAGAGGAACCAGGCTATGAGGGGTGGCCAGTCCTCTTCTGGCTGTGCCGGGTGGAGATTATAACAGAACATGGCCAAGATGTTCAAATGTTCATAGATGACCAGCAGGGTCAAATAATAATAATCACAGTGGTTGTCGAGGGTCACTTCCTGGAGTAGCTCAAACTGRGCATGTTACAGATGTCTCCATGACATGCCATCTTACACAACTTCGTTTGGTTTCAATGCGCTTTTGAGTCTTCACATAGGAATGAATGAGGTCAAGTGATCGCATTCTCCCTCTTTCTCTCCCTCTCTCCCAAACACACACAAACACACGTGTGTACACACATACCACAGACATCAAAGCACACCTGTGTGTTTGTATGTCTGTGGTATGTGTGTGAGAGAGAGGGACTTGATTCATTGAAATGTGTATTAAACAATTACTCAATGTGTCCAAAGACTAAATGCCTTGCAAAAGTATTCAGACCKCTTAGTCAACTCAGGTAGTCTGTGTAGCCAAGGTGAATTATTTTCTCAGTGTCTGGAGTAAAGTATACTGAAGCAGATTTTGCCTGTGCTTAGCCCTAACCCGTTTCTTTTTATCCTGAAAAACTCCCGAGGTCAAGCATACTCATACCATGCTGCATCCACCACCATGCTTGACAATAAGGAGGCAGTTACTCAGTGACGTGTCATGTTGGATTTGTCCCAAACATGGATTTGCATTTAGGCCAGTGTATTCCTTTGCCATGTTTTTTTTGCAGTATTACATTGGTGCCTTGCTGCATACAAGATGCATGTTTTGGAATATTTGTGTTCTTCTTTTTGCTCTGTCATTTAGGTCACTTTTATGAAGTCACTACAATGTTGTCCATTTGAATCCCACTTTGTAACACAATAACAATTTTTTTAAATCCTGTCGTAAAAAAAAACCTCACTGTAGTACAATATATATATAAAAACTGGAGACAAGCGATTTGGCCAATTTAATGAAGTGTCTTCAGAATTGTCCATCAGTACGCTCAGAGAACAAAGGTATTAAAGGAAATAATACATTTCCGTTATGGARATGAATGGGTTAGCTGACTTKTTTTTTGGGATAAGTTACTGTATATATGAATGGACAAAGCCAGCGATCACTTGACACCATTCATTCCTATGTGAAGACTCAAAAGTGCATTGAAACCAAACAAAGTTGGATAAGATGGCATGTCATGGAGACATACTGTAACATGRYCAGTTTGAGCTACTCCAGGAAGTGACGTTGCAGGCTATCTCAATGCTGCCCCCTCTCATTGAGTAACTCAAGTTGAAGGCCGACCGGGGTACAGCAGGCTGCCATTAGCAACTCAACTATCCTTTGAACTTCTTCTGTGTGCGATTTTAAAATAATCTGTTCAAGGTTATATTGTGGTATATGACAAGCTATTATTGGTACCTCGTCTGTCTTGTTTTTACATGAAGACTGACCATGAAGATTGTCATTGTTCCATTCATTATAATGGGGATCCTGTTTTCTGCAAACAATGCCTGGTGGMWGGCCMTGAACCTCCGTGGCTTCAATGAGAGGGGGCAGTCATTCTTCTTATTTTTTCTCCCAAATCAAATAAACAACATAGATTGTGTATCTCACTGAAATGTATATAGATAAACATTTAGTGGTTGCAGATCCAATTGGCTCTCACTRAAACTTCAACCAAAAGATTTCCCTCTATTCCTGCAGTTCCATTTCCAGTTCCGTAATTCCTATGACMGTTCAATACAAGACCTGACCATCATACCATGTATCTAACTCAGCAGTAAACWGAGAACAGGCCTTAATCGGCGCTGCGGGTTGGCTGAGGGACGGGAGGTCCATGGTTTTGTCACAAATGGCCCAGAAAATGCTAATATCGGTACCATGACTTGAATGGGATTTGTGCCAAAAATACTAAAATGCTGGGTTATTGACAGGTTAGAACCTGAGGGCACCTGCAGGATATTACGCTGGAGGGCGGTTACTGCCGCCTGCCTGGGAGAGAAGGATGGAGGGAGAGAGGGAGCARGGGAGGAGATGTGGCATGGAGAGAGTGGAGAGGGAGAAATGGTAGGAATGTTAAAAAAAAAAATGAGACAGAGAGAGGGATAATTCAAGTGGGAAGAAGAGACCAGGATGGAAAGAGACAGAGAGACAGAGAGAGAAAGAGAGAGACAAACAAGAGTGCATATAGGATTGAAAAGCACCATCAGTTAGCTCCAGCGATAAAGCGTCAGCTAGCTCCACCGTCTTAGTCAAATGTCTTAGTCACCCACATGCATCCTGTGCGGCGGGCAGGTGCAGCTGTGGGTCATTCGCCCTGGAAAAGGTAGAGTGGGTCAGGAGGTGATTGTCCACGCCGAGGACCCTTTCATTTATCATCAGATAGTGCTGACCTCACCGTGACCCTCACACAGATCAATACACTCTTCTTAAACGTTCATTTGTCCTCGTTTGTCCTCGTTTGCCYTCTTCTGATTCAATTGCAAACCTAAACATGTATTTTCAGCTCAGATTGGATTGGTTAGAACCATTTACCCCACTCAATATCCTTTAAATCTCTAGGCAATTATTGGAATATTGGAATTTGAGTGGGATGATTGAATCCTTAACCTCTTACGCTTGTGGGAATTGGCCTATATGGATAGGGCTAAATTGAAATGTTCCTTACAGAAGAAATATGGAAAGCATATGCATAACTATGGCAGCAATTAAAAGGGATCAGTTTGGAGATTATGGGAAAATTATTAGACTAAAGGTGAGGACATAACAGTTCCACTGACACAAGACTGAATCCAAACATTATACTGTTGATTTTATGTGCATTTTACATTTACTGTACCTTTCGCTGCATTTGTTGATAACGAAATCTGAAAATTCTTTGGATACATTCAGTAACATGAAAATAATATTATTGGAACATTTGGGTCGGTGCAACATAAGACAAAAAAATGACAAGTGTTTGAGTGAGAGGTCTAACTGGTGTTTCCAAGTGGCTACACACCTCTCCAAAGTTTGCACAGTTCCTACGTAATATCAATGCACCTTTATGAGTCAAAGAAGAGTTTTCAACTATAAGGTGTTTTTCTTTTGTGCCGTTGAGYAATTAGAGCAAGCACACCTTTAGTTGTTTTGAACACAGCCCTGCATCCCAGCCATCACACAATTACTGTTGTAGTTTATGCAATCCAAAAACAGTCCATTYTAAATCGCAATTTGGGTCAAGTGGGCATAATTTGAAAGCTRGTTCTATGACTAGATAAATMATAGAATATGATCTTACAGTATTAAGTATCACAAGGCAATTCAGATAAGCAGATGGTCATTTTGGGGCGCTTAGAATGGAGCCACGAGGGCATTCAGAAGTGCAGCCTGCYGAGAATTGTCTTCACAATACTACAAACAGGCTCATTCTGTTCAGGACAACCCAGGGTACAATGCCATGGCATCTTGTAAATGTACGCCAAACATAGTGATCATAAATGTTGACACTGTATATTACATGAGTTTTATGGCATGGCAATGTGAAGTGCACATTTGGACTGGGCGTTTGTCTTGCTTGATTGACATCAAGCGGTATTTATTATAATCCTCAACGCCTCATCTTTCAAACTACATAGAGTCCTCGTAATTTACAGCATTTTTCTCACTCAGACAGCAGAAAATGTGCAAAAGTTGTCCAATTAGCGGGAGGGATGGGGGCAACTCCTTGTCATGCGCGGTGCTCAAGTTCAGAACGGCTGTCAGTCAAAACCCATACAGAGCTGTGAAGCGGAGACCCTGAGCTCTGACGTCATGTATAGCCACTGRGTTCCAATTTAGGCACTTGTCAATGTCTAAATCTTCCATTTTCAACCCGTATATGGGTACGACAGGTCCAATGCAGACGTTTTTATCTCAATATCAAACTATTTTGGGGTACCCTTATTTTGATTGTTTTCAATTAATATGGTCAAAAAGAAACAAAAATAGCTTCTTAGCAAAAAGCAATTTCTCAAGCAAGAATATTGCTCGGACTGTCTGGTAATGGTCTGAGTGAGGGGCACAATTGCAGGAGCCTAATCTGAGAGTAACAGGAGTGATATGTAACCTGGAAACTAGTTACTGGCAGAAATGTTTGAAACGCTCTTTGTTATTGGTCTACTAACTTATACCTCCTGGTGATGTTGCCAGACAGCCCAAAGCTCCATCCTTGTAAAACAAGCTGAAGTTTCAGGCGGCCTTTTCAAACAGCTCTTACACTAAAAGGGCGTTATCGTGATTTTCAAAATGTCACAGTATTATTCCKACCTCATAGTMTGGAAATAGATATAAAACACAGAAATCACATTTTTGACTGCACTGATCCTTTAACAATCCAAGCGATGTTTCAGGAGTCAAGTTCAGAGGCTACACTACATTAGAATGAGAATTTATGACACAAGTTTATGACACAAGGATTTCGGAAGGCAATATGCCACTGATACGTTTCTGTTTACGTTTTTGTCTTTTCAGTGTATGGAGTATGAACTTTCCAACTG
Source organism: Salvelinus sp. IW2-2015 (assembly GCF_002910315.2). Classification (NCBI taxonomy): domain Eukaryota; kingdom Metazoa; phylum Chordata; class Actinopteri; order Salmoniformes; family Salmonidae; genus Salvelinus; species Salvelinus sp. IW2-2015. The sequence continues at coordinate 12,565,783 of NC_036847.1, forward strand.
AATTCAAGAACATCCTCTCTTTTGAGAAGTAGCCTACAACAATGCCCTTACTTTTGTAGTTACTGAAAATCTGTCTAAATGGTGTCCCTCCAACGCAGGAAATCCCTTCTAAGGCCTATACCCTCTCTCCACCTCCGCTTCTTTGCTTTTTCAGTTCTCTGACTTGGGTCTCTCCCCCTCATTTCTCGCTTTCGTTACCCACAAGCCCCGGCGTGGCCCACACAGTACACAGGGTTTCCCTGTAGAGCATGGCTGTGTGTGGGTTCAACCCCACCTCTGTTACACATTCCACCACTACTCTCTGGGTTCACACTTTTCCACTCCTCCATCTCACATAAAGATTATAACGCAGGACCTATCTGCTTAACACTGATCTGCAAACTGATTATTTGGGTCTGGTTTCACAGACACAGATTAAGCCTAGTCCTGGACTAAAAAAGCCTATGGAGAGTCATGCTTCATGACATTAGTACTGTTCTATGTAGTATGACTTATCAGTATCATCGTTATCGGGAATAGAGTGACTGGAATTGTGACACTGATAATGTGTTCAGTTTCTCAGTGGTTGATCAAGATCATACTCAAAGTGCGGAGTAACACTGCATCTCCTGTTACCTCTAGTTGTACTTCTAGATACGTTTCCTGTGATGGCGTTATCATGGGTTTTACTCGTACTTTGGAACAGTGTTTTGAAAGTGTTAAAGTGGTCTCCAAAGCCAAAGACCTCAACTTATGTCGGAGGGTTTATAAATAGCTATTCGTGAACCGTGGCCCGGTTTGGCACAGGAAACGCGTCACGGTGTTAACTCTAACCAGATGTCTGGGGCTGCCGCTGCCGGGGTATTCTCGCAATGGAACATGCACTTCAAAAAAGGGAAACTTCTCTCTCTTGCTCTCTTTCTTTCTGTCTTGCTCTTTCTCAATCTCTCTCTCTGTAAAAAGCTACAGCTTGAGCACTAGGCAGTTAAGAGATTGCAGACAATCTATTGAGAAAGAGAGCTAAACCCACATGAAACAATATTACAATTTACTATAGAATACTACAGTCCTTACTATAGAATTTTGCAGTAAACTGTAGTATACTGCAGAATTATATTACACATTGTAGTATCCCACGATCATGTGTAGTACTTACTATAACATGTTTTATTTTACTATACATATTCACCGGCCAGTTTATTAGTTACCACCATCTAGTACCGGGTCGGACCCCACTTCAAGGCATTCTAGAAGTTGCGCAAACWTTCCACKGGGATGTTGGTCCATGCTGATGCATTGGCATCACGCAGTTGCTGCAGATTGGACAGCAGTACGTTCGCGCTGCGAACAGCCCATTCCATCTCATCCCGAAGATGCTCTATTGGGTTGAGGTCTGGGGACTGACCAGGTCTGGGGACTGACCAGGTCTGGGGACTGACCAGGTCTGGGGACTGACCAGGTCTGGGGACTGACCAGGCCACTCAAGTAAACTGAACTTACTGTCATGTTCCAGGCGATGTGTTTCCACTCCTCAGTTGTCCAGTGTTGGTGACTGCGTGCCCACTGGAGCCGTTTCCTCTTGTTTTTAGCTGATAGGAGTGGAACCCGGTTTGGTCGTCTGCTGCAATAGCCCATCCATGGTAAGGATCGAGGAGTTGTGCGTCCCGAGATGCCGTTCTGCACATCACTGTTGTACTGTGCCGTTATTTGTCTATTTGTGGCCCACCTGTTAGCTTGCCTGATTCTTGCCATTCTCCTTCAACCTCTCTCATCAACAAACTGTTTTCACCCACACGACTGCCGCTGACTGGATGTTTTTGGTTTGTCGCACCATTCTCGGTAAACCCTAGACAGTGTCATGCATTAAAACCCAAGGAGGGCATTCGTTTCCAGCGCGCCTGGCACCGAGGATCATACCACGCTCAAAGTTGCTTAGGTCACTTGTTTTGCCCATTCTAARGTTCAATCGYACAGTAACTGAATGCCTCGATGCCTGTCTGCCACGGCCACGTGACTCACTGTCAATTTTCATGAACAGGGTGGTGTACCTAAGAAACTGTCCAGTTAGTGTATATATAAAAAACACTGTAGTAAATACTACAGTAATGTCTGAAAAAACTACAGTATTTAATTTGAATATATCCTGGAATATCCTTTCAGACCCCAGTCCTACCTACCTAGAGGTTGTGGAAAATCTGCTCTTTTACTATTTCACCAGTAGGTGTCCACTTCTATGTCAAAGATAACAAAACAAAAACACTACAGTAAATACTACACTATACTATGGTCTGCAAAAACACTACAGTAAATACTACACTATACTATGGTCTGCAAAAACACTACAGTAAATACTACACTATACTATGGTCTGCAAAACACTACAGTAAATACTAACCTATACTATGGTCTGCAAAAACACTACAGTAAATACTACACTATACTATGGTCTGCAAAAACCCTACAGTAAATTGTACAGTAATACTATAGTCTGCAAAAACCCTACAGGTATATAATACAGTATACTACAATCCGCAAAAACACTACAGTGAATACTATAGTATTTATACCATAGTAATAATATTGTATTTTTTCATGTGGCGAAGAAAGGTTGAAGGGAGATAGAGAGAGAGCGAGAGCAGAAGCGAGAGAGAGAGCGAGAGAGAGAGAGCGAAAGATGGTACTCGACATGACCGTTCAGCAGGGAGTCTGGAGTGTTCTTAGTGGGGGGTGGAGTTGCCTGCCTTTCCATGCCCGTGAGCATTGGCCTGGCTCTTTCGCTTGGCCTCTTCTTCTCTTCTCTCTCTCTCTCTCTCTCTCTCTCTACTCTCTCTCTCTCTCCTCTCTCTCTCTCTCTCTCTCTCTCTCTCTGCTTATTCTTCTGTCTCTGTCTCTCTTGTCTCTCTCTGTCTCTCTCTGTCTCTGTCTCTCGTCTCGTCTCTCTGTCTCTCTGTCTCTCTCTCCTTCGCTCTCTGTCTTCTCCTCGCTCGCTCTCTCGGCTCTCTCCGCTCTCATATATAATACACACACACACATGGTGGCACACATGTACATACCAGTCAAAAGTTTGGACACACCTACTCATTCAAGGGTTTTTCTTAATTTTTTACTATTTTCTAACATTGTAGAATAATATGAAGACATCAAAACTGTAAAATCACATATGGAATCATGTAGTAACCAAAAAAGTTGTTAAACAAATCCAAATATATTTTATATTTGAAATTATTAAAGTAGCCCCCCTTTGCCTTGATGACAGCTTTTGCACTCTTTGGCATTCTCTCAACCAGCTTATTAAATTAACAGGTGTGCCTTGTTAATTTGTGATTTGTTTAACGTTTTTGGTTACTACATGATCCAAATGTTTTATTTCATAGTTTTGATGTCTTTACTATTATTCTGCAATGTAGAAATAGTAAAAAAAGAAAAACCCTTGAATGAGTAGGTGTGTTCAAACTTTTGACTGGTACTGATGATGAGTGCCACTGACACACACGTGCACACACATGTGAACTTCATGTCTTAAATCCCTTTAAATCAGGCACTCGCATCATTCATTCATTTGTTTAAAGAGAAAATAGTATTGACAGTAATAAAAGGTATGAATCTGAACGTGTTGTATTCGCATGTATTTTGTGTGTTAATTGATTTATAACTCTCGAACACACACACACACATGCTTGCGTGCACACACACAACAGACACAGTACACTCGTCGCAGACAACACACACATGCACGCACACACACGCATGCACGCACACGGACGCACACACACACACGCACGCACAGCGGACGCACGCACACGCATGCACACCACACACGCACACACACAGCACACACACACACACACAACACACACACACACACACACACACACACACACACACACACACAACACACACACACACCACCACACACACACACACACACACAACACACACACACACACACACACACACACACACACCCTCAATCTCTGACCCACCTGCATCCTGTCCCTGGCTGATCTATGGGCTGCCCTGCCCTGCGGAGTGTGTGTGTGTCGCTTGTCCCTCCAAATCGATATCTGTCTCGTATCCATGAGTCGTGCCTGATCTTTGTCCGACCTTGCGCAGCACTAGTTCCTGGAGCTCCTCTCCTGAGCAGACAGAGGCAAAATAAAGTGTGACGCCAACACGGCATAGAGCTTTACCTCAAACTAATCAACTCTGGGTTCAAAGTAATTTATTCTTGACTCATTTATTTTTMGGGGGGGTGAAAAACCCTGACATTAAAGTGCTTAACTGATAAAGCCGATGACGCTGTAACATTTAGGAAATGAGTTCACAGGAAGCACTTTGTCAGAGACAGGAATTACTTAATGTGAGGTATACAGGTCAAAGCCTCAGAAAACGGGATACAATTTGACTCTAGAGTCACTATGAGGTCACAGGGTTGTTTTTGCTGTCGACTGCAAAATAAAGGTTTAGGAATCATAAAGATAYGCCATCCTCGTCTTTTGTTGATTTTTGACACATTCTCCTCAGTGCTAAGTTCACGTTCGTACGAATGACCTTATTGTTTTCCAGGCTGAGGAAGCCAAAGCTTTCCTGTAAGAGTGTGTGTGGGAGATCAACCCAGAGCCTACTCTGAGGTTGCTGGGTAGAGGTTGAGTTCAGTGTTGCGTGTTGCGGCGGTGGCGGTGATATAATGGCTCCCTCCCTGCTCCCTGGCTTGGGGTGCTAGTGTAGCTGCCGCCGCAGCTAATTGAACCCTTGCAGTAAGGTAAGGGAGGAGGCTGTCAGAGAAGGAAGGGAGGAAGGAAGGGAGGGAGGGTGGGAGGGAGGGTGAAGTGCCCCTTGGGGGTTGAGTCCCTGCCTGCCTTCCCTCCTTTCCCCCCTGTCTAAATAGCTCTGCCACCGCTGCAGGGCTTCCTGTGCCTTATCTGCTGATAATTGGGCACTGGAGCTCCACAGCCCGCTTATGAAATATAGATTGCCTGCCGGAGAGGGGGGGGGGGGTGCAGTGGAGCAGAGAAGCCTGTGGTCTTCTCCTCCGACTGTGTGGAGTCTTCTGGGCTTCACGATGGAAGCGTTGTGTCATTTTGGGGCATGGTAGCTTTCACAACTGGTTTATCTATCACATCCATAGTCATTGCAACAGAGAGAATGTCCAAAAATCTGAACTGTCCAAAAATCTGTCATATAAACAATGCACTATTTTATTATACTGTTGGTCCCATCTGCTGAATACAGAAGTAAAAACTGTAAATACTGCCAGGAAACCTAGTCAATTTCTCAACACTATAACAGTACACTGTTGAATTGTTGATTCTAGGTCCTATGCATTTGGTAGTGAAATMTGTATCTCTGGATATCTGTGGCTTGTCTTCCTGCACAAATTTGTAAACCTTGTCCCAAAATATCCAATGAAATATTTTCCTTTTCCTTTCAAGAGTGAAAGTTTCCTTTCACTCTTCTCTTCTAGCTGATTTCCAGTCCACACACAGGTCTGTTCACATCCCAATTAGCTAGCGAGAGATTGATTTAATGAATAAGTACCTGGCTATGTGTGGTGTGAGCCAGAACCAGACAAATCTCAATATATTGGCATATAAAAGTCATAATTTTTACATCCCAAACGGCACCCCATTTCTTAGGTCAGGGCTGTTCATCCTAATTCAGGGACTAATTCATGCCTGGGACACCAGGTAGAAACAAGCCGTATATATTCCCCCCCAAGCAGACACATCGACGGCCCTGAACAAACTTTATTTGACTCTATGTAAACTGGAAACTACATATCCTGAGGCTGCATTCATTGTAGCTGGGGATTTTAACAAGGCTAATCTGAAAAKAAGACTCCCTAAATTCTATCAGCATATCGATTGTGCTACCAGGGCTGGTAAAACCCGAGATCATTGTTATTCTAACTTCCGCGACGCATATAAGGCCCTCCCCCGCCCTCGTTTTGGAAAAGCTGACCACGACTCCATTTTGTTGCTCCCAGCCTATAGACAGAGACTAAAACAGGAAGCTCCCGCGCTCAGGTCTGTTCAACGCTGGTCCGACCAATCTGATATCACGCTTCAAGATTGCTTCGATCACGTGGATTGGAATATGTTCCGCACTGCATCAAACAACAACATTGACGAATATGCTGATTCYGTGAGCGAGTTTATTAGCAAGTGCATCGCCGATGTCGTACCCACAGCAACTATTAAAACATTCCCAAACCAGAAACCGTGGATTGATGGCAGCATTCGCACGAAACTGAAAGCCACTGCTTTTAACCAGGGCAAGGTGACCGGAAACATGACCGAATACAAACAGTGTAGCTATTCCCTCCGCAAGGAAATCGCGTCAGTATAGGGTCAGTATAGAGACAAAGTAGAGTCGCAATTCAACGGCTCAGACACAAGAGGTATGTGGCAGGGTCTACAGTCAATCACGGATTACAAAAAGAAAACCCAAGCCCGGTCGCGGACCCAGGATGTCTTGCTCCCAAACAGACAAATTCACCACTTCTTTGTTTCGGCTGCTAAACTCTTGTTCTATTAAGTGAGGACCGCTTACTTACTTTTAGAGGCAGCCTATAGCCTTATAAAGCGACACGACAACGGCCCCCTGCCTACCACACAATCCCGGTTAAAATGGGAGCTCTCCTATTTCCAACATGAGCATCAGACCGTGTCTGAAGTTGTGCCTAGTAAAACATTTCCTGTTAAACGTTCCGAAGAAAGTATTAGGACCATTCTTTTTGTATCCTTCAGTTACAGGTTAATCAATATCCATCTCAGATAGTAAGCTAGCCACGGCCAGGCCCAGACGGGCCTCCCCATAAAAGAAGAAACTTCGCGGAAAGTTCTCTCTCAAGGTAAGCACAAGTGCGGGCTCTCAGACCCAGAGTGGCCCCTGGTTGGTTTGGTGAACCTTCCCAGAGTTAACTTCACCAAGAATTGATGTGCTATGTAGCATATTTACAATCAATCCTTATCCAAGTTTCCCGGCATGTTCCCACATGGGCTTTCACCCAGAAGTGGCCGTCCACCATTTACGTATCATTCAATGGTGCCCCAAGACTATACCTAGGCTGAAGGTAAACTGCAAGCGATATTACCCGAGGCAAAATGAAAAATAGTATCCAAGGAACGATATCCCGGCGCACGTAGGCACCTACTTCGTTTAAGTAATTGATCATCATCGATAAGTGCTTCCAATGGTGAGAGTAGACTACCCGTGCAGGGAGCTGTAGTCACTTCTCCACAACCTCACCTACACTGAACCCTAGACCCACTCCATTTGCTTACCGCCCCAATAGGTCCACAGACAACGCAATCGCAACCACCACTGCACACTGCCCTAACCCATCTGGACAAGAGGAATACCTATGTGAGATGCTGTTCATTGACTACAGCTCACATTTAAACACCATAGTACCCTCCAACTCTGTCATCAGCTCGAGACCCTGGGTTTTCGACCCCGCCCTGTGCAACTGGGTACTGGGACTTCGTGACGGGCCGGCCCCAGGTGGTGGGGTTAGGGTTACCAACATGCTCCACCCCGCTGATCTCTCAACACTGTGGCCCCACAAGGGTGCGTTCTGAGCCCTCTCCTGTACTCCCTGTTCACCCACGACTGCGTGGCCATGCAGGCCTTCCACTAATCATCAACAGTTGCAGACGACAACTACAGTGGATAGACTTGTCATTACCAATCAGAGAACTCGTACCTGGAGCACATTAGTTCCACCGACGTAGGACATCCTTACAGGAGGAGGTTGGAGGGCCCTCTGGAGTGCAGAGTGTGGGGTGTCAGGAAAATAAGCTCACACTCAACGTCAACCAAAACAAAGGATGAGTGATCTGGACTTCAGGAGGAAGACAGCTAGAGGGAAGCACCCCGCCCTATTCCACATCGGACGGACAAGCATAGTTGTGTCATGTGGGGTAGAAAGTTTTAAGTTTCTCGGCCTACACATCATCAGGACTAACTGCAAGTTGGTTCCACCCACACCCCAAGACCGTGGAGGCGTTGCTCAAGAAAAGGCGCTAGCAGCGCCCTCTTCAAACCTCTGGGGGAGGCTGAGATAATTTGGCTTGTCACCATAATAGCATACTCACAAACTTTTACGAGATGCCACAATCAGAGAACTCCTGATCCGGGCTGTATCACCCCCTGCATACTAAAGGGGCAAACTGCTCCGCCCTCACAACCGTAATCAGGCTCTCCACTTGGAGGGTAGTGAGGTTCTGCACCAAGCTGCGATCACCGGTGGGCAAATATCCTCCCTCCATGGACACCTGTACACCATCCAGAATGTCACAGGAAGGCTCGAGTTAAAGATCATCTATACGTGAAAGACAACCACCCGAGGCCCACTGCCTTTCGACCCTCGCGCTATTCATTCCAGAAGCTGGAGTGGTCAGTTACAGATGTGCATCAAATAGGCAGGGACCGAGAGACTGAAAAACAGCTTATATCTTCAAGCGCCATCAGACACTGTTAAAACAGCCACCACCTAACATTGAGTGGCTGCTGCCCAAACAGTATCTGACTTCAACTCCAGCCACTTAAAATGTGAGAGATGCAAAAATTGATGTAAAAAATGTATCACTAGCCACTTTAAACAATGCCACTTATATAATGTTTACATACCCTACATTACTTATCTCATATGTATATACTGTACTCTATACCATATACTGTACTCTATACTCTATACCATCTACTGCATCTTGCCTATGCCGTTCTGTACCATCACTCATTCATATATTTTTATGTACATATTCTTCATCCCTTTACACTTGTGTGTATAAGGTAGTTGTTGTGAAATTGTTATGTTAGATTACTCGTTGGTTATTACTGCATTGTCGGAACTAGAAGCACAAGCATTTCACTACACTCGCATTAACATCTGCTAACCATGTGTATGTGACAAATAAAAAATATATATATTTTATTTTATTTTATTTTATTTGAAATAACAGAAGTGTTTCGGCCCTCCAGGACTAGAATTGAACAGCCTTCCTTGCCCTAGGTAGTGCACCACTTTTGACAAGAGCCCATAGGGCTGAACCGGCCAATAGGGGAGATGGGGACGGTGGGGTTGTTTGCACTAGTTTTTTGAAGAGGGGAGAAAAATTATGCACATAGGACCTGCACTTGACTTAATCAGATACTATCAGGTATAATTATTGCCAGGTAAACAGCCAATGCAATATGAATATTCATAATTTAATAATCATTCTTTTTTAAATTATTTGTAAACAGATGCGTGTTAAATCATAATTCATAGACCACATTTGGCTACTACCATGTGAAAATCAAGGTATTAGGTAACAGTGGAGCACATAGTAACAGTGGACCTCTTTGTTATGAGGCATAGTGTATGTTCAGTATGCAACCTGTCCTTGGCCTAAGTGAGATTCAATAAGCCATGTTACGTTTCATGCCATAGCACAACCTCTGATATCCCTCGAAAAGAAAGACATCACACTTTGACTGAACACATCATCACAAACAAGGCACAACGGTAACTCACCTGTTACATGTTTCCCCCCTCTTTTCTCCTTCCCTCCCTCCTTTTATTTACGTCACAAATGCTAGGCCCCACATCGCTCTTAGCGTGCTCCTTAAGGAATAGGCCTCCCATTTTGGACAAAACCAATGTTGTGCACTACTTTTAACCAGGGTCCATAGGGCTCTGGTCAAAGGTAGTGCACTATATAGGAAATAGGGTGCCATTTGAGACAAATCACTGTTTCATTTCCCAACAACCATCGGTGGACTTTTTTTGGTCAATACCAATTGCAATTACCGGCACTGGGCGGGAGACAAATTKATTTCAATTACAATTAGCATGGCAGCTGSYCGGGCTGATTTATGGCGTTGTTTTCTTTACAGTGCATTCCCTTGCGCATGAATCACCCCTACGCCGCCCCGTGTGATCCACACTTCATCTACCTGCCAAGGCAGCGGCCTCACCGAGCATTTCTGTAGTGCTTCCCCGACCTCTCCCCCTTGACCACATGGAGCACCAGCTTCCTTAACTCACACCAGACATATTGTATACTGACTGGGAATTAGCAGGGCTAATGTCTGGTTCTGTGTAACAGTTTAGCAGCGTACAGCCATGTGTTTCTATCCCCATTAGTAGGCTATTGGTACTAATTTGGATGTTAGGAACGGAAGATGGTTGTCAATACTGTTTGGAGAAACTATTCAGTGAAATGTGGGAGCTGGATATGTGTTACTTTCTCATGTGTTTTAATAACAGTGAGTTGGGATTTATATATTTTTTAAAGTGGGGATAGTGTTCCATAGGATTTGAGTTCTATTCAATCTGGATCAAGAAGTGGTTCACACAAACCACTTCTTGACCACAGGGAACACACACACACTGCAATGAAATCCCATCCCGTCACTTGACCAACTCCCATGGTACGTAAATGTTGAATAAAAATGTTCATCACGTATTCATTATCCCTGGTCACGTGAGCTTATAAAGAAGCTTTGGTTTTCTATTCTGTCATGGAAACACAACAGAAAAACGTTACCCTTAATTCAACATTTGGTTACCATCAGTCAGGGACAAACCGTGCCTGTTTTCGATTGTCTGGAAATGTTTGGGACAGTTCCCCCTCATGTTCTCTCTCCTCCTCCTCTTCGGACGGTGAGTCACTCTGGTGCAGACTTTTTCCAGAGGGACGTTTTTAAAGACAAGTCCCTGATGGCCACACTGCGTCATGTTTATAGGGCTGGCCAGGGCTCGGTCGGTCCCCATGAGTCTGGCAGCTGAGGCCCTCCTCCCCCTTCTCCTCCTCCTCCCTGTCTCGATGCTGCCGCCACATCTCTGTGCTGCCATGTGGGGTTGAAAGAGCTGACCCCCGCGACAGAGCCTCTATGGTTACACGAAAGGCGAGGATTCAGGGCGGCAAATAAAAACAAGAGGCAGTGGGCCTGCTCCGCTTTGGGCAGAATAAACATCTGTTTGGACAGCGTCTTGACTGTAGTTTCTCCTTGTGGTGCTGCGTGTGTGTTTATATCCTACCCCATCCAGAATCAGCTTAACAGGAAGTGAAGATATATGTCATTTAGATGAGGCTTTTATCCAACACAACTCACAGAAGTGCATGCATATAGTTTTGTATAAATGGTCCCAGCAGGAACTGAACCCACAACCCTGGAGTTACAAGCACCATGCTCTASCAATTGAGACACACAGGACCTGAACAGGGCTGAACCACTTAGAGGTKATTTATAATAAAATAATACKTGGACTCCCAGAATATCTACTCATTCTATACAAAGAGCAGGATACATGACCACCATGTTAATTCAACACCATGGGATTTTAGTTATATTTTGTATAACCCTTTCAATTGTGCTTCACCCTAGTTCCCTGTGGTTGTTCCTTGGTTTATGTTAAAACCTGATGAAGGCAGCTTAGCTAATTACTGTAATGAATGTATTGCATCGGAGCAATAGACTTTCTAAGTGTACGTCTCAAATGGCACCCTATTCCCTATATAGTACACTACTTTTGACCAGGACCCATAGGGTGTCATTTGGGATCCAAGTGTTTTGTTCTGCAGGCCTGCAGAAGTGTACTTTTTCTGTCTTCTCCAGAAGAACGTTCCTTGGTTGGTTTATATCTGGCTTCTGTGTGACCTGACCAATCCAGTTCCCCCTGTTTAGCACTTTGCTGTGGAGTGAAGAGGATCAGTCTGTGGCTMCGTACCAAATGGCACACTTTTCCCTTCATAGTGCACTACCTTTGACTAGAACCCTATGGTCCCTGGTCAAAAGAAGTTCACTAAATAGGGAATAGGGTGCCATTTGGGACACACCACCTGTGTCTTTTAATACAGGAAGGCAGAGCTAGGAATTCCCAAACAAGAGTCAGGAAACTGTCTGCAGAGGCAGGGAAGAGAGATGGATTATGCTGTCTCCAGCTTTTGGAGTATTTATGAGGAGGATCTTTAACGGTGAATTTCCCTCTCGGGAAGTAACACTATTATACGCAGTATAGTATGAAGCTACCCAAGGTACCTCAGAGGAACATCTGAGTGTAAACAGTATGTTTTTAGGTAACACTTTACTACACAGGGTACACATTAGACAATCATAACACCTTTATGAAACCAGTCATAATACATTTCTGGGTGTTTCAGTATCATTTTTAATTATTTTTTATTCAGGAGATCCTATTGAGATCCGTGATCTCTTTTTCGAATGATAACTGAGTACAAAACATAAACATGAAACAGTAAGAGAGTACAAAATACAATATAAAATTTAATTGCATAATAAATTACAATAATGATGACCATAAACAGTGATACCATACATGTGTGATTGTGTGACTAAAGACTGAGTTAGCGCTCTGAGATTAGGAGTGAATTATAGCTTTAAGGCAAGGTGACTCATCGTGAGAGCTTAGTTTAGTAACCTACCACACTACACCTCACCTCTCTTAAGCCACTTCTCGTCAACAAGCAAACCTCAACAACTGGTAGACGTACTGTGTGATCAGAATCAGGGCACCAATCGTCAACATGAGGATATTGTTCATGTAGGAAATGTTACTCTAATAGCCATTAGGCATTTTCATAACACACATCCTGATGAATGTTAACCATATAATGTCAGGTGGTAGTTCTGCTTCTAGATTGGTCCTGTGAACTTCATGTCTTAAAATCCCTTTAAATCAGGCACTCCATCATTCATTCATTTGTTTAAAGAGAAAATAGTATTGACAGTAGTAAAAGGTATGAATCTGAACGTGTTGTATTCATTGATTTTGTGTGTTAATTGATTTATAACTCTCGAACACACACACATGCTTGCGTGCACACACACACAGGCACACCCACACACACAGACACAGTACACACACACGCTCGTGTGCAGACAACACACACATGCACGCCACGCACACGCGGACGCACACACACACGCACACGCACGCACGCACGCACGCACGCACACACACACACACACACACCACACAACACCACACACACACACACACACACACACACACACACACACCACACACACACACACACACACACACACACACACACACACACACACACACACACACACACACACACATAAACAGTAAGCTACCCCGAGAGTGAGTGCTGTATTGGGTTTTCTCCAGGAAGTTGGCGGCTCCTCCAAAGCTCTGGTCAGATGAAAGGCGAAGAGCCATATCGATTGGGCAGTCGGGGGACGGGGAGGGTATGGGGGTTGTGGGGAAGGCGAGCAGCGCCTGCAGTGAGCCTGATGCAGGGCTGCAATCCAGCCAAGGAGTGGGAGGCCAGAGGCGGCGGGGGGGATGCGGGCAGTGGGGGGTATGGGGGTAGTGAGCTGTCGCTGAGCCCCCGTGGCTCACCCGTAACCCCCCAGCCCCCGTTGCACACTCCTCCACAATGTGCAGTCTACTGTTGTTGATGAGGACTGTCAGAGCCGTGCATCATGGCTCAGGGGCAGGGATAGTGCTGACCCCAAGACTGCCTCGCATCCATATTGCACACCGCATATACACACACACATACACACATCCACACACACACATCCCGACACAGTGCACACACAAGATCCAATTATATAGTAATTTTCCTCTCTAAAAAAAATTATTTGAATCATTGAATTAATGCACCAAAACTTTAAGATCTATACTACAGCGACAATTCTACAAATAAAAATTGGAATAAAATTCCATTCTCATGTGCACATCTCATAAATGGGAGAAAAATATATTCCAGTGTGGTGGATTGGTGTCACTGATTATTTTGGCAAATCCTGATTTGGATGAGGTGGTGGTATGATATGACTGGGCTGATTGTATACTAGACTTTTCAGAAGGGGATGGGCTGGGTTTTGAACTTGTCTGCTACTCGTTAGTCAAATTTAAAAGCCTTTGATCCCAGCACCAAATTAAGTAGCTGGCTAGAGCTGAAATTATCATTAGATAGCATATATTAAAGGTTTTAGAATTATGAATTTCTCATACCACACATGTTGCTTCAATGGTCTGAAAATTATACAGCTCAAAACGTCAATATGGCATTAACTAGCAGTGACTAAAGTTCGCTAAAGTTTGTAGTGGCTGTTTAAAGAAAACCGAACCATGGATTACGGTTTCTCTACAGAACTACTTTCAGGGTGAGGAACCATCGAACATTAAGTTGTAAAATACTGAACTTCCTCCTTAAACTGACCATTATGACAGTGACCATGCTAAATGTACTTTTACATACAGGATTGGGCATATCAGAAGTAATTTGTGCAATGTTATGGTTTATGGAGGCCAAATTCAGSCCAAAAATATTGAAAAATGTGTTTTTCATAGAACTATCTCAAGGGATTGAATGTTGTTTGCACAAATTCAGCAGACTACTCATGTTAAAAAAATATGTCGTTTTCACATTGAAACCAACCGTCTTTTCATTAATGCCTACAGGAATATTCAGAGGCTTTTATTACTTGGTAATTACTGTGGAATAAAAACGATTACAAGCACTACAAACAAGCAACTATGCCTCCATCTCTAATCCTCTAGCATCGTGATGAAAACAACAGTTATGATGTGTAATTAAAAACACTTAAGAAGGTATTATTTTACCAATGCTTTCCAAACTCCTTGATTCCCTAAACTCCTTTTCGTGTGGAGTCGGTGTGGGGCGTGACCGCTGAGCTGTGACGCCCCGGGGGATAGATCGGCCAGGGCGGCTCTCTAATTGAAACGTGTCGGCGACTCATCGACGTCTTGGCTCCGGTTTCAGGGCTATCTCAAACCGCAGTGCTGATTGCTGGTTTCAAATCGCACGGAACAAAACTCAATATCGGCCGGGATATCAGGAAATGTATTCTTTGCAAGCAGATATTAACTCTTTACAAAGCCGATTTGATGTTTGTTGTAGGTTGGAGGCGCTCAGGTGTGAACAGTACATTTAATTGGTCTTTCTTCAGCACTCCAAGACAAACTMTGTGACACTAGCAGCATATGCATTTAACAACATTAAAGGTGTTGTCTTTTTTAAAGACACACTTGTTAAAGGGATAGTTCAATTATTTTACGTATTTAGATATGTACAGTACCAGTCAAAAGTTTGGACACACCTACTCATTCAAGGGTTTTTCTTTA
Source organism: Salvelinus sp. IW2-2015 (assembly GCF_002910315.2). Lineage (NCBI taxonomy): Eukaryota > Metazoa > Chordata > Actinopteri > Salmoniformes > Salmonidae > Salvelinus > Salvelinus sp. IW2-2015. The sequence continues at coordinate 12,580,898 of NC_036847.1, forward strand.
TTTTTACTATTTTCTACATTGTAMAATAATAGTGAAGACATCAAAACTATGAAATAACACATATGGAATCAATGCTGTCAACAAAACAGTGTAAACAAATCAAAATATATTTTATATTTGAGATTCTTCAAGTAGCCAATCCTTTGCCTTATGACAGCTTGCACCACTCTTGGCATTCTCTCAACCAGCTTCATGAGGTAGTCACCTGGAATGCATTCCAATTGAGAGGTTTGCCTTGTTAAAAGTTAATTTGTGGAATTTCTTTCCTTCTTAATGCGTTGAGACAATCAGTTGTGTTGTGACAAGGTAAGGGTGGTATACAGAAGATAGCCCTATTTGGTAAAAGACCAATCCATATTGGCAAGAACAGCTCAAATAAGCAAAGAGAAACGACAGTCCATCATTGCTTTAAGACATGAAGGTCAGTCAATGCGGAAAATTTCAAGTACTTKGAAAATTTCTTCAAGTGCAGTCGCAAAAACCATCAAACGCTATGATGAAACTGGCTCTCATGAYGACCGCCACAGGAAAGGAAAGACCCAGAGTTATCGCTGCTGCAGAGGATAAGTTCATTAGAGTTACCAGCCTCTGAAATCGGCAATTAACTGCACCTCAGATTGCAGCCCAAATGCTTCACAGAGTTCAAGTAACAGACACAACACAAAATCAACTGTTCAGAAGAGACTATGTGTATCCAAATGGAAGAAAAGACTGACAGTTCATTAAAAAAAATCTAAAATATTTTGAAGCTTTTGTTTATTTACAGCCAGGGCTAGCCTATAACATTTTAGTAAGGCAAGAAAATGCCAAACGTTATGTTGATTCTTGGTTGGGGGCCAACCAACATTGACATGTGTAACTCTGTGTTGTCTGTTCACACTGCTATGCTTTATCTTGGCCAGGTCGCAGTTGCAAATGAGAACTTGTTCTCAACTAGCCTACCTGGTTAAATAAAGGTGAAATAAAAAATAAATAAAAAAACATTAAAGACTAATACTTTCCACACATATTTGCTAGAAGAAGCGCAAGGATGTCTATTTCCTTGTTGGTTGGCTATCTTGGCAACCATTCATAGGCTATTTGAAACAAGTGAGACAATGCATGTTTGTTGGTCATAACCTTATTTTGGTTTTATTGGCCGTTGAATAGACCTAAGGACTGACCATTTTAATTAGGGTTATTCCAATATTTGAAAAATAATTTCATTTCAAATCTGTAAATGGATTCTCTTGAAGGCTAGCCTAGTATTATCTGAGGTTGGCTGATGGCGCTGCTACCTTTCAAATATGGTGAACCCTTTGAAAAATGGATTGCCGAAGAGATAAGAAATAATTTATGTTCCTATCACTGCCTCGCACAAATATGGAGGGGAATAACAGGAGGCTACTGAGGGGAGGACGGCTCATAAAAATGTCCGGAAAGAAGCGAAGGGAATGGCATCAAACACATAGTTGTATTTGATACCATTCCACTAATTCCGCTCCAGCCATTACCACGAGCCAGTCCTCCCTAATTAAGGTGCCACCAACCTCCTGTGTGGGGAATATTGTGCCAATAACTCCCACAAACTTAGAGAGGCACGCTATATTTTACTGCACAAATTATTAACAGAGCTTCTACTGAGGTGGAAAGGGAACACATTGTGATTTATACCAATAGGGGCTGGTTGGAGGACACATGAGGCCATGGTAATTTTTGCATGATAAAGACTGGAAAGGTCAAATTTTCGAATCATAGAACAAACTATTGACATTTTGATCATTGATTAAAATATCTACAAAGATTTCACTTACCTTCTTACATGTTTGTTTTTCTCTAAGCTTCCTTGTTTAATTCTATGGTTGCTTTTCATACGATACATTTGGTGTGTGTTCTTGCATGCTTTTGAGTGAGTGTGTACAGAATGTCTGTTCTTGCAGGCATGCTTGAGTGTGTGTGCTTGCGCAGGGCCAAACTACCGTATTTGGGGCCCCACGGCACCATACTCCAGGGGGCCCCGTCATGGCAAATTGTTTAGAATTGCAGGAAATTAGCTATAAAACTGCAACAACAACAAAATAATTGGGGGGAGGGAAACTGATTTTGCCATGGTGCAAAGAGTAACATGTGCAGTTTTATAATGSTATTTCTTCACATTTTGTCATAAGGCGAAGAGAAAAATGTGCACTTTTAGAGCGAATTTCCTGCAATTCRAAACATTTTTGCCATGAGGCTGAGAGAAAATGTTGCAGTTTTAAAGCTAATTTCCTGCAATTCTACACATTTTGCTATCATATGCTATCTGACATTTTCAACCTCTCCCTGACCCAGTCTGTAATACCTACATATTTCAATCAGACCATGGGGGGGGGGCAGGTAGCCTAGTGGTTAGAGTGTAGGGGGGGCTGGTAGCCTAGTGGTTAGAGCGTTGGGCCAGTAACTGGAAGGCTGCTGGATCGAATCCTTCAAGCTGATAAAGGTACAAATCTGTCGTTCTGCCCCTGAGCAAGAAAGTTAACCCACTGTTACCCGGGCGCCGTGGATGTCGATTAAGGCAGCCCCACCTCTCTGATTCAGAGGGGTTGGGTTAAATTTGGAAAATACATTTCAGTTGGTCAACTGACTAGGTATCCCCCTTTCCGTAGTCCCTGTGCCCAAGAACACCACAGTAACCTGTCTAAATGACTATCGCCCCATAGCACTTACATGAAATGCTTTGAAAGGCTGGTCATAACTCARATCCACACCATCATCCCAGACACCATGGACCTACTCCAATTATACAGATCCACAGATGATGCAATCTCTATTGCACTCAACACTGCCCTTTCCCACCTGGACAAGAGGAACACCTATGTGAGAATGCTGTTCATTGACTACAGCTCAGTGTTCAACACCATAGTACCCTCAAAGTTCATCACTAAGCTAAGGACCCTGGGACTGAACACCTCCCTCTGCAACTGGATCCTGGATTTCCTGAGGGGCCGCCCCCAGGTGGTGAGGGTAGGGAACAACACATCCTCCACCATGACCCTCAACATGGGGGCCCCTCGGGCGTGCGTTATTCGTCCCCTCCTGTTCTCCCTATTCACCCACAACTGCATGGCTGCTCACAACACCATCATTAAGTTTGCTGACGACATGACTGTGGTAGGCCTGGTCACCGACGACAATGAGACAGCCTATAGGGAGGAGGTCAGACAGTATAGTGCAAGGAGGACAACCTCTCAATGTTGGCAGGACAAAGGAGCTGATTGTGGATTACACCCAAGGAGGGCAGAGCACGCCCCCATTAACATCGACAGGGCTGTAGTGGAGCGGGTGGAGAGCTTCAAGTTCCTCGGTGTCCACATCACTGAGGATCTATTATGGTCCACTCCACACACGTCAACACAGTCTTGAAGAGGGCACGACAACGCATCTTCCCCCTCAGGAGGCTGAAAAGATTTGGCATGGGCCATCAGTTCCTCAAAAAGTTATACAGTTGCGCCATTGAGAGCATCTTGACTGGCTGCATCACCGCTTGGTATGGCAACTGCTTGGCATCCAACCGCAAGGCACTACAGAGGGTAGTGCGTACGGCCCAGTCCATCACTGGGGCTGAGCTCCTTGCCATCCAGAACCTCTATACCAGTCAGAGTCAGAGGAAGGCCCTAAAAATGGTCAAAGATGCCAGCCACCCCAGTCATAGAATGTTTTCTCTGCTACCGCACAGGAAGTGGTACTGATGCACCAAGTCTGGAACCAACAGGATCCTGAACAGCTTCTAACTCCAAGCCATAAGACTMCTAAATAGTTAGTTAAATAGTTACGAAATAGATACCCGGACTATCTACATTGACCCWTTTTGCACTAACTTTTTTTGACTCATCACATARGCTGCTGCTACTGTATATTATCTATCCTGTTGCCTAATCACTTTATTCCTAGTTATATGTACATTTCRTGGTACTGGTACCCCCTCTATATAGCTGAGCTATTTTTACTCATTGTGTATTTATTATTATTTGTATTGTTATGTGCTATTACTTTTCTATTATTTCTCTATTTTCTTTCTCTCTGRGTTGTTGGGAAGGGCTGTAAGTAAGCATTTCACTGTTAGTCTACACCTGCTGTTTATGAAGCATGTGACAATTAAAATTGAATTTGATTTGTGTGTGTGTGTTCTTGCAGGAGGAAGGGGGGTTCCACGGGAAAAAGGTTGGGTGTCCTTACCTCTGTTTGCYTTGACAGCTACAGACGCTGGTCTAAAATGAGTATCCTCCTGGGCTGCTTGCCTGCCTGGCCGTCCAGAAAGGAAATAAATCCATTTGGAAGAGCAGCCGTGTGGGATCACACAGACAGCATCCTGACCCTTTAGATCCTGCGAGAGAGACGAAAGGCGCCGGCACGACAGCAAAAACTCTATGAGCCTCTGCGGGTCCTGTTACAGCGTCCGCTCGCTGTGCTGAAATATTGGAAGTCAAAGAGCTCTCTTGGTGCCACTGTCAGTTTAATCTGAAACCACATTTTGGATGTCTTTGGAAGAGCAAATCAGTGAGCTTTCAGGCAAAGGCGGTAGAAATGTATGTTTTATAAGGACAGCCAGGAAACACACACAGAAAACATTCTACCTATTTTTGTGTACCTTGTGGGGACACTTATGACCTTGCCTATTTGAACCAGGACAAGAACCTATCAAGCTCAAATTGGTGCCAAAGTCTGGGGGACACATTTATTTGGTGGGGGCAATAAGATAAGAGGCTTATAAAATTGTGCAAGCAAGAAATTCAAAACAGTTCTCTAAATAGTTAATTACTGACGCCGTGTCTCAGACAGTGTCTGGCTATCGATTGGGGAGAGAGATGGAGGGAGAGACGCCGCTTTTTCCAATAGGGGTAGGCCTATATTGCAGCTCATGTCTGAAAGGCTGGCTCTAAGCACTAGGGGTGGGCTCTCACTCTGTGATGGTTTTCCAGTGAGTATTTGTCAGGTCAGACTGTGCACCGCCCGGGGGTCTCCGCTCCTCTCCCCGGGTTATTTATTGCCTCTCTCCCCRGCCGGCAGCGCAGCGGCTCTGGGGCCGCTGCCAACAACCGCGCAGAGGCAGGGGCGTCATTAGGGGGGATCTGTATGGCCGACGTGGAGTGAATAAACAAAACGCCATTCACTGAATATTTTATTGAGAAAACACAGAATTTTATTGTCATTTATATTTGAACAAAACTATAATTGAATCCCATTTTTTTCTGTGAAAAAAGATGGTGTCCTAGTAGCACATGCGATCAAAAGTGATGTTTTAATTATGTCCACACATGGATATAGAATGAAAGAGAAAGAACAAGAGGGTGGTGGTGGTCGAACAATAATGAAATCATACGCCCAATAACAGCCAACCCTCTTCAGAGAASTACTGGAGGCCACGATCTTGCCATGTCAGMCGGAGTTTGGGGGAACCCCTCCATGGTGGGTGTCTGGGTGCAGTAATGCAATGGAGCCAATGAGTCACAGGCTGGGAGTGGGTGTGAGGGGGCATGGGTATCCCCGATATGACAGTGATGACAGGGTTCCCCAGGGCTCTCCTAAAGGTCCGCCCCAGCACCCTTATCGAGACCGGAGCCCACATTTCCGCAGAGGTGTTTCTGAGGTGACGGGGGCGAAAAGAGAGAATTAAAATAAAACGTTCACCTACTAAGTCGCCTTCCTAGAAACAGTTGTTCATTCTACCTTGAAGGTCCGTTGCTTATGCAAGGTTTTGTTCCTGCCTGTTACTATAATACCCTGGTTGATTAGATGTAGTCTACATTTAGAGACACTGGAGAAATTAGCATACCACACCATTTTGTAATATTGCTATGAACCAAGGCATGATATCTACAGTCTTTACAGATCAGATATTATCATCACCGTCATCTATGGTTCAGATTAGTTAAAAGGCACTTTTGATTTAGGCCGGGATTCAATCCGATCGCGCTTTGACTATTTAGGCCTACTTTTTAAAGGCAATGCTCCCACGTTCGCAGAGACCGCATTCACGGAAAGGCTGCATTTATTTCAAGTTTCAACGTTTATTCACCACATGCACAAAATACGACAGGTGTAAAACAGTACAGTGAAATGAGAGAGCTCTTTCCCAGAAATGCTGTGATTGTGAGTGGGTAGAGACCTGTGGATGGGCATAGAGTCCGTGTGGATAGTCTGTGGGAGAGGGAGAGCAGTAGTTGTTAGCCATTTAACAGTGTTATGACCAGGGGATAGAAGTTGTTTATGAGTCTGTTGGTCTGAGCCTTGATGCACCGGTACCGCCTGTCGGGCTGGAATACGGCGAACAGTCCATGTGGCTTAGGTTGGCTCAAAGATACCTTTAAATGTCAAGAGCGCAATAACGCAGATCTACCGCTGATCAGATTGAATCCCGGCTTTATAACTTGACCCACTAACAGAAGACACACACTACACGACCAAAAGTATGTGGACACCTGCTCGTCAAACATCTCATTCCAAAATCATGGGCATTAATGTAGAGTTGGTCCTCCTTTGCTGCTATAACAGCCTCCACTCTTCTGGGAAGGCTTTCCGCTAGATATTAGAACATTGCTGCGGGGACRTACGCCCATTCAGCCACAAGAGCATTAGTGAGATGGGCGATAAGGCCTTGCCTTATGGGCGTTCCAATTCATCCCAAAGGTGTTTGATGGGGTTGAGGTCATAGCTCTGTGCGGGCCAGTCAAGTTCTTCCACAACAATCGAGACAAACCATTTCTGTGTGGACCTCGCTTTGGCACAGGGGCATTGTCATGCTGAAATAGGAAAGGGCCTTCCCCAAACTGTTGCCAAAAAGTTGGAAGCACAGAATTGTCTAGAATGTCATTGATGGATGTAGCGTTAATATTTCCCTTCACTGGAACTAAGGGGCCTAGCCCGAACCATGAAAAACAGCCCCAGACCATTATTCCTCCTCCACCAAACTTTACAATTGGCACTATGCATTGGGGCAGGTAGCGTTCTCCTGGCATCCGCCAAATCCAGATTCGTCCGTCGACTGCCAGATGGTGAAGCGTAATTCATCACTCCAGAGAAAGCGTTTCCACTGCTCTAGAGTCCAATGACAGCGAGCTTTACACCACTCCAGACAACGCTTGGCATTGCGCATGTTGACATTAGGCTTGTGTGTTGCTGCTCGGCCATGGAAACTCATTTCGTTAAGCTCCTGACGAACAGTTCTTGTGCAGACGTTGCTWCCACAGSCAGTTTGGAACTCGCTAGTGAGTGCTGTAACCGAGGACAGACGGTTTTTACGCGCTACGCCCTTCAGCACTCGGCAGTCCTGTTCTGTGAGCTTGTGTGGCCTACCACAGAAATTTGATGAACGGACTTGTTGGAAAGGTGGCATCTTATGACGGTGCCACGTTGGAAGTCACTGAACTCTTCAATAAGGCCAATCTACTGCCAATGTTTGTCTATGCAGATTGCATGGCTGTGTGCTCAATTTTATACACGTGTCAGCAATGGGTGTGGCTGAAATAGCCGAATCCACTCATTTGAAGGAGTGTCCACATACTGTGTGTGTGTGTGTGTGTGTGTGTGTGTGTGTGTGTGTGTGTGTGTGTGTGTGTGTGTGTGTGTGTGTGTGTGTGTGTGTGTGTGTGTGTGTGTGTGTGTGTGTGTGTGTGTGTGTGTGTGTGTGTGTGTGTGTGTGTGTGTGGTGGTTGTGTGTGTGTGTGTGTGTGTGTGTGTGTGTGTGTGTGTGTGTGTGTGTACAGTATATGGGTATGTATGTGTGCATGCATGTTTTTGCTTATAGGTGTATAACCCAAGCAGTAGAGCTATCCAGCAATGCTTTATCTATGGCCCTCTGCGCCCGGGCCCCTTTGCAGTGCATAGCTCCTTCCTGTGCGTGACAGGGGGCATTCGGTGTGATTTATATGCGTCTGACACACAGGACTTTGGGCCCAACCTCTGCTGTGGAATGGCTATTCCATGTGGTGGTGTGGAGAATGGATAAACCTGGGTGGTGATAAGTTGACGGGTCAGGGCCTGGAGTGCTGATCCGGGATCAGTTTTGCCTTTCAGATCATAATGAATAAGAATATATGTATCAATAAGAATATATGTATCAGCGGGACCTGATTCTAGATCAGCTTTGAGTACCGTTCCTACCGTACTCTGATTTTTCTTTAGGTCCATTGGATCATGCCCTTGCCCTCTTCAATGGAAGATATTACCACTATGGGACTATGTGAAGGCAAACAGCACGTACAGGTCTTTCTATCCATTATCTAATTGCACTCACGCCTTTGTTCATTTCACAACAACCTGTGTGGGATTAGATTTGTATGTGATTGGTATTTGTAGGTAATATATGTTTGGTAAGGTCAAACACACAACATTTAGTCTGGTGTGTTTGATTTGAAGCTTCACAAATGCAGGCAGATTCGGAGAAATTGCTGATATTTTGACTTAACAAATGTGATGAATAAAATCTTCTATTCTTTATGATATCCTTTCCAGATATTTCAAATGGCCATAGTTTTCTCAAAGGAGAGTGACCATTACAGTAGTGGGAAGATGATTACAAAGAGTACAAGAAGAATATTGACTTCAAGCACTGAGGGCACAACAGAGAACACCCACCACATTCTGAACCTCAGAGGTTGTGAAGGTAGAACTATGAGCAAAGACCAATTAAAGAGAATGAACATATATGTGTTCAAAGCTGTTGTTGAATTGAATGGGATATAATCTATAGGCCTGTACGTGTTTGCTTGTTGTTGCGAGACAATGGGGCCTACTTCTATGTTAGCATAGCCTATCAAAAAATGTATCRCTACCTTGGTAGGCCTAACCATCAACTGACATTGAATTTTATTGTTTCAATATGTATTGTTGTTGTAGGCTATATGTACCTGCTGATATATGAACATMAATATTATAATCATTTAAGAATAGGGAAATATTATAATCCGTAGGCTACAGTATGTGTCAGGAATATGTGACTGTGTTTAGGCTATATTTTGCGCAATAATGACGTCCGTCGCGCACCCCCCTTCAAGTTTTCGCGCTCGCAAAACCTCGGCTGTTTAAATGGGCCAAGTTTAGAAGCGGCGGAGAGTGCAAATCTTGTTTGGTCTGGGTCTGTGAACTTCACCGTGACTTTAACGATATAGCCTACACAGGGTTAAAAAACAACTATTTCAAAGGTCCCATCAGTTGAATTTGTTCCACGCAAATACTTTGAAATAATTCGAAAAATAGGGAAGTTTGCAATGTTCAGATAGCCAGAGGCTCTAGTTTTATGGCATATGGAAAGTATGTAGCAAAGGAGCCTATACCTGCATCTTTTTGTACTACTTCTAATACATCAAATAAGACGTTGTATAGCCTAGTATTGTTTATTATTCAGGTAGACACCGTCTTGCGTAATACCAGCATATTGGAAGGCACAATGACTGTAAACTTGTTAATTGCAATAAATAAAGGCCGGTAAAATAAGAGAAACCAACATCATAACAATAGGCTTACTGTTTAGAAAATACTAAACTGAAGAGACATGTGGGGAAGTGTCAATGATCATTGTGGATAACGTGATGTCCATGGCTAAGGTATGACCACTCCAACGTGTCAGGTATTAGTAGCGCAAGTCCGATTAAAAGTGGTAGGCAGAAGCGCGGGTGGTAGGCAGGAGCGCGGCGAGAACCGTCATGCGAGTGGTGAGTGGTGGAGTGTGGCGGCAGAGAGCGCGGCGACTACAGAGAGCTGGAAACTAGTGAATGGCAATCTGTCGGGGAAGTTCAACAGACCGCTGTCACAGAGCGACACCGGAGCCCTGCCTAAAACAAAGTGTCTCGTCTTCAAGTCTGGGGCGGCTGACCAACTCCGAAAAGAGGACACACAAGTTGGTCGGACTAGCTGCTAATCACTTGTTACCGGCGCTTCGCTCCCAGTAACATGCCTGCCATTAAAAAGGAGAGACTGGATGGGGACGTATTGGCATTGGCTGCCTTCAACCAGTCCGAATACCTGGCCCCTTTAAATGACACCGCTATCACTGTGGTGACCCCGCACCCACCGCAGTACGACCATATTTTCGGCCATCACCGCTTGTACTTGGGGCTCCACGACTCCGCACTGCATCACCAGCACCTTCACCATCACCCGGACGACTTAATGCTGGAGAGGTTTTCCTCCATCCCCGACTTTCAGCCGTTTTTTGAGAACGGGGAACCATGCATCGAGGTGGAGTGCGGGGAGAACAAGGCTTTACTATACATTAACAAACTGTGCCAAGGTAGTAAGGGACCCTCAATCAAATACCGGGGCGAGTGGCTCACCCCGAATGAGTTCCAGTTTGTCAGTGGAAGGGAGACCGCCAAAGATTGGAAACGAAGTATAAGGCACAAAGGTAGGCAACATAAAACATTATGTATACCTTTTTTTACGTATGTTCATTTTGAGGAGGATACCCAATTTAAGGTTTTTGTCATTGTTTGGTGAGTGGAAATTCGMTTTCCCTGGTTTGGTTCTGCGTTTCGTAGTTAAAGGGTTACTCAGCAGTACACCAACTACAGCGCGTAAGAAGAGAGATGAGAAAAGCACATACCCTCACTGTATCTTCACAGGCAGCGACCATTCGCAAAACGGGGCGTAAGGAGTCGTGGACTAAGGTGAAAAACGTTKATATTTGGGTACAGAATTGTTTAAACATTATATGGCAGTTGATAGACGTTGCGGGTATCATTCCGTTGAGTGTTGGGTATATCAGAAGGATAAATGGGTGTTGACACCTCAAAAGACCAGAATGATGTTGGAGACAGGGAACGAAATTATTTGACTTGAAGTTGTAGGCTATTCCTTACTCTTTTGGTTATTTTGGGTAGATTATGTTTGCGTTGCAACTATCCAAAATAATGATGTTATTGGCCGGCTACTATTTTGGTTTCAAAAGTTATACATTGGCTCAGACAAAACAAACGTACCAGAAGATGTTTATTAATTGATTTATTATTAGAACAATGAATATTATTGACTAACTTCGGGACTATTTTAATAATTACCCATTATTGCGCTGGCCACGTGCGCACTTATTTTAGAACCTCACCTCACCCCAAGTTCTGTTGGGAGAGGGTGTTGCCCTCAGGCAAAACATGCTAGCCTGATAAAAGATAGTTTCATATCTGAGWTTAGATACAATGACAATAGCCTACTGTCATGTATCTTAACACACGGGGCTCAACTAGAACTCATCGGTGAAACTAGGTCATTTAGTTTGAAAAACTGGCAATTCCAAATGTAATGTTTATGTTTTAGTTTTGGATTCGTGATTATTCAACAATTATCCACATTTTGTGTTGCACAAACTGTTTTATTGATGTTTATGTGTAGACTCTGTTAACATAGTCTTATGTTCGCTAGACAAATATATCGGCCTATATAAGGCTCTTGAAGGTCCTGTCATTTGTAATCACCTCCATGTGTAGGTTATTACATGCCATTGATTTAAAGTTGCTGATATCAATGGGTCCTGTATAAGTATGGTTTATTTTWGTATTATAACTCGTTCTAACTCTCTCTCTCACTCTTTCTCTCTCTCAGGGAAAAGTTTAAAGACCCTTATGTCCAAAGGAATCTTACAGGTACATCCTCCAATCTGTGATTGCCCTGGGTGTCGAATTTCGTCTCCAGTGGTAAGATTATGGTTTCATCAGCATTTKAATTCTTACATCTGTTTTCCTTGCTTTATCATTGGTTTAAAACTGTATGTTGCATTGCTGATTCCAATTGTCTGTGATGACGACTGGGCTAAAAGCTTGCTCTAAACTACATTTTATTTTTATTGAGACACAGAGTAAGCAGCATTGGTCTTAAGCAATCTGCCTTTTGTGACAGAATGTATTCAGAATAATATTGGTCTATAATGCTCAATGCTTGMGTGATTACAYCTGTGAGTCTTTCTGGGTAAGTCTCTAAGAGCTTTGTACACCTGGATTGTACAATTTTAACACATTATTATTTTTTTAATTCTTCAAGCTCTGTCAAATTGGTTGTTGATCATTTTCAAGTCTTGCCATAGATTCTCAAGCCGATTTAAGTCAAAACTGGAACTTGGACACTCAGGAACATTCAATGTCGTCTTAGTTAGTAACTCCAGTGTATATTTGACCTTTTGTTTTAGGTTATTGTCCTGCTTAAAGGGGAATTTGTKTCCCAGTATCTGGTGGAAAGCAAACTGAACCAGGTTATCCCCTAGGATTTTGCCTGTGCTTAGCTCTATTCTGTTTCTTTTTATCCTAAAAAACTCCCTAGTCCTTGTCAATGACAAGCATATCCATAACATGATTCAGCCACCACCATGCTTGAAAATATGAAGAGTGGTACTCAGTGATGTGTTGTGTTGGATTCGCCTCAAACATAATACTTTGCATTCAGGACATAAAGTTAATTTCTTTGCCACATTATTAGCAGTTTTAATTTAGTGCCTTATTGCAAACAGGACGCATGTTTTGGAATATTTTTATTCTGTACAGGCTTCTTTTTTTTCACTCTATTTAGGTTAGTATTGTGGAGTAACTACAATGTTGTTGAACTATCCTCAGTAATCTCCTATCACAGCCATTAAACTCGGTAACTGTTTTATTAAAATCACCATTGGTCTAATGGTGAAATCCCTGAGTGGTTTCCTTCCTCTCCGGCAACTGACTTAGGAAGGACACCTGTATCTTTGTATGAATCTGTGTTTGAAATTAACTGCACGATTGAGGGACATTACAGGAAATTGTATGTGTGTGGGGTACAGAGATGAGGTAATCATTCAAAAATCATGTTAAACACTATTATTGCACATATTTAAAGATATTTTGCCAAATTTTCATATTTCAATACAATATTTCAGAAGAATTGTAATACAAAAAAWTATTATATGTGTGTTTACGTTCAACTGGTAAAAGTTGATTGCGATATTATTAAGGGGGAAAAACACCATATGAGGGTATGGTYCCTGGCCTGAAGTTTTCGTTCTGTTGGTTGAGTATGCACTTCTTTATGTCATTATTCACAGATATATACACAACATTGAAATCAACACTGGCTCAAACCACAACATGAAGCCGAGATTGAATGGCCCAATTCTAGTCCAAGTTAATAAGTACCGTAATATGAATGGGCGACTAGTCAGGCTCCCTTTTGCTAGATTGGTCTCATTCTCATGGCTCTTCTGTCCATTGCTGCGTTTCCTCTCCTAGCTGTTTCACTGGGCTGTGTTCGCCAACCCGTCCCCGTTCAGCTGAGCTAATGGCATTATGCCATGCAGGTTGTGAGGCGTCACAGGTGTGGTGTCTGTGCCAGTGTGCTGGCTTTGAGCGAGCACGTTGCCGACTCACCGTCGCCAAATCTGTTCACACAGGTGCAGTGTGTGTGTGTTTTTTTTTATCACTACGGAGTGCATCTGTCATCGCTCCAAAGCTCTAATCTTGAGGGCGTAAGAGGCTTAGCGAGCTACTGAGCGTGGCTACTGCTGATTTTTGTTTGTGAGGCACGCAAGGCAAAAGCGGTTTAGATAAGCTGGAGGTGTTTGAGTGATACAGGTAAACTGGTGACGTTTTCTTCACAGCCAAGAATACAGATACACGCTACTACCACATAGGGTTCATGGAAAACAAAATMACAAATGGAATGCATTGGCTAAAAAGAGAGTTCTGGGAGAATACATAAGTAGATTCGTTTTGGGGGGAATTTAACATCAAATGTTATACTGCAGCTGAACAGTGGCACAATARATTTTGTCGGGTTGTCTGCAAATTGTCTTTCTTTAAAAAAAATGTTTGTCATTTCTACTGACAGTAAATTAACAGTCATAGAGTGACATGACTCAAGTAACTTGCCAGGAGTTGGCTTTCTGAGTCCTGACACAAAAGCCTATTGTAATCGTACTGTTTATAGCAGTGTGCACACCTCTTTGTTGTCAGTGCCTGTTCTTTGCTTAGCCAGAAATGGCAGGCTTTTCCCTACAGATGTGCTTGTCTGATGGCTTGTGATGGTGCCTCATTCTATCTATTGTTTATGAGCAGTGCGGGTTCCTGTGAATTGTTTTCACAAACCAAAGATGGGATTTCAACAGATTTGAAATTACTGCTGAAAAACACATTGTAGGCTTACCTGTATCTCACAAATGAACATCTTATCATCTTATTTATGGCATCCTTGGCACAGCAGAAGGTAATACATTGTAGACAGCCTCCTGTTTGGCAATCAAGTAGCTGAAAGTGGCACGGGTTGAAAAGCCATGATAATGTTGGARGACAGTATGGTACTGTTGTGCTGAGTGTGTCCAAACCTATAGTTTTCCCCAGTTTCGCTTTCGCTTTCGCTCGCTCTCTCGCTCTCGCTCTCGCTCTCTCGGGAGGTAGAGCTACAGAGGCTACCCTAGTGAATAACAAACGCAAGCACACAGCACAGCACATAGTGTCGGCGGGTTCACGAGAGGTGTGGAGGAGAAGGGAAGGCAGCGGGGCTTGTCTCGCCTGTCTCGGRGTCTTCCTCCCCCGTGCCGCCCTCCGCCGAATGGTACACACTAGCACTCTCTCTGTGATGAGAGTGTGGCAACGACCCAGTCGCCTGGCATAGAAAATGATCTCACACACATGCGGGTATGCGCGCACACACCACACTAATACAGAGCTASTGAACATATTCACACTGTAACAATTGAGCAATTTTGAGCCATTTTCATTGTTTTGTGTTATGCTCTACCTTACTAGGCCTATAATACAGTATACTGTTTTGTTAACAGTTACTGTCACCATTGAGATATATACCGTTTTTGCATGGAAACACTGTGTGTACTGTAGATGAGACAAAAGTGTATGTTGATAAAGTGATGATGCCCGAGAAGCCGGTGTTTGGAGGATATATTGGCACGGGTGGTCGAGGTCCGGCAAACCATGTCAATAAATCCTCCAAACACCYGCTTCGAGMGCATTATCACTTTTATACAACGGGTTACCAACATACTCAAATAATGATTGACACATTATCATAAATGTTTTTTATTTTGATGAATTTATTCATACTATTTCATCCTTCCACGAGATATAGTCCCGACACAAATCTGGGGTTGCTACCCAAGCCAGCTGATCGTTCGTTCTATCGGTTRGGTTGCTAGAGACTCGYCCTAGTCTTTCAGTCTTTTTGTTCTGTATCTATGGACGTGACCCAGTCGTTCGTTGTAAATGTTRCATTGCCATACTGGCTGGCAACGTTTTTATCCCTTGCTTGCTAGCTAGCCAACTACGGCTAACTTACAGTAATGTCAAACAGTGCAGCCAGAATAACAGCAAAGTAGCTGCACTTGCATTTGTTTAAACWGTTTTCTAGAGACATTTATTTGGATACATCCATAACAATGAGCTAATGAGGTGCGATTTRGCKTGGCATAGAAAATGTGCTCACTCGTCAGGACACTGTTGTTCAGAGGAGCTAGCCAACAACACCGCTAACACAATCACTTCAAACTGACCTTTTTTCAATTMACATTTCTTTGTATATGTCCATAAAAATGATGGCAGTTGATTCATGATTCGGACTGGCTGAGAAACGCTGCCTGTCTGTCTGTCTCATKCCAACACGTTCATTACTATGGGACAGACAAAGATCCAATTTGAATATTGAAACAATGTTGCAAATGTCGTAGAGACAGACAGCAAGGTTTATATAAATCTCCACTGTTGAAAACGAAATGTTAGTCAAAAAAAATGTGAGATAATGTCTTATCAAGTTTATAAATTGCTTGGCTGGACTGATGAGACAGTGGATTGCACAGTCAGATGGAACAGAGTAAATAGGCAGTTTAACGTCATAGATTTAGCCAGCGGTAACTTGTGGAAAAGACACAGGCTGGAATGCGGTTTTAACCAATCAGTATTCAGGATTAGACCCACCCATTGTATAATTGACAAATGCCTGGTTTGTCTGCTTGTATTTCATATACTGAGGTTATAATGTTGAGGTATGACATACATGAATAAAATAGAACATGTTAATAAAGCCATGTTTTGCTTGTAGCTCCCTCGTTTAACTGCTCTGTAGATTTGTGCTCTTCATGTACCCGGTGTGTGTGGTCGCTGTTTGAGAGAGGGTTAAGTGGTATGTGTGTGCGTGTGTGTGCTCCAGGGAGAACCGGGCCTTCTGCGCTCTGTTATTCCAGCGGAACCGGCGGAGGCCAGGAGGAAAGTACACTCTCTACCTCCGGCTCGTAAAGAGCTCCTCCAATCAGGGGCCTCCCCCTCTCCTGCATCCTGACCACAGAGCAAGAAAGAACAAAACACATGCACACATATACGCACATATACGCACGCACATACATACAGTGCTTTCAGAAAGTATTCAAACCCCTTGACTTATTCCACATTTTGTTGTGTTACAGCCWMAATTCAAAWTTGATTTAATTGATTGTTGTCTCTCACCCATCTACCCACAATACTCCCTAATGATAKAGTGAAAACTTGTTTTTAGAAATTGTAACAAAGGTATTAAAAATAAAATACAGAAATATCTCATTTACACAAGTATTCACACCCCTGAGTCAACACTTTGTAGAAATACCTTTGGCAGCAATTACAGCTGCGAGTCTTTCTGGGTAAGTCTCTAAGAGCTTTCCACACCTGGATTGTGCAACATATGCCCATTATTATTTTCATAATTCTTCAAGTTGTGTCAAATTGGTTGTTGATCWTTGCTAGACAACCATTTTCAGGTCTTGCCATAGATGTTCAAGTAGATTTTTGTCAAAACTGTAACTAGGCCATTCAGGAACATTCACTGTCTTCTTGGTAAGCAACTCCCGTGTAGATTTGGCCTTGTATTTTAGGCTATTGTACTGCTGAAAGGTGAATTCATCTCCCAGTGTCTGGTGGAAAGCAGACTGAACCAGGTTTTCCTGTGCTTAGCTCCATTCGGTTTCTTTTTTATCCWAAAAAATTCCCCAGTCCTTAACCATTACAAGCATACCCATAACATGATGCAGCCTCCACTATGCTTGAAAATATGTAGAGTGGTACTCAGTAATGTGTTGTATTGGATTTGCCACAAACAAAGCACTTCATATTTAGGACCAAAATGTAATCGCTTTGCCATATTCTTTGCACTATTACTTCAGTGCCTTGTTGCAAACATGATGCATGTTTTGGAAATGTTTTATTCTGTACAGGCTTCCTTTTTTCACTCTGTCAATTAGGCTAGTATTGTGGAGTAACTACAATGTTGTTGATCCATCCTCAGTTTTCTCCTATCACAGCCATAAGTCACCATTGGCCTCATGGTGAAATCCCTGAGAGGTTTCCTTCCTCTCCYGCAACTGAGTTAGGATGGACACCTGTATCTTTGTAGTGACTGGGTGTATTAATACACCATCTAAAGTGTAATTTATAACTTCACCATGCTCTAAGGGATAGTCAATGTCTGCTTTTATTTGTATTTTTACACATCTACCAATAGGTGCCCTTCTTTGCGAGTTATTGGAAAACCTCCCTGGTCTTTGTGGTTGAATCTGTGTTTGAAATTCACTGATCGACTGAGGTACCTTACAGATAATTGTATGTGTGGGGTACAGAGATGAGGTAGTCATTCAAAAATAATATTAAATACTATTACTGCACACAGAGTGCTTTCATGCAAATTATTATGTGATTTGTTAAGCAAATGTTTACTCCTGAACTTATTTAGGCTTGCCATAACAAAGGGGTTGACTACTTATTGACTCAAGACATTTCAGCTTTTCATTTTTTATTAACATAATTCCACTTTGACATTCTGGGGTATTGTGTGTAGGCCAGTGACAAATAAATCTAAATGTAATCAATTATAAACTCAGGCTGTAACACAACAAAATGTGGGAAAGTATGTGCACAGATGCARACACAAACGCTAGCACACACACACGCACACGTWAACACACGCACARGTAAACACACACACATCCATGTTAGGGTACTGTGGGGAGATTACTCTTTGTTATTATTATTATACATCCCTGTCTCCAACAACAGTAATTTTAGGGCGGTTGAAACTCAAAGAGCCATAGGTTCCCATTTCAAAATCAGATTTCCTGTGTGAGTTTTGTGTATATTTCAATGTATTGCACATAGTAACCAAATCAAATCAAATGTTATTGGTCACATACACARGGTTAGCAGACGTTATGACGTAGCGAAATGCTTGTAACCCAGTGTGACACTGCCAAGGCGTAGCAGCAGACATTCATTTGATATGTGGACTAGAGTCAGCAGTTATTAGGGAGTGATCCATATTAGTGCCTTTCTTATATATAAGACAGAAAGAACAGGAAGTTACCAGTACAATACCAATATAAGTTGCTGTAGATATTGTACGAAGCACGGCGATGTTCAGTTGCAAAACGTTCTCGAACGTTGCAGATAGAAATTCCATGAAGAGAGCCGACATGATTCCTTATTCTACGTCGGAGAGGCATGTTTGTCCTACATAGCATATTTATATTTGAACGTTCCAAAACGTTGCGTCCTGCTGAACGCACCCTTGGTTATTGCTTTGATATGGCCATTTGTTGGGGACTTTCTATTGGCTGAGTGCCACTGTGATGCTGGGGATAAGCAGGGCTGACGCCTCTGTGTCCCTGAACAGCTCACTCCCTGCAGGGGGTTGGAGTGTGTGTGTGTGCGCATGCGTTTGCACAAATGTGTGTATGTATTTGCGTGAGTGTGTTTGTGCTGTATGTGTGCAGTGTGTGTGTGCAGTGTGTGTGGGTCTCTGTGTGTGTCCCACATGGCACTAAGGCTATGCTACCATGGCAACCACAGTATCCATCTTTAGGGAAGGAGCGATGCATGGTTCAGGACTCTAGTGTGTTTCTTAGTCAATTGGCCAAATTAGAGAATAACTGAGTCTCTAATGATTTGCTTATTCACTAGGGGCCTTGCATTCTGGGTAGCCTTAGTGTTAGCAATCAATACTAAAAGTGCAACTTATTGGCAGGCTTACAAGTACTGTAACACACTCCCTCCCTCTGTCTCACACACACAAACACACACACACACACAGGCCTGCACACGCACGCACACATACACTCAACATAGCCACTTTATATATCTATGAATAATTCCGTCTGCAATGATCCATTATGCCAGTGAATTAGCCATTAGCCAGTGAATTAGCCATTAGCCTGTGTTAGCCTGCACTATCAGTAAGAGGCTAGATGACAGGACCAGAGATTGACAGGGAGAGTGAAGTCTCTGGCCTCGATCAGAGCCCCTATATACCTTGCCTTTCTCCTGTCTTGTCTGTGTGTGTGCATGTGTGTGTGTTTTTCGGTGGGACTGATGGAGTTAGCTAAATAAGGTGGACTGCTCGTCTATCAGTTGTTTGCAGCTGATGATGACAAAGCCAGCAGAGATATTTATGGAACTTCTCTCTCCTCCCAGTATGTGTACAGACGTCTGACCTCATATGATAGCATAGTGGTCGAGTGGTCTCTTCCTCTTTCTGTGGGGCCTCTTCACTGACGCCACAATCTTAGAAAAAAGGGTTCCAAAAGGGTTCTTCGGCTGTCCCCATAGGAGAACACTTTTTGGTTCCAGGTAGAACCCATTTTGGTTCCAGGTAGAACTCTCTTGAGTTCCATGTAGAACCGTCRGGGGAAAGGGTTCTACATGGAACCTAATAGGGTTCTACCTGGAACCATAAAGGGTTCATCAAATGTTTCTCTTATGGGGACAGCCGAAGAACCCTTTTAGGTTCTAGATAGCACCTTGTTTTCCAAGAGTGTAGTCACTCAACTCAGTGTTTCACACATGCCACAGTATGCAGAGTAGTGTGATTGAATGAAAGATATATGCTATAATGCTATAAATACAGGTTTGCATAAATTTGTTTTTATACAAAAATACAGACATTGGGGCGGATATGAAGTGTTCTCAGACATACAGTATATTTTCGTTTTATTCTGCAAAACTCAACCTTGCTGCACTCGGCTTTCWCTCTATCTCCCTTAGACAACCCCTCCCTGCCTCTCCCTCTTCCTATGGTTTTGTCTGGGGAAAGAATGGCAGAGTCGTTACCTGTCTAAAGTTCTCGCACGGCTGCCTTGGTCGGGCCTATCCAAACACAAGAGAGAGGCGCTGGCACACCTGGCTGCACCGCCACTAACCTCCCACCACCGCCCCTTCTCCCCCTCGCCGCCTCTCGCCCTCCTAGAACCCCTTCCCTCCCTCCCACTCGTCCCTCGTCCTGCTCCACTGGGCCGCAACCGCCCGTTCAGCTCAGCGTGTGAGGGCCGAGGGGTGGGGGCAGAGAGAGAAAAGGGAGGATGGTGTGTGTGTGATGGAGGGAGGTGACGGGGGGAGGGGGGTGTTTGGTTGCATGCCTGTCCTTCCCACAGTGCTCCCCCCCAAAAAAAATATTATTCTGGCCATGAAAAACCAAGTGTTGCCTTGCCACTACGTACCCCCCTACACAAACACACAGACACACACTTTTATCACACAGTCTTTTCCACTATTAAATATAGTCCGCGGCTAAGCATTTATAGATGCGCCGTATGTACAATATGGTGAAAAGGAGGTTGAATTATTTGTGGGAGGGGTTGTATGATTTGAAATCCCTCCCTCATAATGTGTCTCTAATGTAGCTTCTAAAGTCTGTAACGTACCTTCAGAATTGTAGCTTACTTTAGTGAGTGGGTGATTAAGACAGAGTGGAGGTCAACATAAACAGAAAAAGGAGTTAAGTGCACACAAACACGTTTGTTATTTTTTACAAACTGGAACCTCTTTGAGCGTCAAGACATATGATTGAGCACTCTTTCACCTCCTTCCCCTCTCTCTCTCTCTCTCTCTCTCTCTCTCTCATCGTTGTTCTCGTCTCCCTCAACCCTCCTCGTCATCTCAAACTACCCCTCCCCCTCTGCCAGTCCTTGCGCAAGTCCCCCCTGCCTCTGCACACACACACACACCACACACCCACACCACACACACACACACACACACACACACACACACACACACACACACACACACACACACACCACACACACACACACACACAACAACCACACACACACCCACACACCACACAGTGGTAGCCGCCCGCACATTCCTGCAGCTGCAGCGGTCTCTCTCTCTGCAGCGCCCCCCAGCGTTCTCCCTGGGGGATGAATGCCTAATGAGTCACGCGCCTGTCTGCCGTTACCTCTCAGCGTGTGTGTGTGTGTGTGTGTGTGTGTGTGTGTGTGTGTTGTGTGTGTGTGTGGTGTGTGTGTGTGTGTGTGTGTGTGTGTGTGTGTGTGTGTGTGTGTGTGTGTGTGTGTGTGTGTGTGTGTGTGTGTGTGTGTGTGTGTGTGTTTGAGCCAGTGGCAGGGTACAGCACCTTTTGGAAATAAGCAGGGAGAAAAAAAAACATGAATAGCCTTTTCCACAGAGGCTTCATTTAAGGTCTGGAATAAGCTTAGTAAAAAAATACAAAATGACTGTTTGCCAGTATTGTTTGGCATTAAATATAGGCTGGGGTTTTGATAAAACAACAACAATAACAACAACAGGATCTTTCTGTAGTTTTAGAACAGTTATTCTCTCCTTTTATGAATGTACACACCCATGTTACTAAAGAGACTGGTGTGTGTGTGGTGCGGCGGTGGATAGCCGACGCCAGCATGCAGTTAAACACACACTTTGGTCGGAATAAGTGGTTTGTAGAAATTACAAAGCTTTTTGGGAGAATTCCAGCCACAGTTCTTGTATATGATACTTTGTTGAAGCCTAAACCTGTGTGTTTGTGGGTGCTGTCGTGTGTCGGTGGCATGCGAATGTGTGTTTGTTGTGTGTGATGATTTCTTGGCTGGCAGACTTGGACCGTCAGACAGAATGTGTAGGAGGGGATATTCATAGAGGTGCTTTTAGTGTATTGTTTATGAAAGACTTTTTCCATGGCCGACAGAGGGTTGACCACACAGTAAGGCGCCTTAAGTCTGTGCGTGTACTTAAAATAAATACAAAGTAGGTGTTTCAACTACAAGACAACTTGAGCAAACACAATTTATAGTTGACTGAATTTTTAATAAAGTTGGAGCTAAGTTTGGGCCAACACTTTTTTTAGGTAACACTTTGACTGAAAAGTTGAGGAACAAAAAAAAGCTGTGGAACCAGTTACTTAATAATAATAATTACTTGAAACAACTAGCTTTTTTTTTACAGTGTGTTTGTGTGTGTGTGTGTGTTTACATTATGTTATACATGTGTGTATTCACTACTACTTCTCCTGTTGATGTGTTTGTTTTTGTGTGTGTTTATTATGATTGTGTCTTTTTTTACACTCCTACGTGGACTGCCAGGGGTGTGTTTTGTTTCATGTTTTGTTTTAGAGGGCCCTCCTCCGCGATGCGGAAGTGTTGCCGGAACAGTGGGAGCCACCCCCAGTTCTGCGTCAGTGCTACTAAAGAAAGGATAGGGGTTTCCAGGGCTGGCGGTCTGGGTATGTCAGGGCCATGTGGGTGGTTGTCTACACACGAAGCCACAATCTCTGTGCTTCTTCTTAGGCAGAATATTCCAGTAGCCACCGCACACGATGTCCGCTAAGTAAAACCCCTCTTTACATGCAGGAAAGGTGTGGTGTAATGATGTGGCCATTGAACAGGTGTGTGTGTGTGTATGTGTGAGAGAGCGTGTGTGAGTTCACAAGACAGGTGTGTGTGTATATGCGTGTGTGCGTATATGACAGGTGTGTGTCTGTCTTATAGTGAGAMAAATCCAGAGAGAGAGAGAGCATACTCCATACCTCTAGTCCAAGTAGTTAAGTCAGAGGAAGTGGAGCGGGAATAGAAGAAAACTCCTCCACTGTCCTCACGCAGTTGAGAAGAACTTATACAAAGGTACTGCTCTTCACAGATCTGCCTGTGGAAAGAAGAAAGGAAAAACACTCTTTCGGTAAGACAGAAAAATAGATTTTTTTTCTTTTCAGAACTATGTGGCCCTGCTCATCCTGAGGGATGTTTTCATCTTTATCCTCCCTTTTCCCCCCTCACTCGTTTTAATGTCTGCCACTTGAGAGCCTCCAGAGGGGCTGCACCTGTTTGCCTCTTGGCTAGGCGCCCCTGCCCCAGCCTGCCACTCATGTCTTCGCCCCTTGTGGGATGGAGGGAGAGAGAGATGGGGGGGTTGCATGTGGTGGAAGGGATAGCTGGAGGGCTCGGAGGCGTCCGGGAGAGTAGACTGGAGATGTAGGCACTGAGAGAGCAAGAGGGAGGGAGAAAAAAAAGAGCGACAGAGAGATGGAGAGAGAGGGTGGGGATAGAGAGAGCTAGAGTGTTTCAAGGCTATGTCCACTCTCTCTGTGTTTATCTGTATTGCCTTTTCTCCTTTTACTCAAATTCAATTATCTCTTTCTTTCCTCTTATTCTGTTTCTCTCCCCCCTTTCCTCCCATTCTGCCTCTCTCTCTTTCTCTTTTTCTCCCCCCCCATATTTATCTCTATAGAGCCGTGTTAATCTGCAGTGACCTCTTCAGGTCACATTAAAGGTCACCCAGCTTCACTCCCAGAACCCCTCAGGGCCACACTCCTCCTTTCCTTTCGCTCCGCTCATTAGAGCTTTGTGGCCCAAAAGCTCTGAACACACCAAGCATAATCATTTCCTGTCCTCCCTTTGCATGACCCCCTTATCACTTAGGACTCTGGCTATGGTAAATAATTGTTGTTTAGACAATCCCCCTATTATGATTTCTGTGGTAAACTTGATAAGTATGTCTGTATTGGGGTATAATGTAAGTTGAAACATATTCTGTGTCATTACTCGCATCTATAGTCACAAAAAATATCATATAGTAGGCCTAGATATGTGTCAGCGGTGTCTCAGCCAGAACATGAAGCCTATTCTTCAGGAAAAGCATATGATTTTGGAGAGTAGTGTTTCCCTTGTTTCCTGTATGGATTCTATCCTACTTTTAGTCAGTTGAGCACATTTCAGTGGGCTTGTGCACCAGTAATGGCTTGCTTTTTCAAGCACATTGCGAGGACCGTTGATCACACGTGTCAGGTTTCCCATTTCAAATACCAAAAGATAGTTTTGGGGTGGAGTTTTCCTTTAAAATAGTACATTTATCGCTCCCCCCCCCCCCCTTGAAAAGTAAATACTTATTGACACCCATATTAGATAGCAATAAATTACTTTCTTATCCTTTGATATCATCATACTTTAATCAGTCTAATCGTGGTGGCTTTTTTAAGGTGTTCATTTTTCTTTGGTAGTTTTGTTTCATGAATAGCCTCCATATTTGTACTTAATAATAATAATGATAATTTTGGATTAAGTTATTGGAATATTCCGGTCATACAAATGACCAATAAAGCTGTTATGTTCAGCTATGGAGCTTGAGCCCATGTGGTACTTTCTACGTTCTTAGTATTGCCTCTGAATAATGCTAAATGCTGTTAAGAAAAATGTATGTATTGTAGAACAAATTAATCTCATATAATGATCACTCCTAGTATAAATGTATGCTATTGTGCCCGTGACAGCAGCAGCATTGATTTCTGTGTATGACTGATGGGGAATATTATGGTGGCCACTGCACACCAAGTCAGATGTTTAGAGTGGAGGAGTGCTTCGAATGCTAGCTACGAGCATGTTAGCACGTGCTTATTGTTAGCATATTAAGCACGTGCTTAGTGTTAGCATGCTAGCATGTGGTTAATGTTAGCATGTTAGCCCGTGCATGCTGTTAGCATCAAACTGGAGAACCACATCTCTAAGAGCACCTTTTTTCCTGCAGAACCGCGGGCGTTTGGCAGAGAAGCGCACCATCCCCCTGCCCCCCAACCGTGTGCCCAAGAGGGAGCTCTCCTCCGTCTTCAGCAGTGACGACAGCGAGGGCAGCGACCGCACCAGCGGAGACCATGCCCACATCAAGCAGGAGGATGAGCTACATTACAGTATCATGAGAAAGAGGTAAGGTCTGGATGAACTCCTGTGTCTGAATGATATTGGGATATACAAATAACTCATCACCTATGATCTGTCCATACCCATTCCCAACCTTTCTCAATTCATTGCTTTAAGTGGTGTACAAGTGTACAAGCTCTGTGCTTACAGAAAGTGTTGTGTTGACATGTAAGACATTGGTGTTTTCTTGCTTATCCTCCTTGCTCAGTCTACAGTGCAATGTTTGAGTCACTGAAACACTTCCCACCGCTGTGCAGTATTTTGGTATTCATAGAGTTGACTATGCGCAATAACCTTTTATAATACTAATAATGCTCTAAAGTACAGGATAAAGTGAGTGCAATAAAATAACTAACGTTCTCCTAATTTTGAGCTGTACCCCCTTTTGCCCTCAGAACAGTCTCAATTCGTCGGGTCATGGACTCAAGGTGTGGAAGCGTTCCACAGGTGTTCCTAATGTTTTGTACACTCAGTGCATACAAATAGCCGCATGATAAGCCAAAACCCCAGAAATAACTAAAGAACCAGCCCCTTCTGATGGTGGATGGAGATGGTGTGGTCTTTTACATGACAACGGTTAGGGTAAAGGAGGGCTTGAAGAAAGGAAAATACAGCATTGAGGCAGGAACGAGTTCTGATGCATTAGCTGCTGCTTATGAGAGCATGATGTTGCTTTGCTGCTACTGCTGTTGTCAGTATTGTCCAAATACAGTATGAGAAAAAGACTTATATCAAGCCGTCTCTTCTAACACTTCTTGTCCTGAAAATCTCAAAGACTGAATACCTTTGCCATAAACTGTGTTTCAGATATCAGTACCACAGGAGCTTCAGATAATAGTCAGAAAGTCATCTCAAACAGACGTTATGGGTAGTTTCACCTCAGTGGGGATTTTTCTTTGTGCCAAAGCTGTACATCACTCTCATTTCAACTCATGCCAGGACCGGGTAGAAAATGAGCAGATAATCCAGTCTGTCACAGTACGCCAGTTGTGCTGTTGCACTAGTTTCTCAGCGTTTGGAATAATCTCAATAATCTCATACATAATAGGGAAATAAAAGACACAGCTATTCTTTTTTTATCCTTTATTTTATGTTTAATCTTATCAAATAGGCGGTAGGGATTAGTAGTAGTATTGTTGTTATTAGTACTGTTTAGTATTGGTGCCAGGTGTCAGTTGGATAATGTTGATGGTTATTGGCATCTGGCTACAATATTTGTGTAATGAAATTGACATCAGATACCTTGTTTTACAAATGACTGTTTACTGTATACAAGGACATCTTGATGTATTTGCATTAGGTGAAATAAGATTTGAAGAGCTGGGAATGGAAAAAATGATATATTTTTGGATGCAACTGTTTTAATCTCAAAGTGACAGAAGTGACAAAGTGACAATACATTGAAGCACGTTCTTGTGAATGTGGATCAAAGACCAACAATATACTTTTCTAAGCTGAATTGTTCCTTAGATGTGGGTGAGGTAGTAGTTATGAGCCTAATATTGGGTAATGGCGGATGGTGTTTGGCGGCTAAAGTAGATTTGGGTTGTCATCGCACACTGTAGGCCACTCACTCAAATGCACACACATGCACACCCACTCGCTCACCCGAAAAAATACAAACACAAACACACACACACACTCACACAGTCAGGTTCGTGGGGAAGTCACCCCATTAAGATGAACCAAATGAGCGTGTAGTGGGGTAATATTATATTATATATTATATACACCTCACCTGCAACTCATAATAAGACTATGCAATTAACGAAGTCCATTCAATTCATTATCTGACTCCATAAAAATTATTTAGCAATATGCAAGAGACTATAGCTGAGCTACAGTAATAGAAAGGACAAACAAGAACTAAGAATTGTCTATATCAATAGCAAATAATTAATTAACATTGTAAAATGAAGGGATTCACATACATTCCAGTCATTTAGCAGATGCTCTTATGCAGAGCAAATAGGGTGAAGTGCCCAAGGGCACATCGATAGATGTTTCACCTAGTCGGCTTGGGGATTCAAACCAGCAACCTTTCGGTTACTGGCCCAACACTCTTAACCGCTAGGCTACCTGCCTCCCTGTACAATACAAAAGCTTAAATTACAAAGCATTACAAGGCATTATTCTAGGCCTGATCAGAGAGGAGAGAGAAGTCATAGCCTGAAAGGCTATGCTCCAAGAGTTCCTAAGGAGGAGAGAGAGAAAGAAAGAGACACGGTATATGTGACCGACCGGCTCGATCCGGTCTTATGTAGCAACATTTAAAAATCTTTTATTTTTATTTTTTTACATTGGATAAAAGTAGACTCAGAGCTAGAAAAGTGTATGTCATACACTGCAGTTCAGGAACAAGGGGAAAGTAATTCTGCTTTGAAAGTTGATAAACTTGTAACCCCACTTTTGTGAAAATGGCCCTTAAATGTTTTAGTACACCAACTGGGAGAGCTCTTCTTTGTCTACACCCATTCAGATTCATTCACACCCTCTAAAGCCTGAGCCCCACCCATCTCTTTAAGGATTCACATGTGAGGCCATGTGCTAAACAGAGTAAGGTAGTGTAGTAAACAACCAAATATTTCAAGACTAAAGGGGTGAAAGTAGTAGGCCCAGCCACATCTAGCTAAGTGGATGGGTCACTATTGTCTAGACATGTACACATGTTCATGAAATACAATAGATTGTAATCACCCACAGACACATCCGGCTAACATGATGGGTCAGGTAATCATCTGGTTTTTTCGACATGTAGCTAGCTAAACAATGAACCTAATGGTGCTTTTAGGACAACTGGGATCTTGGAAAATACGAGGTCAAATCATGACGTCAGTGATCTTCAGGTCGTAATGTCGGGGCTCTAGAAAGAGGTCTGAGTTCCCGAGTTGGAATTCCGAGTTGGAGGACCGTTCAAAACTATTTTTCCCAGTCGGAGCTCGTTTTTTTGAACGCACTGAAGTCGGAGATTTCTGAGTTCCCAGTTCTAAGTTCAGATGTTTTGAATGCGGCAATAATCCCAACCCATACTACTAACAATACAAACTGATTATCATAGCTAGCCACCATGCATGTTAGCTAGCGAGCCAGCAAACTAATGTTAGCTAGCTAGCTAATAGTATGCTTTCATTTGCAATGAAAATAACTTTCTGACAAAATTACCCGTATACATGGATGGACGCTTCTCCCTCTCTGTCACGAATGCCATGGTTGCCCTTAGTTTGAAGATGTAGTCTGGAGACAAGTGTTTTATACAACAACCTTCTGTGTTCTCTTTTCGACTCCCTCTGCATATTTGCAATCAAATGCCAGAATTTTCTCCATCTCCTTAGCTATCATACTCTGCTTCCACCGGGAATTCCACTGATTTCAAATCTCGCTCAGCTTTTTCCGTGATAACAACACTGTTGATCGCCATTTCAGAAGACTACAATTTATGGTTCAATTAAAATATTTGTACCTAAATCAGGGATTTCCTCATCGTCTAATTCATTTTCAGAGTGAGAGAGAATCAGCATGGCACGATCATCCTCCAGAAAGTGACGAACAGTAGCAACACTTTTGCAGTTTTTCATGATATCTTTCAAAAAAGCAGAGGTAGAAAGGATTCCCTACACATACTGAGCAGCTCATGTTATAGACAGAAGCACGCTACATGGCATGCCAATCCGAACTCATCTCTTGGCATGTCCAGCCCAACTATTATCTCAGCTAATAATGGCTAGCGGGAAGCTTCCTGTCTTTTTCTGTGGCTAAACCAACTACGCTCTTAATTTAACAATTTAATTTGTGTTTACAGATGGCATACAAGTTGGTATTAAGGTCCTAAAAAACGCATTTTGAAGAAAAAAAAGAATTACGTTCAAATGCCTTTCCTGTGAAGTAGTGACGTGCAACATATGCCTATTTTCCTGAAAAGGCTCACATATCTCACCAGCACAGGTGAGGTGACATACTCCACGTTTGTGTGTGCTATGCTAGTCAAATAGAATCAAAATAATTGGGAATAAAAATCTCCCCAGATCCTGTTTTTAACTTTTATCCACGTAAAATGTTTGTGCATGCAAATATGAGGAACAAAAAGAGATTTGTATCGTTTTGTTGTCGGCCAAGCTTGTCAGAAATGTTAATAGTATCTGCTCGTTTACTTCCTGAGTGAAACTAATTTTAACGCTCACTGCATGAGAAGCGACTTGTGCAATCTCATTGAAGGAGAGGATGTTGCTGTTGCTGCCTTCTCGAGACTGTTTGTGACATGGAGGACAGCACAGCAACTGTAAAGCTTTAAATGGATCCACTAACCTCATTAAAGAGGCTTATTTCCCCCCCTGACACATGCGCCGCTCGCGTGTTAAGATGATAATGAATTTAAAGAACACTTATGACTAATATGTCAGGCTTTTACCCTTTAAAAGGCGGCGGACTCGCTGGAGCCACAGCTCCGATCTGTCCCGGGCATCCGTCTCGGCCCTACTTTACTCCAAATGCAATGGGTCTGAGCAAAAGGGATAATGGGATGTCCAATCAAGGAAATCTGATTTATATTGACCACAGACCCAGTAAGTGAGTCGTAGAGGGGTCTTAACAAATTGGATTTGGTCAATGGATGGTGAAAAATACAGGATGCTGTCCATACGTGTGAGTGTGTCTATTCTCTACCTCATCTATTCTCTACCTCACACATCATCAAGATTCTCGCTAACATTGTGTCACATCGCACTTGGGTACATCCTGCAATATATTCAGTTGTGATAATTATACTATGTTATTCTCATCTTGATGCAGAAAAATACCTGATTAAATTGAAAAACATTGTGGTATGGTCTACTTGTACATCAATTTAGGGTTTCATCAGGGGTTTACTGTTTTTGTGACCTCAACTCCCTTGCCAAGTTGCATCATCAAGGTTAAAAGAATATTAAAGTGAAATACCTTTGATCTATAGACCATTTAACGTTCATTCATATTTTCCTTTCAGAATTACAAATATATTTCAAACAATCAGATATTGACCTTGCACGTTTTAAATGGTTTGGATGTTACCACGTGGACGTGCTATAACACAGAGGAATAGGCTCTTGGATCAGGCTAAGGTACTGTGGCTACGTAGTAACAGGATTTCCTAGTTGTCAGAAAGGTCTTCGGAGGTGTTGTCATCCTTGAAGAGGACTTGTCAAGTTCATTAGAGAGCTCTATATCTTTTAACCGGATTAATGTTAATGGCCATCGGCTTTACAGGTGATTAGTTCAGTAGGCCCACCAGAACAGTGCGGAGAACTGCGCATCGTTCCTGCTGAGTAAGCAAAGAGTGCCCGAGACACTTTAGAACCCGGCAAACCCCCTGAGGCTTGATTGAACCAGGACAGAGAACCGGGGGAACCCACTCAATGATTAATGGTCCAACCCGGCGCATCTGGAACAAAAGTTAAATGTCTTCGATGTGTGGGGTATTCCCTCTCTCCCTTAACTCAAACTGCAAAGACACAACCAGTGAATAGGGAGGAGACTAGATCCTGATCAGAAAACAAATACCATAGAAACAGAAGCTTCCAATACAGCGAGACAAAGGTGTTTAATGATTAGTTAGATATTCAATCGTTTTTTTGTTGTTGCATGGAGTGGCTTGCAAGTGTATTGATGCAATCGGTAATCAAATTCGTCACTAAATATTTGACGGTGGTAGCTTAGGTGTCTTATACTCAAGGGAAAACAAAGCCTACCTGAGTATTGTTTGAGTTGGACGTCGTGAAGATAACAAGGTTTTGACTTTTTGAAAATGCTGAGGGAGAGGGTTAAATAAATTCCACCTGCTGACGTTGGGCTTTTAGGTGGCACCCTCTGGAGAAAAAAGCCACACAACACATACGTCTATAGCCCTGGAAATCTCACTAAGTTGTGCGTTTATGTAATGTTTTTCTATTTCATATATACAACGATACAATTATTCCTATTTCAAAAGCAAAATGTTTCCCCATTTCTTATTGAAGGGAAAAGAGCAGTATTATTTGTGTAGTATACATGTCTAAGTAGATTACATGGGAGGAAATGGGAGGAGGGAGGCTGTCATGAGGGTGGTGGTGGCAGGCCCTTCCGCAGGGGGACAAAGAGAGAGAGGTAACTGTACAAAGCTGCCATACCCATTTCCACCAGGCATAGCCTTCCGCGAACTGCCGGATGCTAACATAGCCACCACAACATTGCGCTGTGACACTGTGTAGGTGGAACTAGTTCCTGCAAGGTGTCCAGGCCCTCTCTGGATAGCAGAGCTAACTTTTCATGTGCAAGGTGCTAGAGGTTGAACCCAGGGGGAGGGCCAACTTGCACAACCTCTGCTAGCATAACGATACCTGACAAGGCTGGTATGTACTGAAGTGGAATTTATTCACTGCGTAAATTAGAATTTTGTCTTATGTCATTTTTTAGTATTGTAGAAAGAGAAAATGTAATTGTTGTGAATTTATTTATGTAGATGCAACAATAATGCTCGCTGAGGGATAAACCTCAGCTCCGCAAAGATAAAGTTTGTTGGAGGTAACGTTCCTTAAAACCAGTAGGTAAGACTGAAAGATGTGTGTTTACAGTTGTGTAGTGGAGGAATGGGTAGACATCTATACTCAGTTATAGCATTGTCTTAGATTTGTCCAGACAGTTTTCTTAAGTTAAATTCTTTAGTCCATGAATAAGAGGTTGGCCTGTGTCTGCTCCTCTCCTCATAGACAGCTATTTGCTCCTAAAACAAAAGCTATGAATATTGTAACAGTACTGTATTGTTCATGTATCGCGTATGACATACGTACAGCTAACAAATGCTTAGGGTTAACCTTTCTCTTACTCCTTTGAAGTTTCGAACTTATGGTGTTCTTGGTGAATTGTGTCT
Source organism: Salvelinus sp. IW2-2015 (assembly GCF_002910315.2). NCBI lineage: Eukaryota > Metazoa > Chordata > Actinopteri > Salmoniformes > Salmonidae > Salvelinus > Salvelinus sp. IW2-2015. The sequence continues at coordinate 12,612,688 of NC_036847.1, forward strand.
GTTAAAGCCAGCAAGGGGACATTATGGCGACAGAAGGATTCCTGAAAAGGGCTTTCACCGAAAGCACTAATTAGTGAACATAAAGTTTTTTCAAGCTTTCTGAAGAAAGGCTGAAGACTTATTCGCTCCTTTCACACCGCTTCTCCATGGCAACAGGGTTCCAACAATCCAATGACAGATTAGGAGGTGTTTGTAGCAAGAACAGAGTTTTCCACACATGGAAGTTGACTATTTCTCTTCTTACTGCGCTTGCTGTGTGTGTGCTTGGGGGGGGGGGGGGGGGGGGCAAGCAGAAGATACTCAGGACTCACGGTCTCTCCATTTAAACATATGGAGGGTAGTACCTTAAACAGGGGGCTGTTCAAAAAAGCTGTATGATTATGCACTATAGGAAACCTACCCTCATGCCTTTTCTAGGGTTTATGTCCTAAAGAATCTTGTTCTGTTTTGAATCTATGTCCCTGTTTTGAAGAATTGTTTAATTGAATCCCAAATGATCATGGTCATTGGACTCATACATTTACTTTGTAAAAAGTAATATCGCCTCTGCACAAAGCGACAACTCAGTCTATAGTTAATATTAGATAATAGATATTAGATAATAGATCATATTAGATAATAGATCATAATCGAAACAACATCTGATATCACATAGGACCTTGGGGAGAATATTTGTTTTGATCAATGATTCAACATACATCTACTTCAATAAACATTGAGATTAGATTCAGACACCATTTTCTGGCTCAGTTTAGCCTAAGTAGAAAACCATACCAAGCCTCCACATGGCAGACTCTTTTATTTCATTGTACTTTCCTTTCTCTCTGCAGCCTTATCGACCCCACATCAGCTTCTGTAAGGAACAACAGGGAAAGCCCAAGAGATATCCTGGCCTGTTGTTATTTATTTATGTATCTATTTCTGGATTTATTTATGACTCCCTCTTCTTGCTCTGCCACAGTTGCAGGCTGTCTTTCCATCCAAATGTGAGCGGTATACGAACACAAGTCTTTGTCTGAAAACAAAACATACAATTTGTCGAAATCCATGTTTTTGCATTAAGCCTAAATTTCTTTCACAATTGTTAGTTTTTTTCTCTCAAGAAAATATCTTATTTACATTCGGAGAATGAGGATAATTCAGCAATGGTTATTAAAGCGGTCTCCTTTTGAACTCTCCCTTTGTATTGGCATGAGCCTATATCACATGGTAATATTTAAAAGTGAGTCAGGGCTGGCTTGAGTAAAGGCTGTGGATCACCTGCAGTTGCAGGTTGGAGCTGGCTGTGTGGTCTGTTTGTTGTCTTGAGGTTAGAGGAGGAGGGAGGGCGCTGCAGTAGCAGCATACCTGCAGGCACCAGCTGTTCCAAGCAGGCTGTCTTCTCTCCGTGTGTGTCCCAAATGTCACCCTATTCCCTATAGAGTGCACTACATTTGACTTAAGTGCTCTAGTAGTGCACTACAGTATATAGGGAATAGGGTGCTATTTTGAATGCAAGCTGCCTCGCTCTACACCTGCGTGACAACTCCTCTGCCCCACCATGGCAGCTGCGCGCATTCCCCTTCCACTCCCACCCCCCCAATACCCCTGTCTGTCAATGCGGTCTCAGTCGGGGTGTCAGACATGGCATCGGGGTGCCCAGACTGCCAACCCGTGCCAGCCAGTGCCAGCTCACACTATGCCCTCCAGCTTTGTCACCTCGGCTCCTCTTTGACAATGTCACAGCGTGGCACCGTGGTGGTCACCCTCCGCTATTCTGGTCCCATGCCAGGAGAAGATGCTTTTCATGGCATTAGGAGAGTGTGAGTAGTGTCTCCTGTAGTAATGTCAGAGCAGCAGCTGCCATCTCCCTTTGGAGGAAGTTCCAGTAACTTTCCCATTGAGCCTTTTCTATGGGAGCTATTTTCTGTTTGGGTCCTGCTGTAGTTCATGAGTTTTATAACAGCTTATGAGTTATTATTAATGCTTATGGTCAGTGTTATAACACATTATAAGTTATTATAAAGGATGTTATAGAGCATTATACGTACTAGGTTTCCATCCAACCTTTTTATGCAATTGAATTACATCGGATAAAAAATGTCATGACAGGCCTGATGGAAACAGAACATTTTTAAGTAAACTTTCCAAATGTTGACAAAACTAAATATGCTAGACAAGGTGGGATCTTTTTGTGTTTGGTATAATGATTTGTGCGAGAAAATGTGTGTGGACATTTTTTATGCGCAAATATTGATATAAGGCAACAGATTAAATAAATGATGAACTTCACAGGGTGGTAAAAGTGTAAGGTGATGAGGTTGATGCTCCTTTCCAATAAATATTGGGTGTCTTATTCTGGTGACATAATTGATGCTCGGCTGGCAGTTGACAAATAAAAATAGTCTTACCCTTTTGTCCATAATAATAATCTCATCATGTAGGCTTTTGGTGTGCTCTAGCCAACTGAGCGCAGATAGTGCTGTTGGCTAGAGCACACATGCCAATACCAGAGTGGGCACACTCGCTATATGAAGCAAAAAAAAATATGAAAATGCAATGAAAACTTTTTTATTCAGTAAATGGGAATTTAACCGCAAAATGTATTTTTATGTGCAATACATCATCATGCACATCCTTTTATCCGCAATAAGTTAATTTGATGGAAACACATCTCTGGTAGGAAAATGCGCGTATTGTTTTTATGAAGATTTTAGAATATCCGAATGAAAATCTGATGGAAACCTAGCTACTGGCTAAACTCACAACAATGTTCTCTAAAGGTTCTCTAAAAGTATTCATCTTTTGATGAGTACATTTCGAAGCTCATTGGATTAAATGGATCCAGTTTCTGATTCTCTCTGATTCTCAAACAGTATCAATGAACATAACCTCCTTTCTATGCTGCTTATGAATACATGTAGTTTCCATAGTAATCCATGTCAAAGTTACCTTGCATTAGGGCCTGGCTATTACAGTAGTAGCATCTGGGTCATGGTGTCTGTCTGTCTGTCGGTCTGTCAGTCTGTCTGTCCTGTGGGCTGGACCAACTGAAGATGATTAGGGGGGTATTGAGCAGTTTAAGGATGAGCCGAGGATGAGATGATTGTCTCCAGTGTGCGGCCTGGGTGATAATACGCAGCTCATGTCCTTCTTAGCTGCACCGCCCCCCCCCCCCCCCCCAAATTCATGAGGGAGAGCTGAGTCAGGAGGCTAGGTCTAACCCCCCCCCCTCCGCCCAGCCCCCTCACAGCCACATCTCCCCATGTTCATCCACTATAGCTCTAGGCACAGATTATGACCTTGACCTGGCCACTCATGTGGGTGGAGGGAGGGGCTGTCCCTCTTTAGCCATCCACAATGGACAGAGCAGGAAAAGTGTGCTAATTACCAGCGCTAACGATGTCCTTGCTTGTCACAGTTTAGTGCCGCTATTTAGCCACGGGATAATAACATCGTAGCCTCAGTGAGAAGTTCAGTGTGACATTATCACGATCACTTTGTGTGATTGGGAGCAGGTGAGGCTTTAGTTGCTAGCGGTTACGGGATCTCAATTTTGGATGAGTGCGGACCTGAGTTGCATGGCTAATCTGAGTTGGCCAGCAGTCTGACTATGAACCTTATGAAAGTAGACCTCCGAATTCAGTGGAATAAAAACATCAAAAAATTAAATGTTATATTCTTTACAACTTGTAAGTATTTTGATTTAGGTCTAGGGCTTAGTCGGACTAGTGTCACCGAAAGTGTGACGTCCCGGCACAACAAAAGCATCCTTGCTTGCTTAGCAACCAGACAGGATGTTATATCTGCGTTTGGTTTTGTTTTGAGTTTGACTCACTGACTCCCGTTAACTGAGAAGCGACTGGTAACCCAACGTGGTCAGAATCAGACAAAATAAATTCCCCCGCATCTGTTCTGTACAATTTGGATAACAGCTCGGAGCACGACAGGCTGGCATTACCGAGCCAGAGCCTATAATCATTGTGCTGTAAAAAAGGCAGAATCCAGCAGCCGCAAACCATGTGGCCTCCTCGGAGTGCTGACCAATCAGAACCATCCCCAGCCACTCTGCCTCGTTACCATGACACCCTCCGCTGTCTCTTCCTGGTTAGCAATAATGTTCCATGGCTCCTGTTTTCATTTTAGACAAAGTTATGCTGTAACTAGAATCTTCACTGAACTTGATTTGGACATATTCAGTTGGACTTGATGCTCCAAATGTAAGGAAACAGGGGGAAACGATTTAATTTAATGAGATGTATCTGTATCTGATTTATCTGTGTTTTGTATTTTCTACAATAAAGTAGACACTTGAGGACGTCACTCTTGAACAACCAAATCAACATTTAGTGAACCAAAATGTTTGCGCATCGCCATAAAGCGACAGAGAAATTTGTCTGAGATATTCCCTCAAATGCTAAGCGCCTATTTTCCATCATTATGCTGTTTAATGCGATCAGAGCGCTAATCAGATTGAGTGGAAGTACCTCCATGACACACTTATGTCCATGGCTGCTGCTGCTGGGTTAGAGGGAGCTGGTGGGGAATTTGGCAGCCCTAACCACTAAAACCCTCCTCTGGTTTGGTCTCGACAAGAGGCTAGGGCAGTGGTGTCACTGTGGGAGAGAGAGGACGTTTAGTTTCCTTTCAAATACTTTCAGCAAAATTCAGTTCAAAATTAGCAAACTGGCACATTTACAGAAATGTTGCTAAATGTGCATCGTCCCTGTAACCTAATAAGGTCAATTTTCACTGAGTTCTGGAGTGCCCGATGGGCAGGTTTTGCACTTTTGGGACTATGTTATTGGTTCCATTGCACCAGGCAAGCTCAGTCGAATGCAGCTAAAGTATTTGAAGTAAACAAAATACTATTTGAACTGTCTGGCCTTTAGCGAATCAGACTGACTGAGGCTCAGTATTCCAGTTGGACTACTGCAGTTTACTTGAATGTTTTAAACAATGGGGACATTGTACATAAATACATAAATAAAATCACTGTAGTGTATCTAGACAGAGACTACAAACTGGTCTCTTCTCCCATCTGAATGTTGGGGGAACAATAATCTCATTTTAAGCTCTTAAGCGACTTAGTTGAGTTCTGAATGTGTTGAATAAAGTATCTTACTGTAAGGTTCAAGATGAGTAGGGATGAGACCAAAAAGTGCTTGGTGCTTAGGAGTCTGTCATTGGGGTGTCATACATACAGTGCATTCGGAAAGTATTCAGACCCCTTGACTTTATCCACATTATGTTACGTTACAGCCTTATTCTAAAATGTATTAAATATTTTTTTCCCTCATCAATCTCCACACAATACACCATAATGACAAAGCAAAAACATGTTTTTTAGAAATGTTGCAAAAAATCTAAAAACATTTAAACTAAAATATCACATTTACATATGTATTCAGACCCTTTACTCAGACCTTTTAGATGTTCGATCGGGTTCAAGTCCGGGCTCTGGCTGGGCCATTCAAAGACATTCAGAGACTTGTCCCGAAGCCACTACTGRGTTGTCTTGACTGTGTGCTTAGGGTTGTTGTCCTATTGGAAGGTGAACCTTCGCCCCAGTCTGAGGTCCTGAGCGCTCTGGAGCAGGTTTTCATCAAGGATCTCTGTGCTTTGCTCCGTTCATCTTTCCCTCGATCCTGACTGGTCTCCCAGTTWAAAAAAATCTATTTTAGAATTAAGCTGTAATGTAACAAAATGTGGAAAAAGTCAAGGGGTCTGAATACTTTCTGAATGCACTGTACCTCAAAGCCAAGGGAAGAACAGGTTGATTTGCCACTCATGAAGTCTGTTTGTTCCAATTGCTTCAGTATACAGAAATACAGTTGGTAGATGAGAGGTTCTTGGTCAGTATAGGTGTGTGTGCTTACATGTGTGTGTGTGTGTGTGTGTGTGTGTGTGTGTGTGTGTGTGTGTGTGTGTGTGTGTGTGTGTGTGTGTGTGTGTGTGTGTGTGTGGTGTGTGTGTGCGCGAGCGCGAGCGTGTATATGTGTGCGCACACAGCTGTATGTGGTGCATGGGTGGATTTGTGTGTGTGGATATACGCTTGCGTTTGTGTGATCTTTCGTATGCTACACATCAGACTCTCCATTTCCTGCATAACGTTTTGTTATAATTCTGTAGTAGAATTTTCTTCAGAGGATGAAGTTTGTTGTGAGTGACAAGGTAGAATGGAGCTGTTTTGAGTTGTTATGTGACATATTTAATTAACTGTAGCTGTAGCTATGTGCTGTTGTGTTGTGCCATGTTATGGTACATTGTGTCTTTCCCTGTTGGAGTTTTGTGGGGGGGGTTTTGTGTGCTTTTTGCTATGTTGTGTTACTATGTGTGTGTGCCTTGTTGTGTTTTAATGTGTCATGTAAAGCAATGTGTGTTGCTAACCCCCTGACTCTGTGTTTCAGTCGTGACAGTGACCTCTCTACGATCATCTCCAACCTCCACCACACCAGACAGCACGGCATGCCCGAGAGCCAGCCCGCCACCGACCTCAGCACCAACACAGGACACACAGGTAGGATAAATGTGTGTTTGTCTATTTTTCTCTCTCCGTATTCCTTATATTTGTAATGAGGTTACGTATTCTTCTATTAGCATGAGTAATTAATCACTATTATGCATTAGTCCCTTAATTTTCTGTAATTTGTTTGATTGGGGAACTTACTGTAAGCTTATTACTGATTCCTGAAGGTGGCTCTCAAGTCAATTACTAAATGTAATTTTTTTGCCTTTTCTATTGCACTCCAGGTTTTTCCTTAACCCCCTGTTTTAAATGACCACTAAATAAATAGCTTTGTTTGCCATTAATCCAGTTTCATGGGCATAAAGGAACCATGGTGTGTGTTAAGCTAAGAGCCTTCTAACAGCTTACAGCRCCACGGTTAAACACCCCTAACACCAGACACTGTTTCATTAGTTTTAGTTGTTCTGAATCAGACTGTTTAAGTCCGGAGTTAGACTGAATGTTGGATATGTATGCTTRCAGGTAGATACGTGTGTAATATTTCTGGGTAACATGGCAAAAGTTAGACACGATAGAGTTAATTGGTATTTAGATACTCTAGCTGTTGTGTGTTGTATTGTGTCTTTTCTGTTTTTTGTCCTTACATATCATGCTTTGTGCATATGTGTGTTTAGGGTGTGTGTGTGTGTGTGTTTTCTATTCAGTAGACATACACTACCAATAATAGGGATTAGCCATGTCGGAAGTCCCCAACTGTTTTAGTAGTCAGAGGTGTCTGGAAGGGCCTTGTTTTACTGCAACGACATACTGTACTTTTAAACTGACAATTATATATATTTTTTAACCCAAACTATGTCCCAAATGTTGGTTAGGTGGGGACCTGCTGGTTTGTGGGTTAAAAATAGGCTTAGACCAGCTGAGTTTCCGTTTATACAGTTTGTCACAAGAAAAATCAAAAGGCTGGAGGTGAGTCACAGAATAAAAAGGAAGTGGTAAAACTTTGTTACATTTGTAAAGGGTGGCAGGTAACTTAGTGGTTAAGAGCGTTGGGCCAGTAACCGAGACGCTGCTGGGTTGAATCTCTGAGCCGGCAAGGTGAAACATCTGCTGTTCTGCTCTTGAGCAAGGCAGTTAACCTCCAACAACAACTGCTCCCTGGGTGCCTTGGACGTCGACTAAGGCAGCCCCCCGCACCTCTCTGATTCAGAGGGGTTGGGTTAAATGTGGAAGACACATTTTGGTTAAATGCATTCAGTTGTGCAACTGACTAGGTATCCCCTTTACCTTAGTGTCAAATGTCCTTTATAAAGTTAATCTTAAAAGGGAAGTTCAGGATTCTACAACTTGAGGATTCTACAACTTCCTCACTCTGAAAGTAGTCTATGGGCCAGGAGAAACTGTAACCCATGTTTTGGTTTCCTTTAAAATAGCCAATACAAACTTATCAAGAGTTACCAACAAAGTTGACCAACCACAGATTTAACCCATAAAGAAGTACCCTTACCATGGTCAAGTAGTATAGTATTCAGAGAGCAGATCCTTATCCCCTGTGGACGGTCTGTTCCTCTTCATCCCATTAGTCAGAGGGTCATACATGTAGCATAATCATCCTACAAATCCAACACCTCGTCCTCTACACTGTCTCTCTGAGCTCATCCCTCTAGTAGCTTAATTGCCCATACAGTTTGCTAATAGAAAGGGATGAGGGGTGGAGGTGTGGAGGGACGAGGGCATGGAGGGGTGTCTGCCTATCCTTCCTCATTTGCGTGGGACACGGGGGTGTTATAGTCTCAGACGCACAGTGTTTTTAGACCCCAGTTTGGGACGGATTTCCCAAAAAGACCTGTCTAATCGGCTGCTAAGCTTAATGGGGAAATCAGCTCGTGAATGGTAATCTTAATGGAGAAAGACACAAAGGGATGGGTAGTGGGGATATGAGGGGGGAGGGAGGGAGATTTGAGCGCGGTGTGGCCTGCGCCGGAGGGGGCCTGGGCCTAAAATCTGTCAGTTTGAGCATTACAGGGAGATTTAACAGGGTGGCTAAGCGGCTCGCTACGTGTCTGTAAACAAGTCCAATCCCATCAGCCACTGGCTCACATTCTGTCTGCCGGTGAAATTAGAGAGCGACACACTCACATACACAGTAGTGCATGTTCATACACACATACACACACACACACACATGGGGATATGTGCTCATACACACACACACACACGAACACACAGACACACACTTCCACAAACAAGTACACACACAAACACATAAACACACACACAAACGCAAACACTGGGACACATGGAGGTAATAGGACAGAGAATGAACACACCTTATTGGTAAGATCAGTTTTGGAGAGTGTAGATGTATATAGTGAGTTTTGAAAAGTTTTAATACTTGACTTAAACTTTTGAATCGTTTTTTGACCATTCTTGTCATGATGGTATAAACCGTTTCAAATGTTATACAGTGCATTCGGAAAGTATACAGACCCTTTGACTTTTTCCACATTATGTTATGTTACAGCCTTCTTCAAAAAATTTATTACATGAAATGTTTTCCTCACCAGTCTACACACAATACCCCATAATGACAGAGTGAAAACTGGTTTTAGACATTTTTGCAAATCTATTAAAAATTAAAAACAGAAATAACTTATTTACATAAGTACTCAGACCCTTTGCTATAAGTCTCAAAATTAAAAAAAAATTGAAATAAAAATTGAGCTCAGGTGCATCCTGTTTCCATTGATCATCCTTGAGATGTTTCTACAACTTGATTGGAGTCCACCTGTGGTAAATTCAATTGATTGGACATGATTTGGAAAGGCACACACCTGTCTATATAAGATCTCACAGTTGACAGTGCATGTCAGAGCTAAAACCAAGCCATGAGGTCAAAACAATTGTCCGTAGAGCTCCGAGACAGGATTGTGTAGTGACCAAGAACCTGATGGTCACTCTCACAGAGCCCCAGAGTTCCTCTGTGGAGATGGGAGAACCTTCCAGAAGGACAAACATCTCTGCAGCACTCCACCAATCAGGCCTTTATGGTAGAGTGGCCAGATGGAAGCCACTCCTCAGTAAAAGGCACATGACAGCCCACTTGGAATTTGCCAAATGGCACCTAAAGGACTCTCAGACCATGAGAAACAAGATTCTCTGGTCTGATGAAACCAAGATTGAACTCTTTGATCGGAATGCCAAGAGTCACATCTGGYGGAAACATGGCACCATCTCTACGGTGAAGCATGGTGGTGGCAGAATCATACTGTGGGGATGTTTTCAGCGGCAGGGACTGGGAGACCAGTCAGGATTGAGGGAAAGATGAACGGAACAAAGTACGGAGAGATCCTTGATGAAAACCTGCTCCAGAGCACTAAGGACCTCTGACTGGGGAGAAGGTTAACCTTCCAACAGGACAATGACCCTAAGCACACTGCCAAGACAACGCAGTAGTTGCTCCGGGACAAGTCTCGAAATGTCCTTGAGTGGCCCAGCCAGAGCTCGGGGACTTGAACCCGATCTAACRTCTGTGGAGAGACCTGAAAATAGCTGTGCAGCAACGCTCCCCATCCAACCCGACAGAGCTTGAGGGGCTCTGCAGAGTAGAATGGGAGAAACTCTCCAAATACAGATGTGCCAAGCTTGTAGTGTTATACCCCAAAAGACTCAAGGCTGTAATTGCTTCCAAATATGCTTCAACAAAGTACTGAGTAAAGGGTCTGAGCACTTATGTGAATGTGATATTTCATTTGATTTATTTTTCATAGATTTGCTCAATACAAAAAAGTGTTTTTCTTTGTTATTATGGGATATTGTGTYTAGATTGATGAGGGYAAAAAACAATTTKATCCATTTTAGAATAAGGCTGTAACGTATCAAAATGTGGAAAAAGTAAAGGGGTCTGAATACTTATCGAATACACTGTAGCTATCATGTCATGGGGTGAACTTTTGTTTCTATATCAACTATTTCAATAGTGACTCTGGCTGTGGTGGGATTGCGACAGTATCAGAGGAGACCCAGACTGGGTCCTGAATGGCACCCTATTCCCTATATGACCAGGGTCTCAAAAGTAGTGCACAATATAGGGAATAGGGTGCCATTTGAGATGCACCCCCAAACAGACATTACTTCTTACTCTAGTGCTGTACCTCTGTAATACTATACTTGAGTACTAACTGCCCTCTGTTCTTTTGTAGCATCAGTTATTTTATTCAGGTCACTCCCCACTCTGTGTCTAACTTCCATAACAGGCCTGTGGTTAGAGAAACAGGCAGAAGTAAAGAGGGACAGAGAGACAGAGAMAAGTAAAGAGGGAGAGAGAAACAGAGGCAGAGAGAACGGGATAGGTTGTGTAGCGGAAGAAAAGTTTGGAGAGGGAGAAAGACAGAGGGAGAAAGAGACAGAGAGAGCGATGAATGAGTGTGGTGCCGGTATCAGGGGAGGGCAGACAGCGGGTGTGGCGGCAGTGTGTGAGTGTGTGTGTGTGTGCGCGTGTCTGTGTGCATGAGTCAAAGGAAAGGGAAGCAGGCTGCTGGGCCGTCTCCGCGCCGGAGTGGGCCGTTAATTAAATCTGAGGGACAGACAGGAGGGTTGACTCCCCCCTCCTCCTTCCTCTCCTCCCTTCCTCCCTCCACCGTCCGCCTCCCAGGCCTCTGGCTACTCTGGGGCTGTGGGAGGGAGGGAGGGAGGGAGGGAGGAGGATGGGAGAGAGCAGGGGCGCCGGGCTTAGCGTCTGGCTGCCTGTGGAAACTGTAAACCTTGGCTCTGCGGTCAGACCAGAAAGACTCTAACGGGCGGATAAGGTGTTTTTTTTAATCACTTTTTTTCTCTTCATTCAGACTCCCAGACGTAGTTATAGAGGAGATGACGATGTGTGTGTCGGGGAGGGGGGTGGGGGGTCAGGGAGGTTTGTGTTTGTGTGTTTAAAAGGCCAAATTTCTTTTTAACAGGGTATTATTTGCCTCAAAAGGAGTGTTAGTACCATCTTGGTCCATCATACTCCTATTAAACCCCCACACACCTTCTTGATCGTCCATCATAGGTTGATGATGACTATGACACGATTCATTGGGTTGAGTCTGGGGTACGGTGAGTGCGCAGATGGCTGATTTGACCAATCTGAGCCCGGAACACTCTTTGGCACACTGGACATGGTACTTCTGTAGCGTCTCCTGACCGACGGCTCTGTTATTACTGGTCTTGCTCTGTTCTCTCTTCACCATGGCATTTTTGGTCCTGCTGATTTCAGAGGTGGTAGCGCCATCCTGGATGAGATTCCGCTAGGTAGGACGATCCTGAGCAAGGCTTTTCCATTAGCTTAGATCGATGTTAAAGCTCTTGAGGGAGGTCTTCAGGGTGTCTTTAAAGCATTTTTTGGGCCTCCCATTCTTCATGTCTCCGAAGTAGATCTGCTTAGGGAGACAGGTAGCAGGCACCCTGGTCACATGGCCCACCCGTCTGAGCTGTGCTTTCATAAGCAGTGTGGGAATGCTCGTCATTTCGGCATGGCTGAGGATTTCAGTGTCTGGGATTTTGTCCTGCCACTTGATCCTCAGTAGCGTCCTCAAACAGTTCAGGTGAAAGTGATTAAGTGTCCTGGTATGGCATTTGTACTGTAGACTTTCCAGGTTTCGCAGCCATAAATAAAGGTTGGTAATATAACTGCCTGGAAAACCCTCAGTTTTGTTGCCAYTTTGATGCCTGTTCTTTCCTACACCGAATCTCGCAGATGGCCAAAGGCTGCACTAGCCTTGGGGATCCTAATGTTTGTTTCATTGTCRATGTGAACAGCACAGGACATTGTGCTACCAAGGTAGGTGAATTTGTCCACAGTTTTACCCCCTTTTCTCCCCAATTTCGTGATATCTAATTGGTAGTTACAGTCTTGTCCCATCGCTGCAACTCCCGTACGGACTCGGGAGAGGCGAAGGTCGAGAGCCATGCATCCTCTGAAACATGACCCTGCCAAGCCGCACTGCTTCTTGACACACTGCTCGCTTAACCCGGAAGCCAGCCGCACCAATGTGTCGGAGGAAACCGTGGGTCAGCTTGCAGGTGTCCTGCCCGCCACAAGGAGTTGCTAGAGTGCGATGGGACAAGGAAATCCCGACCGGCCAAACCCTCCCCTAACCCGGACGACGCTGGGCCAATTGTGCGCCGCCTCATGGGTCTCCCAGTCAGGGCCCGGCTGGGACACAGCCTGGGATCGAACCTGGGGCTGTATTGACGCCTCAAGCACTGCGAAGCAGTGCCTTATACCGCTGCGTAGCTGACAGTTTCTGACCTTTCACAGAGCTGGTTGGGTCAACGTAAAGGATTACCAGGGTCAGCTTGGTGCATAACTTCGGTCTTCTTTGTACTGATTGTAAGGCTGATGAAAAGTTGTCCATGAGGATCTGCAGATCAGCCTGTGAGCCAGGAGCTAATGGTCTGCAGACAAGAGGTCGCAGCAGAAGTGGGTAGAGTACTGTTACTTAGATTGTAATTTACTATAGTAAAAGTAGCCCTCTTATGAAACTACTCGAGTAAAAGTAAACAATTATGCGGTCAGAAAATGACTTAAGTGCTAGTTCCAAATTTAGTTAGGAGATTTTTTACACCTTATGGTAAATTGTGACAGCAAACAAAAAGAACAACAACTTGGTGCAATTGATTTGACATGTATTTATTTTTTAAGCCTGCCAGCACCATCTTGCAGATGTCCTCCAGCACAGGTAGTCTCCAATGAAGACTGACAGACTGTACAGTTTCAATTACGCTCGTATTCAAAGTTGATTTAATATTTATCACTAACCACGTTTCCATCCACAGTTTTTATATGAGTAAAGTCACACCGTATATAAAAAATCACGATAGCTGTGATGGAAACAGGAAGTTTCGGTACAATTTCATAAATGCCGGCAGATCATTTGTTCGTTCAACATGGTGGGATCTTTTTGTGTCAGTACAATTAATTATGCGAGAAATGGCGGTGTAAATGCCTTTATGCGCAAATATTGATCTAATAACCATCATATCGAAGTAAACTTGAAGTCACGCGATGACATGGTGTGTGGTCCTCCCACTACGATTCGGGAAACCATTCAGTTAAAATTAGGCTACATATGAAATAAATGATGATGAACTTCAGGGTGGTGGAAGTGGAAGTATGAGCTTGATGCTCCTTTCCAATAAATGTTGAGGTTCTTGTTCTGGTGACATGATGATCGATGCTTGACAGCTGTTTTGACAATTAAAAACATTTTTGCTCTTATCCATAATCTCCTCATGCAGACTAGCCTACCCGCACTGTATCTGTGAGCTGGTGGCCAGAGCGCATGTGCACATTTGCTATTTAAAAAAGTACATTTTGTGTGCTCTACGTCATCACACACTGATTTGTATCTGCAACAAGTCAGTTTGGTGGAAGCACATCACTGGAGGGAAAATTTACATATTTTCGTAATGCGAATTTTATAGTATTTGCATGAAAATCTGTCGCAAATTGGATGGAAACCTAGCTACTGTACTCAATTTCATAAAAAAGTAAACGGTACTTGAGACATTGGAATAATTTCACAATTTCAATAGCATTAATGAAAATGGATTTCACAATATAATTTTAAGTACATGGTGAATGCGTAGCCTACTAAAAAGATTAACACCAAGTGTGATGTTTCACTTTTTACTCAGAATGTATCAAGGAGGATCAGGTAAGTATTACAACAGTCAAACAATCAATATCGACATTTCACTATCAATCTGTCACGTGTGCTCCCTCTCCAGCCTCTAGGTCACCAGGCTGCTCGTTATGGCGCACACCTGTCACCATCGTTACGCGCACCTCCCTGATTACCTTCCCTATATTTGTCACTCCCTTTGGTTCCTTCCCCAGGCTTTATTGTTTCTGTTCCTGGGTCATGTCTGTGCTTTGTTTGTGTTACGTGTTGGTTTCATTTATTTATTAAGACACTCACTCCCTGAACTTGCTTCCCGACTCTCAGCACACATCGTTACAGAATAACGCCTCAACTAACCGAAGCATCAGGGAGTCTTTTTTTTGTGTGTCAGTGGGAATGACGTCAGGTCCTGGAGCCGCTACAGGCTCTCATGCCTCAGTCAGATCGAGAGGCTCCCCTGCCTCAGCCGGCTCGTCTGTCTTTCATGCCATCGCAGAATCGCCAGGCTCCCCTGCCTCAGCCGGTCTGTCAGGTTCCCACGTCCCAGCCGGCGAAAGGTTCCCACGCATTAGCAGGGGAGACAGGTCTGCTCCTGATCCCCGGGATCGTCCCTTTGGTTGGCGTCCTGCAGCTGGAGCCGAACGCGCCAGGGATGGGATACTCTCACGTGTGCTCCCTCTAGGTCACCATGCTCCTGCGTCTCAGTTGGATTGACAGGTTTTCTGCGCCTTAGCAGAGGTGACCGGTCCGCTCCTGATCTCCGAGGATCGTAATTTTGGAGGGCGTCCTACAGCTGGAGCCGTGCGCCGGGGAGGGGGTACTATCACGTGTGATCCCTCCGGCCTCTAGGTCACCAGGCTGCTCGTTATGGCGCACACCTGTCACCATCGTTACGCGCACCTCCCTGATTACCATCCCTATCTATGTCTCTCCCTTTGGTTCCTTCCCCAGGCTTTATTGTTTCTGTTCCTGGGTCATGTCTGTGCTTTGTTTGTGTTACGTGTTGGTTTCATTTATTTATTAAGACACTCACTCCCTGAACTTGCTTCCCGACTCTCAGCACACATCGTTACACAATCATGTTACTAGTWTGCAAATCAGACACATTTCCGGATGGAATTAAACATCAAGGTAGGTATTCAGGTAAGAATCGTGTAAGTAATAAATAATCAAACAGTGCAGATATCAATTGCCATAGACAACGCAATCATCTTTTTCCTGTCAAGGTAGGATATACCCTCCATCCTCCTCTTCCGAACCTCTCCTTTCCTCTTTGAAGGCTATTTTATTTTCTTGGCTGGCCCATTCTCCTCCCCCTCGGTTGTGCCACTAATTTATTTCTAGTAGCTATATAAGCACATCGCAGTAAGCACAAAAAGCTTACTGAGATGTTTCACTATATGACAGATGTGCTTATAGGGCTAAAAATGGAATTTAGACACACACACACCACACACCACACACACACACACACACACACACATTGAGAGAGCAATGGAGTGCAGCTGATTCAAATAACCAACTCATCATCAAGCTTTGATTATTTCAATCAGCTGTGTCGTGGTCGGGCAAAAACCAAAAGGTGCACCCCCCCGTTGACTAGAGGCAACCTAATATGATAGCTAGCTAGTTAGCTATTGCCACACACATCTGATTTATCTGTTCACTCTTTATGCAAATGACAAGGTGGTTAGTTAACTTCGCCAACAAGCAGAGGCCATATGGGGAACTAAAAACCAGACAGCAAACATTCTGTCAGATTCTGGGTTAGCCAAAGCAAACTAGCCAGCTAGTTAGCTAGCTACCTTGCCATTTAATTTGCACTCGCCCTCAAAACACAATTTCAACAGCAGAATTATATCAGAGAAATACTAATTTTACTCTAGAAATATATAATATTACAAAGTTAGAAGGTAATTATAGTGCAACTTACCTCTGATCGTGTTTGGCTAAGAACCCACAAACAAAAATGTCCCTAGGAGTGAAGACGTGCACTTCACTTCAAGAGGTGGTGGAGATGCAGAGTTTGACAGACAACTTTGAAAGCCACTGGACTTGAGAGTTTTGATGACAAGATATTTTGAATACATTTCATTGGTCAAGGGGTCGTGAAACGTTCTTACACACTTAAAGGGGAACCAATAGTACCGATTCATGTAAAAAAAAAAATACAAATAACATTTGGAGTGACAAGGTTTTAATCTGACAGCGAAGATATAATAATATAAAGCGATGTACCTGAAGTGATTTGGTCAAATGTAACAGAGTAAAAAGTTAACTACGACCTTCAGAAATTAATTGAGTAAGAGTACAAGTACAGCCCACAGAGAGTAACTAGAAAAGGACTAGTGTAAGTACATCTAACGCGTTACTTGTAGCCCATTACTACCCACCTCTGGGTCGCAGACAGTCACCGCCTCAACCTTTGTGTTGGCATGCATCCTCCTCAGGTTGAACAGCCCCCCATCAAAGCGGTAGTTGAAGTGGATCCCAGTTGGTGCTAGAACACAGCCTTGCTTCACTCTGTGACTGGAAACTACTCAGAGGACTCTTGGTGATCTTGCATATTAGCCATCATGCTATCATGGAACTCATGCACCACTGTGATACATTTTTCTGGGCATCAAAACTTTGACACACACACACACCCTGATCACTGATATACAGTGGGTGAACCCAGCCCTCTCCTATAAATTCATGGGTTATTCTAGCTACATTTTTTCCTCTTCAATCATCTCACTCCCTAATCTCTATCCATCTCTCCTTTGCCCCCCCCCCCCCCCCATCTATCTCTGCTCCCCTGAGGTTGCGCTGTGGGAGAGAGGAACAGCGTGTGTGTTAATGTGTGTGTGTGGCGCGGCAGTGGCGGGTGGTGAAACCCTCTCTCAGTATGAACGGAAGATCCTCCCTCCCTCCCCCTACCCCCCGTCGGTCCGTAGCCAATCAATGAGGGGCTTTCAGGGCCGGCGGAGGCCCAGCTCACAGAAGGGGGATCAATAAGTCATTAGCACCATTCTGTCAGCTGTAATGTGGAGATTGATCGGGGGCCACGGCTCCAGGCCCCTTCCCCAGCCCCACTCCACTTCCCCCCCAGCCTGATAAAGATGACAGATTAACGGAATAAGAGGGGGAATTAAGGAGTCTGGCTGTCTGAGCTGTCAGCGGGCCCTCCACGGGAAGAAAATATAGAGAAAAAGAGGAGAAAGAAAGAAGGGATGAGGATGAAAGGAAGAGAGGAGAAGAGAGAGAGCGAGACAGAGGATGTCCCTGTGGTTGCTTGACGGCTTCTGTGGTAGATTATGAAGATGCCTAGGCTGGTTCTTCCTCTGTTGAAGGCTGTTTCCCTTTCTTTCCAAATACACCATTCTCATCCCTCATTCTCCTGGAAGGGAGTGGGTTTCCTATACAGTTGGCCAGAGGGCAGAACAGGACAAGGCTCCCTGGAGTTTTGAATGGATGGCTGAGGGGAAACAAGCAGGAGAATTAGCGAAGTAGCAAACTTGGTTATAAGCATTGGTGTTGGGAGTTAAGGAGATAGCATTTGAGCTAACAGAGCTCAGACTGGTTTAAAGCCGGTTTGGTGTTAAATGGAAGCCTCAACATTTTAAACCTCTAAAAGTCTAAGCTGTTGGGGGTGGGTTCTACTAAACTAACATATGGTCATACCGTGGATCATTTATTTATTTGAATTTTAGGATCCCTTTGTTTTATTTTTTGATACAATATTGAATTTGGCCTTTATTACTATAGCCCATAGAAACGCATTGAATAACACATTCATAAATGGAAAACATTTGCCTATTATACTTTTAAAAATTCTTCAAGCTGTCAAAGTGGTTGTTGATCTTGCCTTAGATTTTCAAGTAGATTTCAGTCAAAACTGTAACTCGGCCACACAGGAACATTCACTGTCTTTTGGTAAGCAACTCCAGTGTGGATTTGGTCTTTTGTTTTAGGTTATTGTCCTGCTGAAAGGTGAATTCTTCTCCCAGTGTCTGGTGGAAAGCAGACTGAACCAGGTTTTCCTCTAAGATTTTGCCTGTGCTTAGGGATTACAACCATACACTTAACATGATGCAGCCACCAACGTGCTTGAAAATATGGAGAGTGATACTCAGTAATGTGTTCTATTGGATTTTCCCCAAACATAACGCTTTGTATTTAGGACAAAATGTCAATTGCTTTGACACATTTTTTGCAGTATTGCTTTAGTGCCTTTTTGCAGGATGCATTTTTGGGAATATTCGTATTCTGTACAGGTTTCCTTCTTTTCACTATCATTTAGATTAGTATTGTGGAGTAACTACAACATCGTTGATCCATCCTCAGTTTTCTCCTATCACATTTACAATAAAAATAATTGTAGTTTAGCAGATGCTCTAATCCACAGAAATGTAAAATTAGTGCATTCATCTTAAGATAGCTAGGTGAGACAACAACATATCACAATTGTATCAAGTACATTTACCCTCAACAAAGTATCTAGCAGTAAAGTCTGTGCTAGTGGGAAAAGAGAAGTGGATTTTTTTATTTTATTATTTTTATGGAGGCGCCGTGAGTTATTTAAGACACTTTCAGACTTTTTCGAAAGATGGGCAGGGACTCGACTGTCCTGACTTTAGGGGGAAGATTGTTCCACCATTGGGGTGCCAGGACAGAGAACAGCTTTGACTGGGCTGAGTGGGAGATGGGAGGGCCAAGAGACCAGAGACGTAGTGCTCGGGTTGGGATGTAGGGTTTGAGAATAGCCTCAAGGTAAGGAGGTGCAGTTCCCCTTGCTGCTCCGTAGGCAAGCATCAGGGTCTTGAAGATGATGCAAGCTTTGACTGGAAGCCAGGGGAGTGTGTGGAGGAGCGGGGTGACATGGGAGAACTTAGGAAGGTTAAACACAAGGTGGGCTGCGGCATTTTGGATAAGTGGCAGGGTTTTGATGGCACAAGCGGGGAGCCCAGCCAACAGAGAGTTGCAGGATTCTAGATGAGAGATGACAAGTGCCTGGATTAGGACCTGCGCTGCTTCCTGGTCGTACTCTATAGATGTTGTAGAGCATAATCCTGCAGGAGGGAGTCACTGCTTTGATGTTTGCAGAGAACAACAGGGTGTTGTCCAGGGTCACGCCAAGGTTCTTTGCACTCTTGGACGGGGACACCGTGGAGTTGTCAACTGTAATGGAGAGGTCTTGTAGCGGGCAGGCCTTTCCTAGAAGGAAGAGCAGCTCAGTTTTGTCGAAGTTGAGCTTGAAGTGGTGGGCCGACATTCAAGCTGGGATGTCTGCCAGGCACACAGAGACGCGTGTCACCACATGTGGAAGGAGAAGAGTAGTTGAGTGTTATCCGCATAACAATGATCGGAGAGACCATGTGAGGATATGACAGAGCCGAGTGACTTTGAGTAAAGAYAAAAGAGGAGGAGGGCCTAGAACCGAGCCCTGGGGGACACCAGTAGTGAGAGCACTTGGTGCAGACACAGATCCTGGTAGGAGCGACCTGCCAGGTAGGATGCAATCCTATCACAGCTATTAAACTCTGTAACTGTTTTAAGTCACTATTGGCCTCATGGTGAAATCCCTGAGTGGTTTCCTTCCTCTCTGGCAACTGAGTTAGGAAGGGCGCCTGTATCTTTGTAGTGACTGGGTGTATTGATACACCATCCAAAGTGTAATTAATAACTTCACCATGCACAAAGGGATATTCAATGCCTGCTTTTCTTTACCCATCTACTAACAGGTGCACTTCTTGCCAGGCATTGGAAAACCTTTGTGGTTGAATCTGTGTTTGTAATTCACTGCTTGACTAAGGAACCTTATAGATAATTGTATGTATGGGGTACAGAGATAAGGTAGTCATTCAAAAATCATATTAAACACTTTTATTGCACACACATAGTCCATGCAAGTTATTAAGCACTTTTTTACTCCTGAACTTATTTAGGCTTGCCATAAGAAAGGGGTTGAATACTTGTTGACCCTCATTTTAATTCATTTTAAATTCAGGCTGTAACAACAAAATGTGGAAAAAGTCAAAGGGTGTGAATACTTTCTGAAGGCATTGAAATGTGGCTTTAAAAGCTTTCCGCCTTAAAATCTCTGACCCTCAGGCAATGGCTCAGGAGAGACACTGTCTTCTGTGAAGTCGGCCCAAGAGAATTGTGTGTGTGTGTGTGTGTGTGTGTGTGTGTGTGTGTGTGTGNGTGTGTGTGTGCGTGTGCGTGTGTGCCTGTGAATATCAGCCCTGTCTTTCTATAAGCCTATTTCCACGAACAGGGTTTAAATAGTATGGAAGCTTGGCAATCCCAGTATTTTATTTCAGGTCTGATATAGGCTAATGTATTAAATATTTTATCAATCATGGTTAAAATAATCAAGAATATTATACTACTGGTTATGCATTTACACACATTAAAGGCCAATAGTTGGACATGTATTAGAAATGGAGAGAGGAGAAGACAGGAGAAAGAAGGAAAAAGACACTGGAGCTTACTCCTTTCATTCAAGTAGACATTGAGAAAGAGAGAATCTGTATGTGTGTGTGTGTGTTTGCACTTGCAGAGTGCCCCCCCACCCTCCCTCTTTCTCTCTCTCTCTCTCTCTCTCTCTCTCTCCGTCTCTGGGGAGGGGTAGGGAGTGGATCTCCAGATGCCCGGAGAGAAAACATCAAACGGGGGGATCATTAGTAAACCTCCTTCCTCCGACACTAGGGCTCCTCTCTTCCACAAACCAAACAAAAGCCTCCAAGACCCCAACTCTGCCACTCCAAACACTATTTCATGCTTTCTTCCATCTCTCTCTCTGTCTCCTTCTCTCTCACCCTTTATTCCTCTCTCTCCTCTGCACTCTCTCTCTTCCTTTTCCTCCCACTCTGTCTCTCTCTTTCTTTGTTGTTAAAGAGAGTAGAAAGGTTAGGGGTCAAGGGTTAAAATGTCTCCGTTCAAGGTTGGCCCCTCGATTCAGGATCTTTCCTTGTTGTCAAGGTAACAATAAAAGGGAATGAACTCAGTTGAAGATATAATATGGATCACCAAAACCATTCTCAAGGATTTATACCAGATCTTGTTTCCTGTCCACTTTGACCCTTTTCAACAATGCAAAATATCAAAACAGAAGCGAGCACTTCACCTGATAGAAAAAAGCATGGTTTTCTTCTTCCACCCAACCTGTCCATAAAAATATACATGGAGAAGAGAGAGAGAGCGTGAGGACAGAGAGAGAGAAGAGAGAGAGAGATGGATGGAAGGAAGGAAGGAAGGTAAGGAAGGAAGGAAGGAAGGAAGAAGGAAGGAGGAAGGAAGAAGGAAAGGAAGGAAGAAGGAAGGAAGGAAGGAAGGAAGGAAGAAGAAGGAAGGAAGGAAGGAAGGAAGGAGTTGCATGCGCAGCTTGACCATCGTTGTGAGAGGACACCGAGACACAGAGAGAGAGACAATGACAAATGGTTTGATGAAAGAATGCAAAAGCCTAAAGAAGAAATTGAGAAACCTACCCAACCAAAAAACACAGACATAAAAAAAAAAACTGAACTTAACTATAGTGAAACACTAAAACACTACAGAAAAAAACTAAGAAAAAAGAAAAACAGCACGTCAGAAATCAGATTAATGGAATTTCACAAGCCATATAATCTAAACACTTCTGGGAAAATAAGAACACACTAAAGAAACAACAACATGAAAGAGCTATCTATCCAAAATGAAGATGTGTGGATAACCACTTCTCCTATCTTTTTGCCCTATAACAAAGAATAAACAGCAAAAACGTTATACATACATCAAATTACAAATCTTAGAATCAGCTATTAAAGACTACCATAAACCAACTACAGGACAAAATACAAACCCTCCAACCCAAAAAGGCCTAAAGTGTTGATGTATCCTAAATGAAATTATCAAATCTACAGACCACAAATTCAAACTGGCTATACTTAAACTATTTAACATCATCCTCAGCTCTGGCATCTTCCCAATTTTGAAGCAAGGACTGATCTCCCCAATCCCTATTTTTTGGGCAAATTCAATCCCAATAACTACTCTTGGAATATGTGTCAACAGCAACCTGGGAAAATTCCTCTGCATGTCATTAAAATCAGACTCCTACATTCCTCATGAAAACAATTGTCCTGAGCAAAGTCAAAATGGCTTTTACCAACTTACTGTACGACAAACCATGCATTCACCCTGCACACCGTAATTGACAAAACAAATAAATAAAAACAAATGCAACATCTCATCTTTGATGATAAAAAATAAAGCTTTTTGACTCAATTGCCCCCATGGTCTGCTATATAAAAATATCGAAAGCGGTGTTAGAGGGAAAAAAAACATACAAATTATGAAATCAATGTACACAAACAACAAGTATGCAGTTAAAATTGCAAAAACACACAGATTTCTTCCTCAGGGCCGTGGGGTGAGACAGGATGCAGCTTGAGCCCCACCCTCTCAACATGTACACTGATTATACAAAACAGTAAGGACACATTGCTCTTTCCAACATAGACTGACCAAGTGAATCCAGGAGAAAGCTATGATCCCTTATTGATTCACTTGTTAAATCCACGTTCAATCAGTTAAAGAGTATGTTTAAGCCTTAACACAATTGAGACATGGATTGTGTACGTTGCCATTCAGCCTCTGAAAGACAAAATATTTAAGCGCCTTTGAACGGGAAGTAGCAATTCAATATTAGGATGGTGTTCCTAATGTTTAGTATACTCAGTGTAATCAATGAATTGGCTAGGGCACTAGAACAGTCTGTAGCATCCGGCCTCACCCTACTCAACTCTGAAGTCAAATGTCTATGTTTACGATGATCTTGGTACTTCTGTCCCCAACCAAGGATGCCTACAGCAGCATCAGATCCTCTGCACAGTTCTGTCAGACCTGGGCCTGACAGTAAATCTCAGTAAGACAACAATAAATGGTGTTCCAAAAAAAGTCCAGTTGCCAGGTTCACGCCCTGGCCTTAGTATTCTTTGTTTTCTTATTATTTTTTAGTCAGGGTGTGACATGGAATGTTTTGTTTTATCGGTTTTGGGTTATATGTAAAGGGTGTGGTTAGTGTATGGTTTGTGTTGAGTTGATGTGTCTAGCTGTGTCTATGTCAGAACGTTTGTACCTGTTGATTGCACGACGTTTATTAGCTCACGATCGTTTTTGTTTTGGTTAGTTTGAAAGGTGTTTTTTCATTTTTTCCTCTTCAAAATAAAAGGAAGATGCTTATTTCCAAATGCTGCGTTTTGGTCCGTCAATCCCCCACATGATCGTGACAGAATTACCCACCAATACAGGACCAAGCGCATGTAAAAGCGGCAACAGGACCCACCTACACAGGATCTTGACATGGGAGGAGATACTGGATGGTAAGCGGCCGTGGGCACAACCGGGATAATATCGCCTTCCTCGGTGAAGAGCTGGATGCAGCTAAAGCCGAGAGGAGGCGATATGAGGAGGCAGCACGGAACAAGGCGGAAGCCCGTGAGTACAACCCAAAAATTCTTGGGGGGCCTTAAAGGAGTGTGCGAGTCAGGTAGGAAACCTGCGCCTACTCCCTGTACTTACCTGGAGAGCGAGAGTACGGGCAGACACCGTGTTACGCAGTAGAGCGCACGGTGTCTCCTGTACGCGTGCATAGCCCGTTCGGTACATTCCAGCTCCACGTATCGGCCGGGCTAGACTGACGTTGAGCCTTATGTCATGAAGCCGGCCCAACGCATCTGGTCACCAGTGCGTCTCCTCGGGCCGGCGTACATGCACCAGCCTTACGCATGGTGTCCCCGGTTCGCCTACATAGGCCGTGCGGGTTATTCCACCTCCCCGCACTGTCAGGCGACGGGGAGCATACAACCAGGTAAGGTTGGGCAGGCTCGGCGCTCAAGGGAGCCAGTACGCAGCAGTCCGGTATTTCCGGCGCCACCCTCCCCGCCCCTACCCAGACCACCAGTGCCTCCTCCACGCACTAGCCCTATGGTGCGTGTCTCCAGCCCTTTTACCACCAGTGCCTAAACCACGCAACAAGCCTCCTGTGTCCCCAGAGTCCTGTGCGTCCTGTTGCTGCTCCCCGCACTAGCCCTGAGATGCGTGTCCACAGTCCGGTACCACCAGTTCCGGCACCACGCACTAGCCTAATGTGCGTCCCAGGGCCAGTATGCCCTTCCTTCTCCCCGCACTAGCCCTGAGATGCGTGTCCCCAGCCCGGTACCACCAGTTCCGGCACCACGCACCAGCCTACAGTGCGCCTCAGCCGGCAAGAGTCTGCCGTCTGCACAGCGATCCCTGAACTGCCCCGTCTGCCAAGCGCCATCTGAGCCATCCGTCTACCCAGCGCCATCTGAGCCATCCGTCTACCCAGCGCCATCTGACCATCCGTCTACCCAGCGCATCTGACCATCCGTCTACCCAGCGCCATCTGAGCCATCCGTCTGCCCCGAGCCATTAGAGCGCCCGTCTGTCCCGACCGTCAGAGCCGTTCGTCAGTCAGGAGCCCTAGAGCCATTCGTCAGACAGGATCTGCCAGAGCCGCCAACCAGACAGGATCTGCCAGAGCGCCAACCAGAACAGGATTCTGCCAGAGCCGCCAACCAGACAGGATCTGCCAGAGCCGCCAACCCAGGACAGATCTGCCAGAGCCGCCAACCAGACAGGATCTGCCAAACCGCCAACCAAGCATGAGCACCAGATCCTCAGCCAGCCATGAGCAGCCAGACCGTCGCACCAGAGCAGCAGATCTCAGCCAGCCATGAGCACCAGATCCGTCAGCCAAGCCATGAGCAGCCAGATCCCGTCAGCAGCATGAGCAGCCAGATCCGTCAGCCAGCCATGAGCAGCCAGATCCGTCAGCCAGCCATGAGCGCCAATCCGTCAGCGACCATGGGCCGTCCTCAGTCCGGAGCTGCCGTTCCCTCAGTCCGGAGCTGCCGTCCCTCATCCGGAGTCCCCTTATCCTGGTGCTCTCCCTTATCCTGGTGCTCTCCCTTATCTGTGCTGCCCCTTATCCTGGTGCTGTCCCTTACCCTGGTACTGCTCTCTTAGTCCGCGAGCTGCCCCTGTAGTCCGGACTCCCTTAATCAGTGGGTTAATGTGGAGGGGTCATTTGAGGAAGCTAAGGAGGCGGTTAGTGACTGTGGTGGTGACCACGACCAGTGCCGGAGCCGCCACCGTGGAAGGAAGACCACCCAGACCCTCCCCTAGACTGTGTGCTGGTTGCGCCCGGAGTTCGCACCTTAAGTGGGGGTATGTCACGCCCTGGCCTTAGTATTCTTTGTTTTCTTTATATTTAGTTAGTCCGGCTGTGACATGGGGAATGTTGTGTTTTATCGGTTTGGGTGGTTATATGTAAAGGGGGGTGTGTGTAGTGTAGGTTTGTGTTGAGTGTATGTGTCTAGCTGTGTCTATGTCAGAATTGTAGCCTGTTGTATGTGCAGACGTTATTAGCTTCACGATCGTTTTTTTTTGGTTAGTTTGAAAGTGTGTTTTGTTTCATTTTTCCTTCTTCAAAATAAAGGAAATGGCTTATTTTCCAAAGCTGCTTTGGTCCGTCAATCCCCCACATGATCGTGACAACCAGGACTACAAATTCCATACTTAGACACCGTTGCCTCGGAACACAGAAAAACCTATACTTACCTTGGCCTAAACATCCGCACCTCAGTAACTTCCACAAAGTGTGAATGATCTGAGAGACAAGGCAAAAAGAGGTTCTACGCCATCAAAAGGAACATACAATTTGACATCCCAATTAGGATCTGGCTAAAAATACTTTTAATCAGTCATTGAACCCATGCCCCTCATGTTGTGAAGTCTGGGGTCCACTCACCAACCAAAAATGTACAAAATGTGACAAATACCTAATGAGAATTCTGCAAAACATCTCTGTGTACAATTAAAACATCAAATAATGCATGCAGAAAGAACTAGGACGATGCCCGTAATGATCAAAATCCAGAAAAGAGAGTTAAATTCTACAACACCTAGGAAGCAACAACCAAACCTTATATCACCTATAAGAGATAACCTAGAGAGAAGACTCCCTATGGTTCTGGGCTCTACAAATGCAAACAGACCCCACAGAGCCCCAAATAGCAACCATTAGACCCAATCAAATCATCAGAAAACAAAAAGAGAATACACTGCCATTGCTATCCTCAACACAGGGGCCCTTCAGGGGTGCGTGCTCAGTCCCCTCCTGTTACTCCTGTTCCCCATGACTTTATGGCCAAGGCAAGACCCATCTCTCTCTTGGGGT
>NC_036847.1:12639782-12645387 GCF_002910315.2 Salvelinus sp. IW2-2015
AGAAAGGTTAGGGGTCAAGGGTTAAAATGTCTCCGTTCAAGGTTGGCCCCTCGATTCAGGGATCTTTCCTTGTTGTCAAGGTAAACAATAAAAGGAATGAACTCAGTTGAAGATATAATATGGATCACCCAAAACCATTCTCAAGGATTTATACCAGATCTTGTTTCCTGTCCACTTTGACCCTTTTCAACAATGCAAAATATCAAAACAGAAGCGAGCACTTCACCCTGATAGAAAAAAGCATGGTTTTCTTCTTCCACCCAACCTGTCCATAAAAATATACATGGAGAAGAGAGAGAGACGTGAGGACAGAGAGAGAGAGAGAGAGAGAGAGGATGGATGGAAAAGGAAGGAAGGAAGGAAGGAAGGAAGGAAGGAAGGAAGGAAGGAAGGAAGGAAGGAAGGAAGGAAGGAAGGAAGGAAGGAAGGAAGGAGTTGCATGCAGCTTGACCATCGTTGTGAGAGGACACCGAGACACAGAGAGAGAGACAATGACAAATGGTTTGATGAAGAATGCAAAAGCCTAAGAGAGAAATTGAGAAACCTACCCAACCAAAAACACAGACATAAAAAAAAAACTGAACTTAACTATAGTGAAACACTAAAACACTACAGAAAAAAACTAAGAAAAAAGAAAGAACAGCACGTCAGAAATCAGATTAATGGAATTTCACAAGCCATATAATCTAAACACTTCTGGGAAAATAAGAACACACTAAAGAAACAACAACATGAAGAGCTATCTATCCAAAATGAAGATGTGTGGATAAACCACTTCTCCTATCTTTTTGGCCCTATAACAAAGAATAAACAGCAAAAACGTATACATACATCAATTACAAATCTTAGAATCAGCTATTAAAGACTACCATAACCAACTACAGGACAAAATACAAACCCTCCAACCCAAAAAGGCCTAAAGTGTTGATGGTATCCTAAATGAAATTATCAAATCTACAGACCACAAATTCAAACTGGCTATACTTAAACTATTTAACATCATCCTCAGCTCTGGCATCTTCCCCAATATTTTGAAGCAAGGACTGATCTCCCCAATCCCTATTTTTTGGGGCAAATTCAATCCCAATAACTACTSTGGAATATGTGTCAACAGCAACCTCTGGAAAATCCTCTGCATTGTCATTAAAATCAGACTCCTACATTTCCTCAGTGAAAACAATGTCCTGAGCAAATGTCAAAATGGCTTTTTACCAATTTACTGTACGACAAACCATGCATTCACCCTGCACACCGTAATTGACAAACAAATAAATAAAAACAAATGCAACATCTCATGCTTTGATGATAAAAAATAAGCTTTTGACTCAATTTGGCCCCCATGGTCTGCTATATAAATTGATCGAAAGCGGTGTTAGGGGAAAAAAACATACAATATTATGAAATCAATGTACACAAACAACAAGTATGCAGTTAAAATTGGCAAAAACACACAGATTTCTTTCCTCAGGGCCGTGGGGTGAGACAGGGATGCAGCTTGAGCCCCACCCTCTTCAACATGTACACTGATTATACAAAACAGTAAGGACACATGCTCTTTCCATGACATAGACTGACCAAGTGAATCCAGGAGAAAGCTATGATCCCTTATTGATGTCACTTGTTAAATCCACGTCAATCAGTTAAAGAAGTATGTTTAAGCCTTAACACAATTGAGACATGGATTGTGTACGTGTGCCATTCAGCCTCTGAAAGACAAAATATTTAAGCGCCTTTGAACGGGGTAAGTAGCAATTCAATATTAGGATGGTGTTCCTAATGTTTAGTATACTCAGTGTATATCAATGAATTGGCTAGGGCACTAGAACAGTCTGTAGCATCCGGCCTCACCCTACTCAACTCTGAAGTCAAATGTCTATTGTTTACGGATGATCTGGTACTTCTGTCCCCAACCAAGGATGGCCTACAGCAGCATCTAGATCCTCTGCACAGGTTCTGTCAGACCTGGGCCTTGACAGTAAATCTCAGTAAGACAACAATAATGGTGTTCCAAAAAAGGTCCAGTTGCCAGGTGTCACGCCCTGGCCTTAGTATTCTTTGTTTTCTTTATTATTTTAGTTAGGTCAGGGTGTGACATGGGGAATGTTTGTGTTTTATCGGTTTTGGGTGGTTATATGGTAAAGGGGGTGTTGGGTGTAGTGTATGGGTTTGTGTTGAGTGTATGTGTCTAGCTGTGTCTATGTCAGAACGTTTGTAGCCTGTTGTATGTGCACGACGTTTATTAGCTTCACGATCGTTTTTGTTTTGGTTAGTTTGAAAGTGTGTTTTGTTTCATTTTTTCCTTCTTCAAAATAAAAGGAAGATGGCTTATTTTCCAAATGCTGCGTTTTGGTCCGTCAATCCCCCACATGATCGTGACACCAGGACTACAAATTCCATCTAGACACCGTTGCCTCGGAACACAGAAAAACCTATACTTACCTTGGCCTAAACATCCGCACCTCAGGTAACTTCCACAAAGCTGTGAATGATCTGAGAGACAAGGCAAGAAGAGGCTTCTACGCCATCAAAAGGAACATACAATTTGACATCCCAATTAGGATCTGGCTAAAAATACTTTTAATCAGTCATTGAACCCATGCCCCTCTATGTTGTGAAGTCTGGGGTCCACTCACCAACCAAAAATGTACAAAATGTGACAAATACCTAATTGAGAATTCTGCAAAAACATCCTCTGTGTACAATGTAAAACATCAAATAATGCATGCAGAACAGAACTAGGACGATGCCCGCTAATGATCAAAATCCAGAAAAGAGAGTTAAATTCTACAACCACCTAGGAAGCAACAACCAAACCTTATATCACCTATAGAGAGATTAACCTAGAGAGAAGAGCTCCCTATTGGTTCTGGGGCTCTACAAATGCAAACAGACCCCACAGAGCCCCAAAATAGCAACACCATTAGACCCAATCAAATCATGAGAAAACAAAAAGAGAATTACACTGCCATGCTGATCCTCAACACAGGGGCCCTTCAGGGGTGCGTGCTCAGTCCCCTCCTGTACTCCCTGTTCCCCCATGACTTTATGGCCAAGCAAGACTCCAACACCATCATTAAGAGGTCTTGCCGAATTCTCTTGTGAATTCAATGGTTTTTACTAGATTACTTGTAGTTGTCTGTCTGTAATTTTTGTAATGACTTGGTGCTGCCTATCTTGGCCAGGAGGCTCTTGAAAAAAGAGATTTTAAATCTCAATGAGCCCCTCCTGGTTAAATAAAGGTAAAAAAAAATAAAAATAATTGCCGACGACACAACAGTGGTTGGCCTGATCCCCGACAACGATGAGACAGCCTATAGGGAGGAGGTCAGAGACCTGACAGTGTGGTGCCAGGATAACAACCTCTCCCTCAACGTGATCAAGACAAAGGAGATGATCGTGGACTACAGGAATAGGAGGGCCGAGCACATCCCCATTCTCATCAACTGGGCTGTAGTGGAGCAGGTTGAGAGATTAAAGTTCCTTGGTGTCCACATCACTAACGAACTTTCATGGTCCAAACACACCAAGACAGTCGTGAAGAGGGCACAACAACGCCTATTCCCCCTTAGGAGACTGAAAAGATTTGGCATTGGTCCTCAGATCCTCAAAAAGTTATACGGCTACACCATCGAGAGCATCCTGACTGGTTACATTTACATTTAAGTCATTTAGCAGACGCTCTTATCCAGAGCGACTTACAAATTGGGTTACATCAACTGCTCGACCTCCAGCCACAAGGCACTACAGAGGGTAGTGTGTACGGCCCAGTACATCACTGGGGCCAAGCTTCCTCCCATCCAGGACCTCTATACCAGGCGGTGTAAGAGGAAGGCCCTAAAAATTGTGATTTGATTTGACACATTGGAAATAATGAATCCAAAAACTGGAATGTTATCCGGCCCTAAACAGAGAGTACACAGTGTCAGAATACTTGACCACCGTGACTGACCCAAAATTAAGAAACGCTTTGACTATGTACAGACTCAGTGAGTATAGCCTTGCTGTTCATAGAGGTTGCCATAGATAGTAGACCTGGCTCTCGAGAGAAGACAGGCTATATGCAGACTGTCCACAAAATGAGGTGGAAACTGAACTGCACCTCTCTGCCAAATGTGCAACGATATAAGAGAGACATATTTCCCTCAGATTACACAGACCCACAAATAATTTTCAAGCAATTTAAATGTTGATAAACTCCCATATCTGTTAAAGTAAAATACCACAGTGTGGCATCACAGCAGCAAGATTTGTGACCTGTTGCCATGCGAAAAGAGCAAGCATTGGAGCACAAGCACTATTGTAAATACAACCTATATTTATCTGTTAACTTATTTTCCCTTTTGTATTTAAACTATGTGCATGTTGTCACAACACTGTACATAGCCAATAATATAACATTTGAAATGACTCTTTTCTTTTGAAACTCTTTCACTTGCTTTGGCAATTTAAACATGTTTCCCATGCCAATAAAGCCCATTTGAATGTAAATGAGAAGGAGAGAGAGGACTAGAGAGAGAGACATAAAGAGAGAGAGAGAGCAATGACAAAAGGCTTCTTCCTTCCTGCTCTCACCGCATGTGTTGCGCTCTGCATCAACACCCACTCTTATTAGGCGGATATTGATTTGAGGTTTGTTTGGGGCCGGGATGGGTGGATTTAGGAGGAGGGGGGAGAGGGGGAAAGAGGGTAGTAGAGGAGGTTGGTGCTGTAATTGTACACTAGATGCTCTCCTCTCTGGCGACAGGGGGGGAGCGGTGTGAGGGAGTGGGTGTTAATGCGAGGCAAGAAAACTCCCCCATACTCCAGGAAGAGAGAATCCGCTCTCCCCACCGCATACATACACACCTCTCTCAAACCATGTACTCAGGTTACATAAAGAAAAGAGCAGGAGACAGATAGGTAACCTCTGTGTACTTGGAGGCCTTAAACTGACCACTATGTGTGTGTGTGACTGTTCACAGAAGTAACCTTCTAGGCAAGAGGAGAGCCTACTCCCACAACACAAGCAGCAAGTGGCCCCCTCGGACATCAAGAAGTCGCGCAGCGTTTCCCCCAAAGGTAAGATTGCACTGTGTGTGTGATGTTACTTGATGTGTTGAAATACGTCATTTTTTTTAAAAGGAAGGTTGGTGGAACAAAGGAACGTGGAAGAAGGATAGAGGAGAGGAGGGACAGAGAGGAGAAGAGGGAGGAGGATGGAGCTTCATTGATTTACAGAAAGTGTGAGCTGGTGTTGAGTGACAGCATGGGGTCAGTGTTACAGTGAAGGTTCATCCGCCGTGCGCACACAACACACCACACAACACACACACACACACACACAACACCACACAACACACACACACACCACACCACAACACACACACACACAACACACACACACACACACACACACACAGTAGATGTGCACACACACGTGACACATTCTCAGTTTCCCTATCCAAACTCAGCCCCTTGCTCTCTCATACAGTCATTGAGCCAACACACGCACCACGCACACGCACACGCAACCACGCACACGCACGCACAACACACAACAACACACACACACACACACACACACACACACACACACACACACACACACACACACACACACACACAT